>NC_137972.1:45014229-45179229 GCF_963924665.1 Micromys minutus | reverse complement strand
GCTGACCTTGCATGTCTGATCTTTATCCCCAGCCTCCCGAGTGCTGGCATTTCAGATCTTTGCCAGTATGTCTGGCTTGACTGCTGCTGTTTGTCAACACAGTATCTCACTACCCCTGACTCACCTGTGCAACCCAGTCCAACTTTAAATTTGCTGTGACCCTCTTACCTCAGCCTCTTTCATGCTGGGTTGCAGGCACATGCAGCCACTCCCCCTATAGGCTATGATCTCTCCTCAGTATCTTCTCTTCCCGTTTTACCTCCAGTTTTTGTCATTAGCACGGGCGGGGTCCCAGGCTCAATCCTCACAAGCAAAAAAAATCAAAATCAAAATTCTTCCATTAACTCACATGGGCTGCAAACACTGTAGGAAGAAGCATCACCTTTACACACACACACACACACACACACACACTCACACTTACACACAAACACACACAAACACACATGCACACTCACACACACACTCACACACAAACACACACACACACACACACACACACACACACATCAGGGTTTTCCACACAGGCAGTCCACAGCTGCAGTGGGGAGGGCAGGGCAGGCCAGGGTGAGAGGTAGAGCACGTGGGATTCTGTCCAGGGTGCTGGAACATTCTACAACCATGATGACTAGCGAGCAGTCTGTGGCTCTGAGAGTCCACTAAAAACCACTGAGTCGCAGGCTTTAAATGGGCGAATTTTATTTCAAGAAATGCTATGAGAATTATATTTCAATAAAGCCTTAAACTTATTTATTGCAATAATTAATGATATGATAACCAGGTGATACTGTGAGCAAGCACACATTCCTGTTTAATCATGCTGATAGCCCTTGGTACTTACTTGTAGCTCCATTTAATTCAACACATTTGCTGGATACCCATTAAGCTCTATGTACCGTGCTCGAGATATTGATGGAAGACAAAGCATCCGACCTCTCAGGCCTCATTCTCGGGGGCAGGAAACAGGCTGCAATTGGAGTTATGACAGCTGATACACAATTGCTAGCCACACTAAGAATCATCTCTGTTAGAATTACAAATGTGCATCTGTGTATAGACATGTGCTGGTTAAATGAGAATGCCCCTCTAGTCTCAGCTACTCAAACACTTGTCCCCGATTGGTGGCACTGTTTTGGGAGGCATAGGAGGTGTGGCCTTGCTGGAGGAAGCGTGTCACATGGGGAGGGATTTGAGATGAAATTTGAGAACTTCCAGTTCTCCCTCTGTGTCTGTGGTTCAAGCTACGTTCTCAGCAACCGGCTCCTGCTACCACGCCTCCTGCTGCCTCCTGCTGTGTTGTCTACACCATCATGGATGCTAACCCTCTGGAACCATGAGCTGGAACAAACTCTTCTAAAAGTTGCTTTGGTCATGGTGTTTTGTCTCAGCAACAGAAAAGTAACTGGCTACCACACATAAACATATTTTGACTTCATCACCACACCAACCCTTAAGAGAAACAACAGCATGATTTTTATCCTTTAGGTAGAAACACTAATGCACAGAGAAGGTCAGTAACTCACCTAAGGTCACACAGTGAGCAAGTAAATGCTATTACGGGACTCGTGGCTTTGGTCATTGTGTGTTGTTGTTATGCTGAGGTCACATGTTCTAGTGGCATGATGTCCCAGCTACAGCAGGCACAGGGAGGTGGAGAGAGGTCCCCGCTACAGTTTGAGCCCCCAGCTTCCATTTCCTCCCTGCCTAACTACAGAGAGGCCTTGTCTCAGGAATAGGGTGGAGAGTGACAGAGCCAGATACCTAGTGTCCTTGTCTGCCTTCTGCATGTGTGCACACACATACAGAAAGATAGTGACAAAAAGAAAAGAAAAGAAGGAAGGGAGGAAGGGAAGGAGTGGGGGAGGGGAGCAATGTCAGGAGAGAATATGTTACCCCTGTGACATCCAGTTAAGAGATACATTTCTGTCATTTAGCCAAAGCTTCTGGTCATGACCTATGAGGTTATGTAACTGAATGTGTGTGTATGTGTGTGTGTGTGGGGGGGTGGAGTAAACCCAGTGGCTACAAATGCTCCTACAAGCTCAAGGAAAAGACCCCAGAGTCAAGCATACAGTGAACCACAGTTGCCCTGGTCAGTGTGCGCCCACACTGGCGGGTGACCTCAGGACAGCCATGGTTCTGAACTTACATCCTGCACTGTGCTACACATTTGTCACGCACTGTCACACCCACTAAGGCCAAAGCACTCTGCCTAGAACACTGGGCTTTAACCCTGGCTACGGAAGGTTAGCGAACTGTAGAACCCTAACTGCCCGTCGTTTCCTGACGTTTTAGGGACATAGCAGCTTGTTGGAGACAGTTTCCTACTACCATTTGTGGACGTGTGAGTGTCAACTAGTATATAGCTTTGGATTGGGTTGTTAGACAAACACACACACACCTGTCCCTTTGGCCTGCAAATCTGCCTTCTCTTTTTTTCAATGATGCGATTCTGTGTGCACTCAAGAATGATTTCGAAATACATTTTCTCTGTGGTTTATTATCTGTGTTTGCTTTGGATATCTATTTTCTAGACCCGTGTATTGTGGTTTTTGTAAAAGTCTCTCAGGCCAAAAGGGAAGCTATGCAGCTGTGGCGGGCACTGTGCTGGCTGCGGAAGGGATGGAGCTGGGAGACACCAGAGAGAACGTTTTCGACAGGGCTGGGGATGGAGCCTGGCTCAGCAGTTAGGAACAATTATAGTCCTTGCAGAGGACCCAGTTCCTCACAACTATCTGCAAATCCAGCTCCAGGAGTACCTACATTCACACACACACACACACACACACACACACACACACACGTGCGTGCGCACACACAGAGAAACTATATCAATAAACAGTTTTAGAGTTCTGAGATGCAGTCTCTCGCTGGAACCCACCTCACTGGGCACAGGGCGGGATAAAGGTCCTCTCCAAGACACTGCTGTGTGGGTGTGGTGCACACCTTCCTAAAGCTACATGTAATGTATTCAGGGTTTTGCAAGCTGGCTATGAACTACAACTCTTGGAATAAACAAAACAGAACACAAAGATGAAGATGACAGACATGGGAGATAATGCATTCCAAATATTCTTCTCTATCCACCCATCTTTTGAGGTTCACTGAACCTGCCTAGAATGGTGCCTCTCTCCCGAATCCCAACCAGTGACACAGGCAGCCTTGAACCGGTAGATCATGTAGGGGTGTCTACACCATAGAGATCACCAACCACCATAAATGAGAGTTTGATCAGATATTAACGGCCCAGGCTGGAGAATGAGGAGGAGGAGGAAGAGAAGAAGAGAAAATGTTAATAACAAACGAGCTTACCGTATTTCCTGCAGTAACGGGCACGGGCCACTGGCTGATGTCAGAAGCTGTGACATTATGTCCTCATGGTCTCACTGATGCCTTACCCTCCCATAGAAACAAACTTAGCTGTCAACATCCATGGAAGTTCGCACTCAAGGGGGAAGAGCCTATGAAAACATCTTGCAAAACTCAGTTGGGTTTGTGGCACAGATAATAAGGAGTCTCATGATTATTTCAGTTTATCTCATTTTTGTCAGTGCAGTGTGTGCGTGTCCTTCACTGGGGATGCAGTCCCTAACTACCAATCAGTGTCCAGCATTAAACTTGGCAGCAGACATACCTGCACCACAGCCTCAGACGCTGCTGCAGTGACCTCTCCCTACCTTCCCAGAAGCAGAGGGGCAGCTAGGGCAGACAGGAAGTTCTCCTGGGAGCTTGTGTTCCTTGCATTTGTTTTTCAAATCCTCCAGACATGATACAAGCAGTTAAACCACAGTTCTAAGAGATGCACAGTTTCTCATGACCCTAACAGTATGGCCTCAGGACATACGAATTCCACACTTGAGTATTTACCCAGGACCAGTGTCAACACAGGTCCACACAGGACAGTTCAACAATTTGCAGGAGGTTGTTCCCCAGTAGCTCTGGCTGAGGCAAGGCAAACCCGCTGCGCCATCTCAGCAGCTCGTGGGAGCTTGAGAACTTTTCTAAACCTTTCTGTAACCAAAACTTCTTTCTCTCTCAGCATCCAAAACTATACCAAAAGCCTGGGGAAAGAAGCCTGGACCTGTGATGTCCTGGAGGAAATCTTCCTGACTGCTCTTTCTCTTCAAGGAGGTGAGGCGTGGAACTCAGTGCAAGCCAGGAAAAGCTTCCAATGGCTCGGGTCACAGCATCTCTGTTGTCAGCATCCACTGGTGCTATTTCTCTCTCAGGATCACTCTTTCATCTTCCACAGGGCCAGGAAGCAGGCACCCAGCAGCTCGGTCACAGGGATGTGAAGGAATTGTTCCCTGTGAGGATGGTACCAGTCTGATGGCAGGCTCACAGTTCTTTGGTGCCTGGTGGGAGATGGTGTGGGCTTAATCCTCTGCAGAAGCTTCTAGAGTGTGAGCCAGCAGGGATCTAGTGAGGACTTGGTTCCCCCCGCCCCCAACCCCATCACATGCTGGTGAATGTGCAGTGAATTTAGGAGCACAGTGTCAAAATAATTAAATAATTAATAAATTCCCGGCAGCAGGTTCTCTACCCGCCTCAATGGTTTATGTTCCCAAATTAAAGTCACACACACACAGCCTCTATATTTTTATATGCCTTAAACAGCACAATAGCCGGGCCACTGCCTACCCTCCATGTTGTTAATCCTGAGTTATTAGTTACTAATTCTGTGTTCCATCTTGGCCACTCTGGACCCACTTGTGATGCCCTCTGAATTGGGCTTTCTTAGACCAGAGCCTTGCTTTTCTACCCCATCACAGCTTCTGTGTCTCTCCTCTGTCCACCCTCTCTGTCAAGCATCTCTCCCAGGAGGAAGGGCTTACTTTGACTCACAGTTTGAAAGGATGCAGTGGCCCAGGTGGGGAAAGCATCACTTAAACAGGAAGCCCAGGAGAGGCTGTGCAGAGTGACAGCATTTGAGCAGGAACCTGTGGACAGTTACCCAACACAAGAGAAAGGAGAGGCAGCCAGGGAGACAGGAACATGGTGAACCCTGCAGGGTGTGAACCCCCACTCTTCCCACAGCATCCATTAGAGCAGAAACATGGAGAACACAAATAAAGAAAGGCTGAAAGCCAAAGGAGGCCACACTGAGTCCCCAAGTCACCTTGACCTTATTAGCTGTGTGGCCTCAGGGAGGTCACTCTGCCTCTCAGAGCCTCAGTTCCTTACCCAAGCAAGATGCTAATGGCTCGTGTAGAGCAAGATGGAGACTAATGGGAAGAACATGATAGCATTGTAACACAACCACAACTACTGCCTCTGTAACCCAAGATCCTCTTCAGATCTGTAAGCTGTGGTTGTGTGTTAGCATTTTGTTACTATGACAAATAGCCTGAGACAAACCAGCTTGCAGAGAGAAAAGGTTTATTGCGACTGCTATTTCTAGAGGCTTTGCTCTGGGATTAGTTGGCTCTCTGTGGGTTTTGGATCCGTGGTGAACAGTCCATGTCAGGATGCCTGTGATAGATAGAGTAGAACCCCTCACTCTATCCATGGCTTGGACTTAAAATATAGGCAGAAGAAGCAGCAACGTACCCCATCAGACAAGTGCCCCTGGCAGGTTCTGCATCTTAAAGGTGCTACCTCCAGCCTGCAGTTGCATTAAGCAGGGGACTCTGTGGTGTATGTGTATGTGAGACAGCAGCATGTCACTGTCATTGTAACTATGGGAAGCTAGAAAACAATTAAAGGGCTCCTCTCTACCACCCTAACCCGCCTTTCCCACTCTCCAATTAGTGCGTGCCATTCCACACTTCTCCAAACAGACAATTTTTAAATTGATATTCATGAATTTATAGGCCCCGACGCTGGCTCCCCACCCTCTCTTTATTGTACTTTAAAGAGCATCCCTGACACTTGACACAGTTGATGGGCCGTCCCCCACACACAGAGGCAGAGCCATTCCACTTTAGTCAGAGCAGGGCCTCCTGGGGAGACCCGGGAGAAAAGCAGGCTTTCTAAAACATTTTAATTGTAAGTGGAGTTCATTAGTTTAGATACCATTACAATAAATTGCCGGTCCACAGCCACACATCTTAGCAAAATGGACAGCTCAGCCACTGGAGTCCCCACATTTAGAGAAGGACCCTGTAATAAAAGCCACACTGGATAACAGGGGCAGATTGGACCTCCTCCAAACCAGTTATTTCCCCCAAGAGGTAGAGCTTCAGTCTGGAGGTAAAAATAGGAGCCCGGGCCTCTCAGAAGAATATTAACATTGACGTCCACGGGCAAATTCAGTTATGGCAGCTGCCCGCTGAAACCCCTCTGCACCTTTTCATCACATTGAGGAGAGAGCTCTGTCAGCTAACACCGAGAAGAGAAAAAAACGACTCCCGAACTAATAGAGGATAAACATGTGTCAAGCGTTTATTTAACCAGTTAATGAGAGAATCGGCCACGTGCTGTAGATGGTTCACGGAGCCTCCCTTGACAGGTCTCTATGCCCCCAGCAAGAGTTAGTTATCTGTTGGTTTTAAAAACTACCAACAGCAAAGGGCTAGCGGATGGCTCAGTTGGCAAAGTGCTTGCCTTGGAAACCGAAGGACCTGAGTTTGATCCCCACAACCTCATAAGAAAAGGGGGGCACGGGCCAGTGAGATAATTCCTGGGTAAACCGTTTGCTGTATTTGCCTGGGGACCCAAGTTTCATCCCTGAAGCCCACACAAAGATGGAAAGACGAGAACCAGCTCCACAGAGTTGACCTCCACACGTGTGTTACGTACAAGCAGTCACTCAGTCACACGCAAAGATTCTTTGCTTTTAACGTTTTAGTTGGTTCTTTGTGAGTTTTGCATTATGTGCCCAATCCCTGTCATTGCCCTGTCCCTCTGCATCCATCCTCTGTCTTTGCAACCTCCTCCAAAAGAAAGTAGAAACAAACAAACAAACAAACATAAATAAGTACATAAATAAAACAAAGCACAGAGAACACCCAGTCATGAAGGCTGCTGTGTCCCACGGCACACCCCTCCATCCACACATCTTCACCTGCAAATGTTTGTTGCAATGTCATTGGTCTGGTTTGAGGCTTCTAGCTTCTGCTACACTATCGAGACTGGATAACCACCAGAACTCTTCTCAGATATCCTGTTGCCCTGTGTCATGAAGATCTTGCAGCTTTGGATCTATAGGACTGGCCCCTTCACATGCTTTGGCACCTCACTGATGAGGTAGATGTTGGGTGGGCCAAGTCAAAGCTCTAGATCCTGGGTCTGGGTGGTAGCTGAGCTGGTCAGCCCATCAGTTCTCCCACACCCACACCACCAGGGCAAACTGTCCAGCAATGCCCCAGCAACTCATCTATGCTGGAGCCAACAAGGGGCAGAGCCAGCCCTTCCAGACGCCCCAGATGGCAAGGGACGATGGGGTGGAGGGCATCACTCCCAGATCCATGCCTCTTCTCAGTAGATGAATAGTGGGGACCCTGCCACCAGGGCTGTCCTGGGCTGCCTAGGTGAGCTGCAGGGCCTATTTGCTGCAGCCAGCGAGGGGTGGGCCAGCTCTACACAGCTCTAGGATATCAATGTGGTCCCAGAAGGAGCCTAGAGCAGGAACATCTGCATGGTTTTTAGTGGTACCATGAACTAAGAACATCAACATAGACCCCTTCTGGTGCATGGCCACAGACCCAGACATAGACCTCAGCTGTGCAGGACACATCTGCCTCCTTCAGTATGGTGGCCCTGTATGTATCCCTCCCTCAGGGTGGTGGCCCTGAGCTTCCACCACACTCCATAACAGACAGGTCCACCTGGTAAACAGCAATATCAGATGTGGGTATGATTCCCACATAGAACTTTTGGGAATCTCTGGCAAACTGCTCTAATTCAATGCTAATAACCCTGTACCCTACTTTTCAGATTATTTGTAGGGTTGGGGCAGTCTTTCTGAGAAGTGTGGAGTTTTTTTTGGTTTTTTTTTTTTTTTTTTTTTTTGTTTTTTGTTTTTTGTTTTTAAATATGGCTGACAAGCCTAGCCAGGTAACTCTGCTAACATTGCAAGAAAGGAAAATGTAGCAAATTCCCAGAGCTTCCTCTCTCTGGAACCATGCCTGTACTAGGCCTCTTCTCTTGTGCCTCAAGAGCTCAGCTTAGGGTCGCTTTTCAAATCCCCCAGGCCAGATTACCCTTGGTGGAAACTCCCACAGTAGTGGGAGCTACCTTCCAACCTTATGTGCCTAGCTGTTCCAACCTGGTTGGTCTAGAATCTCCCCGAGGGGATGGTTGGCCAGTTTCACAGCATAAGAGCAAGAAAGGCCATGGTGTTCTTGGCTTTGGAGCTCACTGGCTCTGCAAGATAGGATCTTGGCACCTGGGGGCTCTCTCTGGGCTAAAAGCCAGACTAGCACCTAGCTGAGATTTTTTGGGTTGCTCAGGAAGCTGGGCCACCAAGACAGGAATCATACCCAGAATAGAATGGAAAATCCCTTTCCCTGGGTTTTTAGAAAGAGTTTGAATAGTCACAAATTAATGCTCAAAGTTTTTTTTTTTTTTTTGTTAGTCTTGTGTTTTGAGGCAAGGTCACACAGTATAGTAGTGGTGACTGCCTTCTAGCTCACAGTGATCCACCTACCTCTGCTCAGATGCTGGGGTTAGAGGCTTGTACCACCCTGAGGGATGCCCTGCTCTCTAGCCTTGTGTCCGTGTCCTTCCTCCACACTTACCAACTTTCACCTACAGGTGGGGTCGGGTGGCATGGCTTTTGTCTTCCACCAGGCTCAATATTCATGGCTGGGATTCAGTAATGTCCCTTTACTTCCGGTGATCATGGGACAATCTCCACCCAGGGACACCTCAGTGCTCCAGAAATCTAAAGTCCTTGTGGGATGGATTCCCCATGGCATCCCCCGGTTCCTCTTCTGCAGCGGAGCGCTCCAGAATGTCCTCTTAGCTGTAGTGGAAGAAAATGCTTTTCCCTCTTTGTGATCTGTTCTGGCTTACCCTGTCTGCCAATGACAACGCTGACAGTCATGGATCCTTTTGTTTTTGGTGAATAGGAAACTGAGCTGGCTTCGACGCTCCTGTTTCTTCTTTCCTCCCATCCTTTCCCCACTCTCCTTCAGACCTTCGTGTGGGGGTGCACACCAGTGGGTTTAAGCACCTGTGTGTGCGAAGGCCAGAGGAGAATGCGTAGTCCCACACTGTCATTCTTATTCCCTGAGAGAGGACCAGGGGCAAGGCTGGCAGCCAGCAAACTCCAGTGACCTTTCTGTGTCTGAATCCTAGCCTTTAGTTGTGGGGTTACAGGTGCACCATGCCTGGGATTTTACACATGTTGGGATTCAAACTTGGGTCTTCATACTTGTGCAGCAAGAACTTACCCACAAAGCCATCTCCCCAGCCAACCCCACCTTCTTATTTTATGGAGACAGACTCTCATTCTGTTGCCTAAGCTGACTGGGAACCTATCATCCTCTTACCTCAGCTCCATAATTGATGGATCACAGGGGAGCGCCACAGGCATAGCCACATCCTTGAGCCTCTCTCTGGTTTTCTGGCAACAGGACTCCTACCCCATTCACATGACCTCTTTGAGAGTTACCCCTTCCTGCCTACAGGCCCATCTTTGCCTAATGGCAGCTGGGACATCTGGTGGGACCCTGCCCCACTTTATGTGTAGCTAATGCATTCCAGAATGAGCTCCTGGCTCAAAGCTCATTAGAGAGATTCATGGAAAATCCAACCTCTTGAGATGCTGGACCACAGAAGTCAAGAGTATGACAGTGAGGTGCAGCTGCCATGTTGCTCTCTGAGGCCTGGGATGCAGAGAGAGCAGGAACCCCGGCTTCAATCATGGCCCTAAACGGGTCCTGCCAGAGACACGCTGCTGTCTTCTAGTAACATCATTCTTTAAGCCTTGTGTGGGATTCTAACTATCCAATTTCTAAAGGAGACTGGCCATGCTATTTGTCTGCTCAGATCCCCTGGATCCAGCCTCTCTTTCCAGGGTCACTTTCTGTTCTCTCTTCCCCTTACTTGGTTACATCCACAGCACTTCTCACTGTCCTTACAAACCTCCGAGTACCCATGTGCCCCAGGTTCTTTGCTCTCACTGTTTCCTCTGTGGCAATTCCTGTTTCCTTTCCCGATCCTCACACAGGAAGCGACCCTTCTTTCTGTCACACACACACACACACACACACACACACACACACACACACACACACACTCCTCCCTTCCCTGTTCTCTTCCTCACACTTGTGCCTCTGATGTTACTTGTGAATCTACTCAAATGTAAATTGTACTAGGTCACTCCTATAAGCCCAGGATTGTGCACAGTGCCTGGTATATAGTAGGTGCTTGATAATTGTTGCGTGAATAAATAAATGTTTCTGGCAACTCAGAGAGTCCTACCTTAACTTTAGGCCGAAGACTTCTTTACCCGCTCTTGAGTTTTTCAGATGGTTTCATTGCCCTTAGTCTGTCCTTGCTGGCAGACATACCCCAAGGTCTTTCTAGAGTAAGCAAATGCTTACTGCATCTGCGACCAGGATGCCTCCCTGGCCACTTGAAAGAAGCCCAAGTCCTAACCCCCTGGGTAAAGAAATTGTGTGTGTGTGTGTGTGTGTGTGTGTGTGTGTGTTTGGTCTCATGGGAGCTTTGTAGCAGAATTAGCACAGTACAGACACCCCAACAATATGGACGATAAAGCTGAATACTGGGGACCAGGACAGATCCTGTGAGATTCTGGGTGGTACCCAAGTGGCTATCTGCCTCCTCTAGGCACATAGGGCTTGGTGTCCATCCACAAACTGGAGTGTGTCTGCAGGGTCTCTGCCTCATTATAACCTTGGTAAGAAAGGCAGGCCCAAGGTTCTGCTGGCTGTCCCCTCCTTATGGAGTTGTCAGAGTTACCCCAGGAGCACAGCTTTCAGGAAGAAGCCCCAACAGTAGTAACTTGGCTTTGCGGACTGTGACTGGAGTCAACGGTGCCCTCACCTGCCATTGGAGGCTATGCTTCTGAGTGAGGCCTGTGGTTTCCACCCACAGCTGTCAAAGCACAGACAGATGTCCCAGGGAGGACAGTGGGTGACAGATCCATTCTGAGGTTTGCAAGCTGAGCAAAAGTTGGCAAGTAGACTTCATTGGGGCTTTCAGTTCCAGCAGCTTCATCCTGCTACCCCACATTCCCCCATCCACTTCCATCAGTAAGTGACAACAAAAGCCCTTTGCGTCTGCTGCCAACACCTTCCAAACAAGCTTGTGGCCTGGAGCCCTCCAGCTGCCCCACTCCGTTCATAGGCTGCCTCTGCTCTGCCCAACCATAATAGCAGTGGCCCTTACGAGGCCACTAAGATAAAAGCAGGAAGGCAAAAGAGCAAGAAAACAGGTTTTCTTTATGAACTTCCCAAGTTGAAGGGGCGATACAGGGGAAAAGGCAGAAGATAGGCCAGGCCAAAGGCCATGGTCACAGAGAAGGGTGGTGAAACCAGGCTTCCCCAATGCCCCCGACAGTAGCTGCGGGGTGATGTGATCTCTGGAATCTATCTAAGGCCATGGGTGGGAGGCACTGTCAGGTGAGTATCTCAGTTGCTCCCTCAGCCAGGGCTGGGGAAAGACCACCCTGGACTTTCCGGATCTCAGGAAGAGCAGGACAGTCCTGCAGTGGTGTCAGATGGCTCCAAAAGACCCCAACTGAGTGACCCCAGCCCATGCCTTAGACCCAGGCAGCCCACGGGACAGATGTGACCACATGAGAGGGTATTCTTCTGGTTACAGGAGCCTGGAAGCAGGCTGTCATTATGGCTGAGGGGGTGATTAGGGAACTATCCCCACTGTTCCCGAGGGGCATTGGGAAGGCTTTAGAAGGCAGCCTCACATCGTCTCTGAGTTTCTCCTGTTTCACATCCTTCCCAAGAGTGCTTATTCTTGGATGCCCTCCTACTATGATGCAATCAGAAGGCCTTCAGCAGAGCCAAGCAGATTAGCACCATGCACTCTAAACCTCAAACATGTCACTAATTTCTATAAAGTATTCGGTCTCAGATGTGGCAAAAGAAAACAGACAATACAGTCCTATTGGTGGTAGGCCACCTTTGTCTGACAGAATCTAACACTAGGCCACCAACTGGCTTATGACACATGGCTGGACTTCAGCCTCCACCCCCACATTTCCAGTTCCTCTGCAGAGCATCTGCATCCTAGACAAAGGTCATGGGACAGTCAGACATATACCTGTTTCTCCCTTAAGTGGAAGGAAGAGAAACTCTGAACCTCCCTCAGTGTGGAAGACCACAGGGTAGGGCTTGAGGTGGACCTGCTGGGTCTGTCCCTGGTTCTTCACCAACTCCGGGCAGATGGCTTCATTGCTCTGGTGTGTTGTCAACTGGGAAGGAGACATGGTGGCTGGCTAGAAGACTCAGTGCAGGTGCAGCCTGGCCAGCAGGTGCCTGCTGGGGTCACGGCAGGGTCAGGGCCTCCTGAGGCTGACCCCTGGGAGCTGGCACCAGGCACACTGCTGCTGGCTGCTCACTACTGCTGAGAGCCAGTGTATAAAATGCTAATGCCAAAGGAAGCCAGCCAGCCACTGTGACAAAGCTCACAGCCCATCTGTTCCTCCCTCCCTCTGCTTCAGGCTGGGCACCGGAACCACTCCCTGGCTACTTCTGGCTAAGTAAACTGATGCCAAGTGCACAAACACACCCCTGGAGGCTGCCACACCGCAGGTCGTGGGCATCCTGCTTAGGGTGGGGGTGGGGTCTGCATCATATACCACAGGAGAAGCGAGCAGTCCTGGTTGGCACTGACTGGAGCTGACCCTGTTGAGCTCTCACACTTTCCTCACCTAGGGAGCTGCTTTGCACGTCAGTCACACGCCTCCTACACACTCATGACTTCAACCAGGGGGAAAGAGTGTGACAGGGAGAAACATGTCTCTGTCTCTCCTCGCTCTAAGTCACTGTTGTGCTAGCTTCAGGCTTCCAGTGCCCAGCCTGGGCAAGGTGTTTATCAGGAGCACACTCACACATAAACACACAGACATGTACCTAAACACATGCACACATACACACAACATTTTCTACACATCTCACTAACACACCACAGCTCAAGAGAAATAGAAAATGCTGAAAGGATACTAAGAAAACCAAAGTGAGTATTTCACTGAATGGCCACAGAACATGCTGCCATTTTGTTCCTTGTTAACACGGCAGGCTTGGTGGCACACACCTGCCCTCCCAGAACTCGGGAGGCTGAGGCAGGAGGATGTAGAGTTTCAGGCCAGCCTGGACTAGCTACAAAAATATATCTGCACAAACCTAGGCAACAAAGCGATACTTTATCTCGAAGAAGTTATAGCTAAAAGTGATCTATGGGTTGGTGACTTTGCTGGGCAGGAAGCCTCAAGTGTGAGTTGCAACTGCTAAGGAAGTGGTGATTTCTTAGCCGAGTTACTGTGCGTAGACACCCATGTTCAAAAGCAATGTCTTAACGTGCTCTAAGAAACGTATGTGCGCTCACACACAGGATGGGGCAGTGTGTGCGCTCACACACAGGATGGGGCAGTGTGTGCGCTCACACACAGGATGGGGCAGTGTGTGCGCTCACACACAGGATGGGACAGTGTGATACCCAACACAGATGTCAGATAGGGCTCCCAGGAGTGGAAGAGAAGAACCCCTGCTGCACACCAACAGGACACAATTCTTCTTGGTGCCATTGAACTTCATATTAAGGTGCACTTGTCAGGAGAAGTCCCAATTCTTTCCCGGAGATGCTCTTTTCCTAGGCAGATGCCAGTACCGAGTATTAGTCGATGGTGGAGAATGGCCATTCAGCTGCTTAGAAATGAGGCTTCACCTTGTAGCTTCCTGCAGATCTGCTCTCACATCAGTCCTGTCAGGATTTCAGAGAGCTGGCTCCACAGCCCACCTCTTTTTCTTTCTTTTGCATGCATGTACCTGTGTATGGAGGTGCGTGTGTAAGTGTGTGCATATGTGTATAAGCATATAGAGACTGGAGGTCCATCTCGGATGTCCTCATCAGATGCCATGCGTTTTTTGAGACATGTTCTCACTGTCCTAGAGGCTGACGGGCCGGCATGCCCGAGGGACCCATCGGTCCCATTTCCTCAGTGCTGGGATTACAAGGGTGAGTACTTACACCTTGTTTGCTTTATGTGGGTTAGTGGATTGGATGCAGTTCCTCATGATTGCAAGGTGGGCTATCTCCCCAGCTCCCTAACCTCTTTTTCAAGCCTCTGGCTTCTTTACAGGAACATGGAAGCTCGGTAGCCTTGCCCGAATAACCATCATGGGTGAATCATCACAACCGGCCCCATCTTCCAATCTGCTTCTCAAGTACCACAGACGAAAGCTTCGAAGCCACTTCCCACCTGTAGTCTGTCAGCTTCCAGCTTCTTCAGAGTAAGGAAGGTGGAAGGAAAGCCATTAGAACTGCTTAACACACTTCAAGGAGCGAGCTTACTCCAACTGTGGAGTTTAAACTCTCTGTGACGTCTCCATGACTGAAGCTAGGCCAGGGCTGGAGGCTATTCCAGTGGCGGGGAAGAATCTGAATGATACCCAAGAGTGGCAAACGGCTGCTGGTGCTTCCTTTGGGATCTTTTCCAGTAGAGCCACTGTGGGAACCAGGGTAAAAGGAGGGAGATAAGAATGGGGCTATTCTGGCTTCATAGGACACTCATCTGGCAGCCCCACAAAGTCCTTAGTTGCTGTCCCACACTGGGCCATGATCAGTCACCAAGATATATGCCACATGGTTTGGATTCTCGCCTGGTGGTGGTCGAGATGGCTATCTCACCCCTTCTTGGCAAAGATTGGTTCCTGGGATCCCTTTATCTCTTAGGAAGCCACCACAAGTCATATTTCACAGTCACCAACTTACAGGAACCTAGAACTCAGGTCCAGAAACACTGAGTGATGAGCCCGACAGTTCTGGTGCAGGGGAAACAGCATAAAAGAGGTAACTAGGAGCCTGGTGTGCACAGAGCACATGTTCTGTTGGACCAAGTCCCCCAAAACTAGCACAGTCTGGACAAATGGCAAATGATTTGGCCTCCAGCATGGGCCAGACTGTGGTGAGGATGTTATATTTTCATTCGGCCCTGTCCCAACCACGCAGAGAGGTGAGAATGACACCCTACGGTAGGCATTTTAAAAACAGAACCCCAGAGAAATTTAACAAGTTTGGGGTTGGGAAGATGGCTCCGTTTTATCACCGAGGACCAGATCTTGGATCTTTAGAACTCCAAGTAAAAGCCAGCTGGGCACAGCAGCCTGCTTGTAATCTCAGTCTGAGAACACATATGAAATCTCTGGAACACACTAGCTAGGGTTAGTGAAGCATTAGTTAGGTTTAGGGAGAGATCTTACCCAGATAACTAAAGGGATGCGTGATCAAAAAGATGCCCACACATGCACTCACACATAGGCAACATGTATATATACACACACAAGCAAAAATAACAACAGAAAGGAAGTCTGTGGTCCAAGGTCCAAGGAAGGACACAGCACCGGCAGGCAGGACATGGCAGTCCACTTTCCAGGTGTGTCCTTTATGAAGCCTCTCCATTTCCCCCACATCATTACTTTTTTTAAAAAACAGAAATAACTGGAGCATCTGGGAAGGCTTTATGGGTAAGGGTGCTTACTGTCAAGCCCAAGGACCGGAGTTTGATCCCTTAGTCCAACGTGCGAGAAAGAGGGACCAGACTCCTCTAAGTTATTCCTCTACTTCTACATATGTGCACCTGCATTCTTAAATGTGTGTGTGTGTGTGTGTGTGTGTGTAAAGAAAGAATTTAAATTAGGGCTGGAGAGAAGGCTCAGCAAGTAAGAGTAGCCGCTCCTCCTCCAGCTACTCTTGGGGTTTGTCCTCAGCATCTGCACGGCAGCTCAGACACCTATGACTCCAGACCCCAGGGGATCCAATGCCCTATTCTGGCATTTGTGGGAACCGGACACACGTGGTACAGAGACATACATGCAGACAAAACATCCATACGTATAAGTCTGAAAAAATTAACATAGACAACGTCATCAGCTAATACAGACATCTAAAACCACAAACTTTGGCAAAGGATTCCATTTTCCTATCTGTAGAAAGGGGTCAGGATATTCCACCTCCTCATTTGGAGCAGGCCTGGAGGTCTCTGAGCTCGTGGTCCTGGTTGTGTTCACAGTAGAGCTTGTCATCGGTGTCTGTGCCTTTAACGTTTGACAGAGATCAAGTGCATGTAAGGAGAAACGGACCGTCACAGTGAGTATGTTTAGAGGAGCACTGGCTCTGAGACACCAGCAGTGAGAGGACACAGAAGGTCTTTTCAAATTACATTTAAATTATTTATTTTTTGCATGCATATGTATGTGTGATACCCCTCTTTACACCAGCACAGGCCAGCACACACACACACACACACACACACACACACACACACACACACACAGAGAGAGAGAGAGAGAGAGAGAGAGAGATCAGAGGACAACCTGTGGGAGTCAGGTCTCTACTTCCACTTTGTGGGGGTGGGGAGCTGGAACTCAGGTCATCAGACTTGGTGGCAAGCTGAGGCACTTTGTTCACCCCAAGACAGCAAGATTTGAAAATAAGTGATAGGCCTTGATAATGAAGCACGCCTCAAGCCACACTCCTTACTCACATTACTTTTCCATTTGCACAGATCCTGAATTGATGCAGCTTCACTTTCTTTCCCTGCATGCAATAATGTCTTGTGCTAAACAAATGTGGCTTTCTATGGGTTGTCCCCGACTAAGTTTACTTGCACCCCATTGTCCCATCCACTTTGAGCAATCAGATTCATTCACCTGGAGAAAACTACCCCCACAGCAGCCAGCTTCCTCCAGTTTGCCAAACCTTTCCATTTCTGTTCTCCTTCTCTTTGGGAGACCATCCGAAATTTCCACTGTGAGACAGACACACGGTGCTGCTAACCCAACTCTGATTACCGTAACTTCCACTTGCACAAGTGTCTGCCTCAGTTGGGTCAAATTTGAGCATCAGAACCAGAGACTAGAGCCCTTAAGAGGATCACGGGCAGAGCAAACTGTAAAGGGCCAGGGTATAGGAGCTGTTACTGACATTTGACTCCAAGGCGAGCCTATGTTTGATAGTCTGGATTCCTGTTCAGCGTGGCTGCAGAGCCATGGAAACAATGTTCTGGAATAGAATGTGGTGTCCATAGACCGAGAATCAATTTAGCCCAAAGGACGCTGTAATCCGCCTAGGAATGAGGCATAGCCCGGTGATTAGGGAAAGACCTCATCCTGGCTTCCCAGCAGTCTCCAGCCCGCTACCTTCTCCTGCTCTGCTCAGAGCTTCACCGGGAGCTTCACCCGTCATTCAGGAGTGAGACAGCCCCTGAGGTCGACTGTAATTAAGCATCCACTCAGCCGGGGCGAGCTTGGCACCTGCACCTGCCGCGTGGATCTCCGCTCCCGAGGCACCTGCGCTCCGCGTGGCCGCCCCGCCCGCCCGGCCTGGGCGCACGCGCACTTGCCCCTCTCCCCCCCAGAGGTGCCTCGGTAACAGATGGAGCAATCATTCTCGTCTTTCCGCCAGAAGGCCCCCCGCTGCTCCCGGGACCGCGCGGTGCTTGTAAGACACATAATTAGATACGTCAGCGGACAATGCAGCGGATTAGACGGGGAGGGATGGCAACTCGAGCCTTCCCGAGCTTTCCCCACCAATCCGCGCGGGGCGGTCACCAGCAAGGATCCCCACTCCTGGAGGCAGGATGACTGACAAACAGAGCTCTTCCCAGCGACAGGTCCCCTACGGAGGGTCCGCGCTCAGTGCAGGGCGGACGGCGAGGATCACAGCATTGCGACTCCTAGACCCACGTGGGAGTGACCCAGGATACCCACCGGAACGGGGTCTATCCTGTTCTGTATGAGTGACCTCAT
Organism: Micromys minutus; assembly: GCF_963924665.1. NCBI lineage: Eukaryota > Metazoa > Chordata > Mammalia > Rodentia > Muridae > Micromys > Micromys minutus. The sequence continues at coordinate 45,161,332 of NC_137972.1, read as the reverse complement.
TAGGTCACGTCTCTACAGGAACCTGAAGGACTAGCGACCCGTACTGCAGAAAGAGCACACGCTGCAGGGAGCTGCACATCCGGGCTGGGAGTGCAAAGCGATCTCCGGGCAGGCACATGACTTGGAAGCCAGCCCCTTATCTATGACAAGAGTGCTCTCCGCGTCGCCGAGGCTTGCGAGCGCAGCGCTGGTGCCAGCCGAGCCTGGAAAGCAGCAGCCTCACTTAGGGGTATCAGGGATAACCCCGGGGTCATTAAGTCTGTCCCAGGGAGGAGCACAAAGTCGCTTAGCGGTAAGAGGGGGGAAGCTCGAGCGACAGTGTGCCGGGAGAAAAGCAGGGAATTCAGATCCGAGGACAGCTAAGCACTGCAGTGCTGCCTGGACAGAGCTTGGGGGATGGGGTTGGCACGAAGGGGCATCCAGAGCCCGCCTGCTTGGCCGCGGACTCTCAGCTCTAGCACCGCCCAGTGGCCGCCTTAGAACACTCAGGAGGATAGGTAAGCCAAGGACTGACAGCTGGAGACCATTTACAATTACACGGTTCTTTCTTTGCTCTCACCCTGCCCTTCTTTCTGGGAGTGGAAAACCTGGGATTCACACATGCCTGAAACAGGCTTTACCACTAAGTCCCGCAGGACGATCTACAACAGCAGTTCTCAACCTGTGGGTCACGGCCCCTGAGGGGTGTCAAATGACCTTTTCACAGGGGGTCACATCATATACTTACGATTCATAATAGTAGCAAAATGACAATTCTGAAGTAGAAGTAATTTTATAGTCGGGAGTCACCACAACTGTATTAATGGGTCACAGGGTTAGGAAGGCTGATAATCGCTGCTCTACAAATGGAACTGTAAGGGTGGCTTGGATAGTTACCAGTTACTCTTCAACTCCGACTTTCATCCTTTATCTACAAAGTGCCTGTCCCTGCCCCAAGGTGGCCACATGTCTGCTATCAAGTGTCATCTCAATGGCCAAGCATGAAGGAACCCGTTAACCTTCGCTGATCTAATCAGTTATCTGAGGAGCTTGTTGAAGACTAGACAAATCACCTCTTCTGATCAGAAGAGGGCTGCAGGGGCTGCTGGCAGCCATTATGGTCAAAGAGGGGGAGCCAGGTAGAATTATGTCAACGCTGAGGATGTCGGAGAGACCACACAAAGAGCTGACTAGAGGAGCCTGGGCAAGCTGCTCCTGAGACCCATTCTACTGCTGAACTTGTCAGACTGTCCACTGACTGGTCATCTCTACTGACTGGAGTCGCTGTGTTAGAGTTCCTGTCATAACATTCTTTGGCGTTTGCCCCAAGACCCCGCTGATGCCTGAAACCACAGACAGTATTGAACTTGTACGTGTTTTCCCTACCCTACACACCCACAACGAAAGTTAACTTATAAATCAGGCGCAACAGGCCTCTTATCAGGCCGTAAGAGGAATGACAATACAGCGAATCAGCTGTAATGATACTGGTAATAGAAGCTCTGTGTATGGTGTTTCTGTGTCCTGATGTTCTACAGGTCATAGCAACCTCACCAGTATGTTTTCTCCTGAGTTCTCGTTCACATAAGGGAAGTGTATTGTAGCTTCTCTGCGGCGCATCTGCAAGGCCAGCATTGTAACACTCATATTTTGGGGTCATTATTAAGTAGAATAAGGGTCACTTGAAACTCAGCAAGGCAAAACAACAGGCGGCATGACAGCTAAGGAACTGCAAAGTGACTGCCAGCAGGTAGCATGCACAGCAGGACAAAGCAAGATTCTATCTCAGACTCAGCCGCTTGCAATGGAAAACTCGGGCATTCTGTTTAATGTCTTCAGACCATGGCTGACCACAGGGAAACAAATCCCAGGGCAACAAGGGATAAAGGACTATTGTATTTACTAGAAAGGCCTTTGATTAGATCAGGGATGAAGGAGGCAGACACCCTGTGAATTCATGACAGACTCTGGGTCCACACTGATGGAGACAGACGGGTGGAAGGGAGGTGTGGGAGTCCCAGGCAGAAATGTGAGCGCTCACCTTAGTGACCCCACATAAGGACTCCCAGTGTCTGCATCTTTCACATCAGACCTGTTTCCAAGACTCCCTGGTGCCCATGCCCTTTCCTGGGCATGTTGTCTTCAGTACATGGGTTCTTCTAACTTCTTTCTTCTCTGAGATGTTGACAAGACCGACTCCAGGCCCCCTTTGTGGCTTTTCTCCATGCTTCTGTCACTCCTTCCATTTACCAAAGGCCTGAGCCCTTCTTCATTTCCCTGTTCAAATCCTAGAGAGCAGGAATTTATTCAACTCAGCTCCTGCCCTGTTACATTTCCCTGGAGAGTCTAAGGAGGAGACATACTTGTTTTCAGACCACGATGCAAAACCAGGGGCATCTTGCTCATGTGTACCCTATAATCGCTTCCACTGCAATAGGAATGCAGCTGAGAGTTATATGTGGGAAGGTTCTTCTGAGAAAAAGAGGAAGAAATCACCACTTCATATTAAGACCAAGAATGCCAGGCTTGGTGGCTCACATCTTTAATCCCAGCATCTGGGAGACAGAGGCAGGAGGATCTCAGTGAGATTCAACCTAGAGGATAGACAGAATGAGACACACACACACACACACACACACACACACACAGAGAGAGAGAGAGAGAGGGAGAGGGAGAGAGGGAGAGAGACTGGCCCTGTCTTAACAACAACCACTACAAAACAAAACAATCCAAACAACAGCAAAAAGAGAAAAAAGTAAAATTTACATAATATAGGAATCCAGTGCTATTTTAAAAATGTGTGAATGTGTGTGTGTGTGTGTACTTTTTAATAGACTGGGAAAATTGCTAAGAAGGTAACTTAGAGGTAGAATTTTTCTTAAAGTGCAATGATGTGTTCAGTTTCAACTTCTTTATGAAAAGAATAGCTTCCAAATGGTAGCTGGGTTGGATATTTGCAAAGCTGGGTGAGCAGACTGGCACCAGGACTTTCTGAACCCAGAGTTCCCTTTTCCTAATTTAATGTGCACAAATCTGAAACCACAGCTCTGGAGCCTGCGGTGCCAGGAGGCAGCCTGGTAGGAACCTGTGTTCTCTTTCCATCCCCTCAGCCTTCCCTGGACCCACAACTCTGGTCCTGATTCACTGTGATGATGTTCAGTCACTGCTCAGACAGGGACTCTGCAGGTCCCCTGCTAGATGACCACCCACCTAGGGGTACACAGGTTGAGAATGCTTCGAAGTCAGAGTTGGGAAGACCACGGCGGAACAAAGCAGAGTACCGGTGCCGACTGGGCAGATGAGGGCCCGATCCAGCCGGTCAGGGAAGAGATTATTTGATCATCCTGATTAGCGTGTTGGCAGCAACACACATTGAACACAGAACAAGCCTTATGGACGGAGGTGAACAGATGGCTGTCATTTGAGGAAGGGGCATCTGCAGAATGAGCAGCTGACCAGGGTTGAGGCCAGTGCTTACAGAAGCCACCCAGTGGTTTGTCTTTTAACAAGTGTCATGTGAAAGTATCCTATGGACAGGCACCAAAGTCTCTGTGGTACTGAAGGAACTGCACAGCTCTCCACTTTTGAGGCCCAGCTGAGAGCAGCATCATGACAGAAACTGTCCTTCAGAGTAGGGAGGGAAATGACGGCCAGCACAGAGGAGTAGGTAGCCAGCGTTCTATTCAAAGTGCCTTTGGGGAGACTTGAAGCTGAGGTGAAACGGAAATCCACACACTTCTAGGAAGCGAGGGGGGCACATACTTGGGGAGACCCACAGCAGGGACACAAACAGCAACTGTGTAAGCACAGTAAGCCAAGTCTCCTTAGAGGTGCTGGGCAGCAGGGGACTCGCTTTCAGAGGCCTCCCAGGCTATAAGCCTAGAAGTACTTCAGGTGCCTGCCCTGGTTGGGACCATAAAGATCATCATTCAGGGGCTCCTGCTCATACTGCCCCCCCCACCTCCGGAATGAGCAGAAGGAATGTTTTCCAGGGCCTGGCTGTAGAGATGCCAGGGTGCCACAGAGGTCCTTTAAGTGTTTCTGGGAAGAGCGGTCCCAGTGCCTCATCTCACATGATGGTCCTAGAGACATGAATCCTCTCCCCCTTTCCCTGGCTTATCTTATGAGTGGAGAGCAGTCGATTTCTTATCTCAGAAACAAATGGTTTCCCCAGGAGTTGAAAGCAGCCATCATTTATCTGTCTGACTCGTGTTTCCCTGTTTGTTTTCCAGCCTTGAGACAGGACTTGTGTCAACGGTAGATGGCTGTGCCCTAGTCACCTGAGGGACATGAATCAATTTCCAGCTGTATTTATCACTCACTGCTTTAAATCAAGTCTAATCAATGCTTCCTTCACTTGCTATGGGCTGAAAAACTACAGAGCATGCCCAGAAGAAAGGTGGGACCCACTGTGATTGCAAGCTTCTGCTTGGGAGTTTGTTAAATCCTAACCAAAAACTTTGTGAAACTCAACTTGAATTTACCTGATGCAATGACAGACATGACAGGTCATGTTATTCTGGGAGAGTTCTATATCAGAAAATCTTTTGCAAGTAACATTTCTGAAAATATAACATTTTTTAAAAAAGTTTTATGCCTATTTCTTTTAGTAGTATCTGTTCCTATTATATAAGTTGATTTCCAGTTACTTCTATAAAATATAACAGTATAAAGGGGTCCCTGTTTTAAAATAATTTAAGACATATTTATAACTAACAATTCTCTCTAGTATACAGTACCAGAAACTGTTTCCCACAAGGAAAATATATTTTCCACTGGCAGGTGTGAAAACCAGCAGCTGCCAACCAATTCAGCATGCGGTAGGGAGCAGCCCTGTTTCGTTGGTAAATTAATCTTGTGCTGGTGAAAGATGACACCATCCTGGTTACAGCATCAATGCCCCACCATGCCCACAGCAAGACCGTACATTACTCTTCAAGGATAATGGGACAGACAGACCGCAGGAAAGCCAGTCAGTGATGTGAAGCCAGGAGACTAGGTACCACTGAGACTCACCGATAAATTAATACTTCCGTCTAACCTGCGGAACTGTACAAACACTAGGGTCACCAGCCTGTTTCTGATTGACAGTCAACTGTGTCACTGCACAGTGCTAAACGGAGCCATGTTTAGCTTGGGAAAGTCAGGCAACAAGGATGAACCCTCACGTTGGTTTAACACTTCAGGTTCATCAAGTGTTTTGGACATAAAGCTTCACAGTCCCGTAAGATAAGCAAGAATACAAAGAAGTTCTGCTTATCTTGTCAAAGACCTATAGGAAGGCAGCCGTTTAAGATCCCATTACTTGGCTGGGCCTAGTGGCACGGGCTTGGAATTCCTGCACTTGGAAGGCTGTCACAGGGAAATCCCAAGTTCTGGGACAGCTCAGGCTATATAGTAAGAAGTTGTTACCCCAAAAATCAAACCCAAGAGGTCATACCTGAGGACATGAGCACCACAGTTTCTGTACGAAGACTCTGATGTTCATACAGAGAATGACAAATAACTACTTCTCTAAACACATTCTCCGTGTTAGGTGACCAACGACTATCTCAGTCCCATTTTCAAGATGAAAGGAAAGGTTTGGAGCTTTGACATAACTCTCCAGGGCAAAGGCTCTGGAACTCAATTCCAGGTCTTGCCAACCTCACTGAATCTAGGGAGTGGCTGTGGTCTCCTCTCTGTTCTTGCCCGAACTTTCCTTTTCTCCCATCATCAAACATTTTTGGGAAACAGTTTTGGTCATAGGAGATCCCTAAAATTGTCTGCCAAGTCTTTTAGCACAGAAACCTCATTCGAGGGGTGTTCTGGGCTGCAGGTGTGATGCCCTGGTGTTCTCAGCCATCTTAGACAAAGGCCAGGTTGGTATGAAACCTGAGCTTTAAGCCTGTAGACAAAGGGAGGGTGGAGGGAAGCCACAGCTGAACTCGCACTCACGTGTGCGTCTCTAATGCTCAGGAGAGTTCACAGAGCCCCCTGGCTTTAAGAATCGTGTTTGCATATCTTTAAGAAAGGCACTTTTCCCAAGACAATTCTCATGGAAGCCAGTCCGGTCCAGACTCCAAGGGACAGGAATCGATGAAAGGAAGAAAATGTTCACGGCTTTAAACATTTAGACAAGAGAGGATTTGTTAAACTTGCAGTTAACGGATCCAAAGCCTTTCACGGCAGCCTCAGGTAAGGTGCTGCTGAGGAGAACGGCATCAGCATTGGTCACAGAAATTCTGAAGCTCTCCAGGGAGCCTGAGAGAAGGCTCCCTCACACCCAGACCAAGCTGTTACAGCTTTTAGGAGTTAACATGCATGTCAAATGGCAGTCACCCCGACCAACATGTTAATCCAACTGGAATTTATATTAGAAATACAAATCCGTGCAGTCTTTCTAATCCAATGAGAAGGGAACCCTACAGTCTTGGAATAAAAGGTGCTGAGATGAACTCGTATCAGGTTTCATTTCATTTCCACCCAGAGAAAATTGGTTAGTTTATTTGTTCATCTGCTCACCGTGTGTCTTTGGAGCACAGAGACACAGCAAGATTGTCCAGGAGGAACAAGTCCTGACCCAGCCCTGCCCCCGAGCAACTCACCTGCAAAGCTGGGCAAAGCTCATAACGCACTACTGTGACCCATCTCTGTTCAAGAGGGAACAGCATAAGTGAGAAGAAAAATCTGAACTGTATGAAGCCATAGTTTCTCAAGACAATGAACATCAGGTGATGGAAGACAGGAGACAAACCAGGTGAGCGCTAAGACTGTCCTATTATTCGAGAGGACAATTCAGGCAGGGCCCACTGAAGTGAGGAGCTCTGAGTCAGGCCAAGGGCTTTCCTTCAAGGGTTTTCTGACCAAGGCAGCTTAAGTCTCCCACAGGGAAAAACCCACAGAGCAGGAAAGCATGGCTTTTTGAATAGTTTCCAGGCTTATGTTTTGAACATTTCCTTCCCAGTTAGTGAGTATTCTGATGTCTGAGGAGCTTCTGCAATGGGTCTGGCTAGAGGAAGCGGGTTCCTAGGAGCAGCTCTCTCTGCTTTGGGTGCTGGTCTGTTTGCCCTGCCTGCCTCCTTGTGAACAAGCCACCCTTAAAGTTCCCGCCTTCACAGACAGAACCATTCCCACCCCAGGCCTCTGCCACCAAAAAGGACTGAGATCTCTTGGGAATTGTGAGCCAAAATGAATCTTTCCTTCCTTAGTTGTTTTTGCCAGGTATTTGGTCACAGCTATGTAAGGAGTGAGGGAGAGGGAAAAGGCAGGCAGACACACGAGCACACAGACACAGACACCACTTTCAGGGGTATAAACTCTGGGCATTGACAGACCCTAGAATGAACAAATAGAGAAGACGGATCCAAACCAGTACAAGCCACTTAGTTGAATCCCCAAAGAAAGATAAAAAATATTTGTAGAAATGCAGGTCCAACACACCCAGCAAGATAAAATATAGGTCTGGCAGATGATCCAGGATGATAAGGCAAACAAAAAAAAAACAGAACATGACTCATAATGAGAACTTCTATCCAAACCTTATAAAGACCTCTCAAGCTAGAAAGTTAAAAACTAAAATACCCTTTAAAAACGCCAAAAGATCCGAACAAGTAATAAGTATAAAAAGTAATAAGTATGAAAAGAGGCCTCGCACAAATACCTGAAATCAGAAGCAGCTTCAATGCTATACTTGCTGGAGTGGTGAACACAGAGGGCTGGCAAGATGGCTCAGTGTGTCAGGGGGCTTCACACCAAGCCTGATGACCCAAGCTTAGTCCCTGGAATCCATATGGTAAAAGGCAAGAACTGACTCCTGAAAATCATCCTCTGAGCACACAGACACATACACACACACACACACACACACACACACACACACACACACTCACTCACACACACACACACACACACTCACTCACGCACACAGACACATGGTAACTAAATAAGAAAATGTAAAAGATGATGAAAACACCAAGCAGTGTTAAGCAATGGAGAGAACGGGACCACTTACCCACTGCTGGTGTGAACTGGTCCATCCAAGCTAAGAGAGAAAACAAGTGTACCCCTGGTAAATGTTAATCATTTCCCTATCACACACTCAGCCACACGGACACTCACCTAGGGAAAAGGAAGCGTATGTGCACACAGGGACTCGTATCCACATGCTCACAATGGTTTTATTAACAGTGAAAACAGTGGGAGCGACGCAAATGTCCATCAGTGGGTGAATAATAAACAAATCTGTTTCAAGAAAAGTTCTCTGCTCTGAGAGGACAACACACAAGACTCGGCATATTAGCACACACATCAATCTCACAATAATTATGTGCAGTGAAATGAGCCCGCTCAAAAGAGTACACTGTATGCTTGAGTTGATGTACAATGCGAGCAATGTAAGCTATGACACAGCAGATCAGGGGACACGGGTGGGTGGCACCCTGCCCGGAGAAAGGGACGTCAAATAGTCCAGGAACAGCTGGAGGTGATGGGAATTTATTACCCTGACTGTAGTGAGCATTTTACCTGGTGTATTCACCTGTTAATATTTCCTCATAGGGCACACTTCAAATGTGAGGACTAGCTGTCCAAGGTGTCCTGCTACAGTCTAGAGCGGCAGTTGTCAACCTGTGGGTCATGACATCTTCAGACTCACAAGTCAGATATCCTGCATATCAGATATGTACATTACAGTCCTTAACAGTAGGAAACTACAGTTATAAAGTAGCAACAAAGTAACTGTATGGCTGGTGGTCACCATAACATGAGGAACTGTATTAAAGGGTCACACACAGCATTAGGGAGGTTGAGAACCACTGGTCTAGGTTTTCCTAGTAGAACTATGGTCTTCATGTGTAATCATTTATACCTTATAAAGAATACTTTAGAACTTTATTTTCCAAGTTGCAAAATCACAATTTGAAAGGTATAAATGGTAGCTCACTGAAAAACAATGTCCTGTTTCCACACAATCGGAATCAGAAACTCCACTTCCGTATGAGAGCACAGTTGACCTAGTGCCCCATCACGAGCTCACCACTTGAGTCAATCACAGAGCACCTGATCCCTGTCCTCTCCATCCTGTATATTGCTGTGGCTCCCAGCTCTGACACCACGGGGTGGGGAAACCCAAAGCTTGGTCTTCAGCTCATCTCCAACCTCCTCTATCAGAGGAGCTCGGGAAGAGGCCAGTTGCTGTCCTTGACTGATTTCACATTCCTGGCTGGCCATGTTTCTGCAGAGCCCACTGTCTTCAACCTCCTCTATCAGGGGAGCCCGGGAAGACACCAGTGACTGCTGTTGACTGACTTCACATTCCCGGGTGGCCATGTTTCTGTGGCGTCCACTATCCGTGATAATCAGGGCACTGTCCTCTTCCAAAAGGGGAGCTTGCAGAGAAGTGAGCCGGGAGGGCTGGGTCACAACAAGCTCCTGTTGCTCTGACGCTGAGTCTTCTGTGTCAGATGACGAGGTGCTGTCCAAGTCACTGGGCTCCGGACTGGAGTGTGGAGCCTGCTGTGTGGGGCTGCACTGGGCTGCTTCTCCGGCTGTTTCTTCCTCCTGGACAAGAAGCGCGGCAGCTTCCAGTTCTAGCAGCTCTAACCCCAGCTGGGCCTTACTGAGTGAGACTGCTTTCAAGGCTTCTGCTAGGGCAGCCAACTTTTTGGACCTTGAAAATTATATTAAGAAGAAAAAATTAGGTTTGCTCATCAATCAGATGGATGTCAACAGAGTATAAAATATCACAAAGCTGTCACCTTCCATGACAGTGGGGCAAACCCCAAGCAGGTCACAGATGTAAGTGTAAGAAACAGAGAAGGCTGTGGAGGAAGTGTAGATTCTCTTTGTGACTTTAAAATGTGGAAAGACTTCCTTTCCTTCACAGGACAGGAGCTACGGGAAGAAAGCTTGCTATAGTCAAACTATAGCTAAGAGAAACCCACAACCCATCAAAACCAGTTCAAAGTGCTAAGGTTAAGTTGAGAAAAATATGTTCAATCCCAGGTCTGGGCCTAATTCAGAGGAAGTTCTGGAAATCAGGGTCTAAGCCAAGATAACCAACCCCAAAAATGGACCAGTGGCAGAACAGATGATGGAGACTTAGTGTTGTCTAATTTCTAGTTTTTAAATCTGCTAGGAATGTGTGATGGTTGTATATACTTGGCCCAGGGAGTGCCACTATTAGAAAGTGTAGTCCTGTTGTATAGACTGCATGGCTCCTGTATTAAAGGGCACCAGGAAGTGAAATGGAGCCAAATCCTGTGTTCTAGGAGATAACAGATTAAGGGAGTGGGACTTTGGGGCAAGAGCCTACTTAGCTAAATTTAGATCCAGGCATGGTGGTAACACATCTTTAATCTCAGCAGATAAAGCCAAGCAGATCTCTGAGTTCAAGGCCAGCCTGGGACGGGGGCAACTTCTAGGTGAAGAAAATCTTAAATCCAGGAGTGGTGGTACACACCTTAAATCCCAGGAGACAGCATATGGATCTCTGAGTTCAAGGTCTATCTACAGAGCAAGATCCAGGACAGCCAAACTTAGGTTGGGTAGGAGTTGAAAAACAGAAAGCAAGATAGAGATAATGTAATAGAACAAGGGGGCCATGTTCCAGTTCCTGCAAGCAGCAGAACTTGGCAGCTCTGGCCTTAGAGTCCAGAATAGAAGGGGCTACTGGGACAACTGATGCTGCTCAGCTGGAGCTAAGAAATTAGTGGTGATTAAGAAGTGACCAGCATCACTGAGGTGAAAACTTTTCCGAAGTGTTTCCTGAGAGCACAAAGAAGTAGTGTTCCAGAGATAGGTAATGTGTACCTTGTGCTACAGCTGTACTTGGTAATGTGTAAGAGTCACTCAGGTGGTACTGGTTTTGAAGGACTGAGGGAGTCATGCAAAGAGTTGAGGCTTGGCACCATGAAGAGAGCCTATGAGAGGCTACTGGTGAAGCAGAGTTGCAGTGGAAGACACCGGTACTATGGGATATTCACCAAGAATAGCAGCAGTGGAGTGGATCAACCTAAGCTTAGAGTGCTACAGACGGCAGAGCTGGAGAAGTGATGGCAGCCCTGGGAGGAGCCCAGAAGATCATGGGTAGATCCCAGACACTGAAACAAGAAACTGTAACACTGTAGTTGCCTTAGTGACCCCAAGATGTTCAAGATGCCAGAGCCATGGACTATCTTCTGAGGAAAGCTGACAGCAGGGAGTAGAACCAGCCTAGGAGAAAGAAGTTTGTTGCCATCAACAAAGATGAAAAAGGAGTTGGAGATCCGAAGACATATTGGACGTCAGACATGGAGATGCAGAGTTTGGAGTTTGCCCAGCTGGTTTCCTGTCTTGCTTTGGGAATTATAGTTAAGTGATTAGAAGAATCTCAGAAGAGACTTTGAATTTTAGACTTTTAACACTGTTGAGACTGATATAAACTATGGGGACTTTTGAAGTTGGACTAAATGTATTTTGCATTATGCTATGTTTAGATACATAGGTTTGGACAAGCCTATGGGGCCCAGGGAGTAGAATGTGGTGTTTTTTATATGCTTGGGCCAGGGAGTGCCACTATTAGAAGGTGTGGTCCTTTTGGAGTAGGTGTGTCACTGTGGGTGTGGGCTTTAAGGCCCTCATCCTAGCTGCCTAGAAGCCAGTACTCTGCTAGCAGCCTTTAGATGGAAGATATAGAACCCTCAGCTCCTCCTGCACCAAACCTGCCCGGATGCTTCCATGTTCCTGACTCGATGATAATGGACTAAACCTCTGAACCTGTAAGCCAGCACCAATTAAATGTTGTCCTTATAAGAGTTGTCTTGGTCATGGTGTCTGTTCACAGCAGTAAAACCTTAACTAAGACAGAATGTAATACCTGCTACTTATAATTGTTAGGGTTTGTGAGATGGCTTAGGTAAGAAAGGTGCCTGTCACCAAGAGTTCCATCCTCTAGACACACTGAGGTTCAAGAACTCATTCCTACAAGACAACTGTATAACCAGGAGCAGGGGGGGTCAATGGTTGGAATATAAATAAAAATAATAATAATAAGTGATTAAATTTCAAAATAGTATGGGCATATAATGTGATGGAAGAGTTGGAGGAATGGGACTCATCACCCCACTGTTTCACACAGATAAGAGAAAAAATGGGGAAGTAATTAGAGGAGAAGAATCAAATTGGGACTGGGCAGCCATGTTCCTTGTAAGTTCTAGAATCCATCTCTCTAATGATGAAACCATTTCCAAAACCAAACCATCTAAGGGATTGGTGATTCTTTGTTTTTGGTTTTGCTGTTGTTGTTGTTGTTTTGTTTTTTGTTTTTGTTTTTTTTTTTTTTTTTTTTTTGTCACATTCAAGGCAGAACTGGCTAGTTCACATTAAAGAAAAGGAAGAAAAGCTTGACAATGGCATTAAATAGCCAGACTCGTACACATGTCAGACACTTTCTTAGTGAACACATTCATTCCTGGCTGCAGTTATATAACTCTTAAGTGTAAATGGGAAACATCTCACATGCTAAGAATGCATTTGTTAGAATCAAGAGAATCAATATAAAGAGACATGACAACTGGATCATACTAGTGTTACATTAAGTCACAGCCCAAACTAGATTTTCTTAGTTGTTAAAATGTAACCCTACTATGTAACTGCACATTCTTTGTACACTTGTAACGTCAGCAACATCCCATTTGGAGGATTATTTTAGATTGTAGCTTGCTGATGAGTTCTATTACAGTGAAATTTAACTACAGTGAAAGTGTCAAAGCAACAGCTACAAGCACACAACTCTGACACAGCTAAGCTGATACTGTTCCCCCAATTAGTTCACATTTGGTGACTGAGCTTTGGGGCAGGAGTGTTAAAAAGGACCCACAGCCCCTTCTAACAAATTGCCAAAGGACAGAAAGAGCCTAAAATGTATTGGGGGTGGGACTCAGGCATAAGTGAAAGCAGAGGTGCTGTTATAGAGCTGTGCCTTAAGTGATCAATCAACTTTTCACCACTTCCTGCCATGGCAGGTCTGCACATTTCACAGTAAACCACTAGCTTTCATTTCCTCTGCTCAAACCCAGGTCTGCCAGGCAGGATGCCGGAGAGCAGAGCCAGCACCTGCGAATGCAGGCCAGGGCGCTAGTGAAACAATCTGAGGCAGTTCATACAGGATGACAGTCTGGCTAACTCTGCCAGGACACCTCACCTGCAGGGGTTGGGATTCTGCCCCCAGCCTCATACAAAGTCTTAGTTTCAATCTGGAGCCAAGTAATATCTTTTAAAGGACACTAGTGACAGTGCCACATCAAAATTCCTTCCTACATTTCTAAACTTCATGGCCTTCTGTCTGTCTGCCCCTTTCTCTCTCTCTGTCTGCCCCTTTCTCTCTCTCTCTCTCTCTCTCTCTCTCTCTCTCTCTCTCTCTCTCTCTCTCTCTCACACACACACACACACACACACACAAACACTCACACACACACACACACACACACACACACACACACACACACTTTACTTTTAAAAATTACATTTCCTAAGTGCATGTGGTGGTTGGAGGTGCCATGGTGTGTGAACAGAGTTTAGAGGACAACTTGAGGGAACTGGTTCTCTCATTTCAGGGACTGAAATGGGTGTTAGGTATGAGGCTAAATACATGTACCTGCTTCTCAATCTCACTGGCCCCTCCCTGCCCTAAATTAATTTTTATAGCACAATCTAAAAGATAATACATAGGCTTTAGGTAAAGTTGCCAGCAAAAGTCCTACCTTGCTTCTGAGAGTTGCCATAAGATACAAATACCCCCTGGCAACCATCTGCACATCACCACAAACACTGATGTCTGCCCACTGAATAAGAGCTACCACTTTAACCCAGAAGGGATGCTGAGGACAAACAGCTGTTTTTATAATTTATCTTTATTTTAAGTGTATTGATGTTTTGTCTGCATGCATGTCTGGGTGAGGGTGTCATATCCCTGGTATTGGAGTTATAGACATGTGTGAGGTGCCAGAGTGGGTTCTGGGAATTGAACCTGGGTCCTCTGGAAGAGCAGACCAGTGATCTTAACTGCTGAGCCGTCTCTCCAGCCCCAAGTACAAGCTGTTTAAGCCATGTTAGCTTCCAGTTCAGTTTCCAACTCAATTTGAAGGCACCCTTTGGTGTGACAATGAGAGCCTTGTTGACTGTGGGTTAGCAGTTCTTGGAACTTCCCACTATGGACCTGCCCTAGTCAGCACCTACAGGGTAGAGGTTCTTTCACAGGTCTGGAGGCTGTGGGTGCCGAGTGAAGAGGCTGACAGAGTAGTTCTTTCTGGGGGGAGAGTGGCCCCACTGCTACCCTCAGCTTCTGGCAAGGCTGGAAGTGCAGGAGCTCTGTGGCTGAGGGAACCATCACTGTTTCTCTTTGTTAACTTTCTACACACAGAAACGTGGAGGTTGAGTAGCTGCACAGGATGTCTGTTAACTGACAGAGTCACAGAGAGTTCAGTCCTACAGAATGGTTCTACCTCTTATAACCGAAGCTGGTGTGAGGGCTCCTTTGCTGACTCTTCCACAGTCAGAGCTGCCACTGGGCAGGAACCCTACGGCTCCCAGTGAGCAGGGATCTCCTCCCTCTTATTCTTTCAACTGCTTATCAGCGAGTTGTGGCAATAGCTGAAATTATTTAATGTGTGAGAAATACAGTAAAAATAATTCAATGTGGGGCTAAGGAGACAGCTCAGTGGGTAAAGTGCTTGCTGCATAAACATCTGATTTCGGTTTCCTAGTACCCGTATTAAAAAGTGGAAGAGATGGCTCAGAGGTTAAGAGCATTGGCTGCTCTTCCAGAGATCCTGAGTTCAACTCCCAGCATCCATATGGTGGCTCACAACCATCTGTAATGAGATCTGGTGCCCTCTTCTGGCATGCAGGCATACAAGTACATAGAACACTGTATACAATAAATAAATCTTTAAAAAGAAAGCATAAATCTTGGCTTGGAGAGGGGTCAGCAGGTGAAAGTGCTTGCATGACAGGCCTGATGACCTGAGTTCACAGTTCCAGACCTCATGTAAAAACCAGGCTAGCCTCTTATCTCCACACACTTAACAAAAATTAAATAAATTTTTAAAAATTAAAGAAAAAAAAGCTGTAAGTGTCAGTAAGCACCTGTAACCCTGCAGAAGGAGGCAGAAACAGTCAAAGCCTGGGACTTTACTGGCCAGCAAGTCTACCTGAGCTTTACCTTTGGTCTCCATGCACCCATGTCAAGGTGGGATCCCCATGTACTAGGAAGACATCTCCACTTGATTTACAGCATGAGCTTAGGAAAGCCAACTGAAGCCTTACCATGGTCAAGCCTTTCTCTATGGACATGAAAGGAGCCCCTTTTCCAAGGTCCTGGTGGAATGAACTTTTGTCTTCTTAGAATGTGATAACGTATAGGAAGATCTTAAAACTTAACCATGGATCTACAGCCCACACATAGTCTTAAATATACAGCAGTGTGAAAATGGCAAGAATCGTTTAAGGACAATCTTACAAACATTTTTTATTTCCTACTTTCCTTCTTTTTTTGGGGAGGGGGCGGGGTTGGTTTTTCAGGACAGGGTTTACCTGTGTAGCCTCGGCTGTCCTGGAGCTAGCTCTGTAGATCCCATTAACCTTATATTTACAGAGATCCGCCGCTTCTGCCTCTCAAGTGTTGGGATTAAAGGCCTGTGCCACCACCACCTGGCTATATCTTTATTTCTTTAAGGCTCTGATAATGAATGAATTATCCCAGTGCATATGCACACCCACCCACACACACACTCACTTGGTACAGTTGAGTCAAAAGTGGAAGAGGAATAAACTGTTTAAGAGCATGGTTAGATCAGCAAGCAGATCTAACATGGACTGGAGCACATCAAAGGACTATGTTAAGGAACATGATTCTTTCTGCATAGGTCACAGGAGTGTTTCCTGGGTCCTATGCTGGGTAGGCTCTGTTGATAGTGATGTGCCTCATTAACCCACTCAGTCCTTACAGCAGCCCCTAGTAAGTAAGCCTCTCTCCAGGCTGCCAGTGAGGAATCTCAGGGAAGGGCACTAGGGGTTGGAGAGAGGGAGAGGCACAGAGGAAGAGTAAAACCAAATATCTGGTCAAATTAAAAACAAAAACCCCACCTATCTTTGTAGGCTGGAAAGGGTCTTACATGTCTATAGAGAAGACAGCCCTTCAGCTCCCTGCCCTCTCTGCAACTACCTCATGGCTCCATGAAGCACAGCATGTGGGCATGCCAGACTTTACCAATTCTGAAAATGCCGCATGGAGCTTAAGGTATTTAGTGATGTCTGTCTGCATTCACTTACTATAAAAGCGGCCACAGACAAAATGGAGAAGACATCAGGAAAGTACTGTAGGTTGAACCCAGACCTACAAAGACATGGCAACAGTCTTACCTGGAACCTGTGAACGGGGCCTTATTTAGACATAGTTTTTGCAGACTGTCATCAAGTGACAGAGCTGAGGTCACACTGCATTATGCTGAGGTTCTAATTCAATGATTTCGCAGGCTCCATTCACTGCATCTTACAGCCAACAGGTAAGGCAAAGGCAGTGGACCCAACTCTTCCCAGTATCCCCCATATCACAAGCCTTGCCAGCTACTTGACTGCTGTGTTCCTGTGTAGGGTTAAGGTGCCATGCTGCTTTGCAAGCTGTTTTTTAAGGTGCCCTAAAAAGATCTGTACGAGCTGATGTTGAGAGTCAGAATGCTCTCAAAATCATTTTAACCCAAAGTAAGTCACTTGCAAAATAGTAGCTTCATTTTCTCAGTTATAGAAAGTTCAACACCAGGCAAAAACAAGTCAGTGAGAAGTCGAAATGTAGATGCAGGCAGGTGGTGCTGGGACAGCCCAGGAAGACTGCTGACTGTTTCTGAGTCAAGTCTTACAGTTGGGATAGTGGCTAAATAATGCTTTACCCTGTTAAAAAGCTTATGTATGTATGTACACACACACACACACACACACACACACACACACACACACACACCTTATGTATCCAAAGAATCTGTACAGACGTCAATAAAAATTAACTTAAAATAGCCCCAACTCTACTCCCACCAACGCCTTCTGACTATGAGTCCTGAAAAAGAAGCCTCAGCTTCTAGAGACTGCTGTAGAAGGAGGGCTGGAGCCGGAGTCTAGACTCAGCCTCCCCGCTCACAGACACGCATCAGACCTCCACTCCTTGTACCTATCTCACATCTTTCTTCTTCTTCTTCTTCTTCTTCTTCTTCTTCTTCTTCTTCTTTTTTTTTTTACTTTAAGACTGTTTCAAATAGTTCTCTTAGCGAACAAAAATCTAAGTATGGGTCATTAGGAATCACTATTATACTTGTACAAATATTTAACCAAAGTGAACAATATCATTAAATTTGTGTACTACAGAAAAAAAAGCTTTCTCAGAACAGATATTTTCATGTGTGCATTTGGCTTGTGTATGATTATGAACGTGTGTGTGTATGTGTGTGTATGCCTATATTTATGTGCGGAGACCAGAAAACCTGGGTTGTCATTCCTCAGCTTTGTGCATATTGTTTTACTTAAATAATTTTTTAAAAAGATTTTATGTGTTCTGTGTGTATGTCTGTGTACCACATGAACATCTGATGTTCACAGAGGTCAGAAGAGGGTGGCAGATCTCCAGGTACTGGCGTTTGAATGGTTGTGAGACACCATGTGGCTGCTGAGAACTGATTTCAGGTTTTCTGCAAGAGCAATAGTTCCTTGGCTGCTGAGCCATCTTTCCAGCCCTTTGTGTTTTCGTCTTCGGGACAGAGTCTCTCATGGGCCTGGAACTTTCCAACCGTCTAGGCTGGTTAGCTAACAAGCCGTCTCCTCTTCCTCAGCACTGACCTTACAAGCATACGCCACGGCACTCGGCTTTGTTCAGAAGGGTCCTAGGGATCCAACTCAGGTCCTCACGCTCCCAAGGCAAGCATTTTGCCTACAGAACTAGACCAGACAGCACCCCCCAAGGGTATAAATGATAAAGCACCTCCTCAAACACAGAGCACTCTATTAAATCCTCACTCAAGTCTTTGTGCTGCTGTTGTGAGGAGGAATAAGCTGTCTGCTCGGCCTGCTGCTGGACTGCGTGCTCTTCCACCAGCACATCTGTGGCATTTTCCAGACAAGAGCCTGCTCTTCTACACGTCTCTGAGAAACAATAGTTGCTTTAGACATTCAAGTTAGATTTATTTTCCAAATAAATTCTAAAATTCAAGGGATCACTTGTTTAATATCTACCAGGGTGCCTGCTGATGTTCACCTATCTAGACATATAGACTCAAACACATATATTTATATAAATTTATAATGAAGCACTCAATCAGATTGCTTGTTTTTATAAATGATTTTAAAATTTTTATTTTATGTGTATGAGTCTCTTGCCACTTGCCTGATGCCCACAGAGACCAGACGCTCTTAACCACGGAGCCACCTCTCCAGCCCCTGGTTTTGTTGCTAAGCCCTCCCCCCCCCCCCCCAGCATTCTTACACTCTCTACAATCCCTCAGGAGCTGCACCATCAGAGTATGTCACCGAGTTTGCTGACACAAGCCAAATGATATGGTTGCTGAGGCCTGTATCTTCTGAAAAACACTCCATCAAGATGAAGTTTCTAAAGTAGTCCCTAAATTTGACTAAAGGCTGGCTCTACCTTATGTGAAATAAAGCACAGTGAGTCTCCAGATTTTGACACTAGATAAAACTATTTAAGGGCACTGTAATGTATCACTCCATAACCAACTTATGCAGCACTGTCAGTGAGGGGCAGCAAAAGCCAACTCTAAAATCTGATGCTACCTCTAATGTGCACAGTCCTGGACCTTGTCAGCAGAACATGTAAAATAGCTAAACTAGTTCTGAGGTTTGGAGATATCCCATATTTTGTTATAGTGATCATGTGACCACAGATGATAAAGTCCCACTAGTTGGCTGGACATTTCATCAAACCCCATGTTCAATTATTCTTCAAGACTTACAGAGGAAGGACCCTCGCATTATTAGAACTGGAGAATAGCTAGCATGTCCCCATCAGGCTCAAATTGGTACCCATAAAAATCACTGACTGCTAAGGAATGAGAGAGTGGCTGACCTATTATTTCACTATGGCAGGTTTGCATAGCATACAACTGAAAACCACCACAGTGAGATGCCTATAGCCAAACCCAAGGGCAGCGTAATCGTGCATGTTTCTACAGGAACTGGATGCTAATGCTGGTTATGGCTGACTCAAGTGATGGTGTCAAAACGCTTGCTGTGCCAAAGGAGAAGGGAGGGGTCCAAGTGCAGTTCCCTTTTTATGCCTTGTCCGAGAGTCCAGGTGGGTTTTCTCTTGGTGTCATCTCACTCCACTGAGAAAGCTAGCCCCACTCGGAGCAGTTTACAAAGAAGTAGGGAATGTGGTTGGTTGGCAGGGAGCACAGAGCTCCGCTTTGATCACAGCTGCAGGCCCTACCTGCTTCAAAAGACAGCAACCACACAGCTCTCTCACTCCCTTGCTCAAAACCACAATAAATCAGCTGCGATAAGCTGACAGGCAAAACATTACACAAGCTGCTGACCCTGCTGCAGGCAGGGAAGAGCTGCCTCTGCTTGGCTTTGATTTTCCTAAGCCTAAGCCTGAGGGAGAGGCAACAGGACTTTCTTCTTGCCTCGTGCTCCCGATGGCAAGGTACATTCAGATAGTGCCTGGAGGAATACCAAGTGTAGAAGAAAGGGAAATAAATAAACAAAACAAGAACACAGGCTAAATGCAGAGGCAAGCTGTCGTCAGCAGCCAGGATGAAAGATCAGAGCACCATTCAAAGGCAACCACGGTTTACTGGCTTTTGCTAAAGCACACAGGGCTGCGAGGCCCAGCAGTGATCTTCATCATGTTGCTGTCCTGCTGTGTGAGGCAACTATACTATAAGCCTTGTGCTGTGCTTTGTTGTTGTTCCTATTGTTTAGTGTGCATTCAAAGAGTCAGACAGCAGTAGAGGCTCTCCATGTTTAGCTAGGGAACTAGACACTAAACAATGACAAGCAGCAGTTTTTCCTATGACACATACATTTGGGCTGTTCCCTAAACTGCACAGCCTCTCTGAGACTAATGGATCACCACACTGTGCCTTTATAACATAGCTCCAAATAAACCACCAGGCTGACTGGTACAGCCTTGGTCTGGTTCCCCTAAGCCCTCTAGAATCCTGGTGTGGCTTCCAAACCCATTTCATTCTGATGTGGCCACTGCTGCCAACCAGGTGCCACAGGACCAAGTGCCCAGGACTTGCTAGGCCCTGACAATCCAAAAGAGCCAGAGGCTTGCCCAGGCACAGGAAGCTGGTTCCAGTGTCAGAGCTCTGACCACCAGGCCAAGGCCACAAACCGGCCCACAGACACTAAATAGATTGTGGGCAGGTGGGATGTGGCCGGAATGGACTGCACTTGTACCACATAATAAAGACAGCTGTCCCCATCCAGCCCACCACTACCGTGTGAGGATGGGCCAGCAACTGCCAGAATGCCATGATTTAAGAGCAGTTACAAATCTGACTTTCACATAGAATCTTCTCATTTTTAAGTGATAAAACCAATTTAGAGTTTCTAAAAACATAGTTGAGAGCCACCAAATGTGACCCAAGGCAATTAGCTTGCAACTGTTACATTTACTTAGCTCTTCTTCTCAATTCCCTGCCATTTTCTGTGTGCCATGACAGGATGGCCACTTCAGAAAGGCTCCTCTATACCTTGCAGGACCACCCTAACGTTCATGATGTGCTACAGGTGATGGCCCTGCCTAGCCCTCTCCCCTTCCCTCGCTGTGCTAGGTCTTTAGTTCTCCCTTCAGACACTCTTTCACTAAGTGCATGGACCAGGCTGAGTGCCTGTCTCTGAATGACTGTTTTCACTATTTCCTATCCTGCCAATGAGCTGGGGTCACCACAAGCTCTCTATTCTGCCCTCTATATGGTTGTCTCTTCAACTAAAACACATGCTCTGCACAGACACTGCTTCAGACACTCCACCGGCAGAATGCAAAGTCTGTCTGGGGTTTTGTGCTATGGAATATGCCAGAGGGACTGGCTGACCACAGCCAGGCAGATAAGACCTCAGGCCCTGACATCAAACAGGCCCGGGTTGCTTGATCTCTCTGAGACTCAGTTTCTATACTTGTAACCAAGGGCTATATTAAAATGGGATATAACCCAAACGCCTATGCAGCCCATGAGAATAAGAGGAAAAATGTATACATAGCAGCGAGCCCAGTGCCTGGCATGCAGTAAGACACTTGACAAATGTTAGTTCTTACCATTATGGACTGATCCCACTGTTAAGCCAGCATGGCGTCAGTACAGCCTGGCTGTTAGAAAGCATTTATTGACCACTTACACTGTATGCCTAACTCCCCTATTTTCGGGATGACTGCCGAGCAGCGTTTACGTGGCTTGTCTGTGGAAACAGAAGAGGTCTGAGGACTGACAAGCTGGCTCAGAGCTCATACTCATGATGTCCGTGGCTTTGCTGCGTTCACAGTAGAAGGGGTGGGTAACTCTGTGACCTCAGTCTTCCCAAACTGAAAGCAGGAAACTCAGTCCCAAACTGGCTTTGTGGACCATGGTTCACATCAAGAGCTGCCCTGGGCCTGACTATAGCTCACAAGTCTTAGGAGGGAGGAGTTAGTCTGACTGTTAGTCTGACTTGGGTTCGTGGTTTGATGAGTAAACTAAGGATGAGAAGGGAAGGGAAGCATAGCCAGAAACTTCTATAAGACTACAGTTATCATGTGGGACAAAAACTGTGGGAGAGATGAACTGACAATGAAGATGTCTTGCTGCTTACAGGAAACAACTGCAAAGGAATCAGAATGACGTGGACCCTAGCAACCATGAGGAAAATAGCAAAGAGGTGTGTCTTATTTGGCTTTCAGAGAGACAAAAAAAAATATGAGACCAGAAGTGGTGACCCCCAAGAGCTGTTGGAAGTCATAAAGGTGCAGCTACCTGTTGGGCTAGCCTAAACCCAGGAACTCTGCATGGGACAATCTCCTATGGTCCCTTGATGGACAAGACTGGAGCATGGAGGACTGTGATTGTACAGCTGACAAGACTCACATTTGACCTGACTGGAGAGACTGAATTTAGCTTGGCAGAAGGTAGCCCAGTTCCAGCCTCAGCTTTCCTCATTCAATATTCCATTCACATCTTCAGTAAAACAGAATGTCGTCCATTCTACCTCCTTCAAAAAGAAACTTGTCCAAGTCTTCAGTCTCCCAGCGCTGACCTTACGCTGGCATACAGGGCTCGGCAGATGATGACTGATGGATTCCCAGACTCCCATTTACAACAGGACCCTCCTACGGTACTATGGCAGGAAGCAAGAATACAGACTTGGATTAGAGGAAAGGCACGGAGACTTAAAGGAGGGATTTACGTGGAAGAGAGGACAGGAAGAACTGAAAGGACTTAGTGATTGAGTCAATATGGAGCTAGGCATCAAAGACGCAACACATGACTGAGATGAACCAAACACCATAACCTACTGAACGAGGACCAAAGACCAGAACATCTAAAAAGTCCCAAGTTATTAATGGATTTCAGCCTTACATCATACGCTCAAAGTATAACTTTCACATACACAAAAGGCAAGGTTTTGTAAGGATATCTGAATTTAGTACAAATCAATCGTCTAAGGTTTACTGAAACAATGTTTACAAAAAGTAAATCCATTAAGAACAGAAGAAAACAGATCAGGCAAACAGTAATTAAAAGAACTGGAATGGGACAACATGACGCACATGCTCATAGTCCGAGCACCAGGGAGGCTAAGGCAGGAACATCACAAGTTCAAAGCCAGCTTGGGCTCCATAGCAAGACTCAATCTCAAAAACAAAGAGAAAGAAAAAGAACGAAGCCAGCCACACTATTAGCACAGAAAACAGTGAGACAAAAGTTACTATCAGTGATAGATCGGGACATAATGAACATGGGGCTCATCAGAGATATAACAATTGTAAACTATTATCATCAGCAACACATCTCTCCTTAAAGTAAAGTCTGGCAAGTCTAAGGAAAACAGACAAGCCTGATAACACAGTAGGACATCTCCACACACCTTTTCCAATTCCTAACAGACAGAGGCAACAGTCAAATCATCCAACTGACAAGTGAGCTCATTTGTGTGTGAAGACATAGAGCACAGCAGCTAACAGCCAGAAAATAAACATTGTTTTGAATAAAGCTGAAAATTTACAAAAACCAACTATATGCTAGATATAAAACCAATCCAAAGAATAGCACAATTCTTTGACAGGAACAGAACTGAACAGAGTTAATAGCAAACACAGTGTTCTAAAAGTCAGTATGTTTGGAAAGGAGAAACCCACACATGATATGAATAAAACCAGCAAATATGGGCTGGAGAGATGGCTCAGTGGTTAAGAGCACCGGCTGCTCTTCCAGGGGTCCTGAGTTCAATTCCCAGTAACCACATGGTGGCTCACAACCATCTGTAATGACAGCTGGTATTTCTGGTGTATCTGAAGACAGCTACAGTGTGCTTATATATAATAAATATATTTTTTTTTAAAACCAGCAAATATTTAGAGTTGTGTAATAATGAAAATTCGGTGGTTTAAAACCACTTAGGTAACTATAAAGCAGAAAGTTGGATGGAAACATACCCACAGTGTCATTTCTCCATTGCCACTACTGACCTCTGCCCCTACTGATCTCAGTTCTACGGTTGCTTCTCATGTGTTCAACACACTTGGTTCAGGAGCTGCCCCTCAGCTAAAACATTAGTGGTGATGATCTGGGGGGCCTTGGAGGATGAGAACATCTTCCCAGACTACAGAAGTCAAAACTAAACATGACAAAGCCCCCAGTACACAAACAAGGTATATTGGTTGCTTTTGTATTGCTATTTTTATTATTGTTTTATACATCCTGACAAAGCCAACTTATTTTTTTTTAAAAAAAGTTTATCTTTGGCTTATGATCCCAGAAGGTTGGGGGGCCAGCATGGCAGCAGGCAGGAAAGGTAGAGTTAGAAGTTGGGAGCTGAGGTGCTCATGTTTCCAAATATAAGCAGAGAGCAAAGAGAATGAACTGGGAACGGAGCACGGTGCTAAAATCTCCAAGCTCATTTCAGTGACACACTTCCTCCAGCAGGACTACATCACCCATATCTACCCATCTCAAGTGGAGATCAAGTGTTCAAACTCCTGAGCCTGTAGGGGCCATTCTTATTCAAAGCAACACATAGGTGAACTGTGAAGACAGCTGTGGTGTACAGCATACAGATCAACTGATCCCACCTACTCCTTGTACACACCCAGAGGCTCCAAGTTTTGAGGGGTCAGAAAGAAGCTCCAACACAGAATCCCCACTCGGGTTCCTTTCATTTCTAATGTTTAGGAGAGTTTTTAGGGAAGTACTTTTCCCTTCTGCTGGTTTCTTCCACACACTCTGCCTTCTTTATCTTTAGTAGTATCTCTACCTTATCAGCTTTACAAAATTGCTTCTCTAATAGTGTTTTAACTATTTACTCCTTTTCAGATATTTACCTGATTTGTTTCTGCACTTCTGCACTATGAATCTTCTTTTGGTACCTACTCCTTCCAACATCTCTTGCTCTTTTCCTTTCTAGATCATTCATCTTCACACCTCTCCTTTCTCCTTTGACCTGTTTAATTTTGCATCTCCTCTTTCTCTTCCCCTTCCTAGCCTCTTTCCTAAAGACAAAGTTTCACTATGTAGCCCTGTCTGGCCTGGCACTTGCCATGTAGACCAATCAGGCCTCAAATTCACAGAGAGCCTCCTGCATCTATCTCCCAGTGCTGGGTAGGTGTGAGCTGCCACACTCGGCCTTCCTATTTTCTATGTCTCGTTCACTTACTATTTCCACTTAGTAAACTTTATTTCAAAGCACATTCTACAGTGGGTTTTGCCATCTTCAGTTCTACGGTCAGTGGAGATATATTTGTGGGGTTATAATTTACCTGAGCACATTTATTTTGGATGGTCTGATGTTGCTGCTGCTGATATGACAGTTTGTTTCTCCTACATTGAGCCGCCTGGAGACAAACCTTCGAGAGCAGGCTGTTCAACAAGAAGATCCCCTCTAAAAGTGCAGAAGAGACAGAAGCAAAGAGATGTGCAAGGTACATGCAGCACAGCAACGCAAGGACAGGGAAAGCAAGGCAACATGATCCTGAAAGACAGTGACCCTCCATGTCCTGACACCGGAGACGCCAGACAAAAGGGCAAATGCAGATTTCAAAAGCTAAAGAGAATACAGACAACAGACGAATTTATCCAGGTCCCAGAGAGGAAAGCTAGTGACACCAGCAATTCAGGTAAAAACATCAGCAACAGTGTAGGAAACTTCAGCAAACAAACAAAAACTGTTAGAAATGAATTAAGTAAAATGAACCAAATAAGATGCACAGAGAGAAACATCAACAGACTGAACCAAACAGGAAAACGGGATCAGAGAAGGAGCACAGCTGAGGAGATACTGCACTTGAGCGCTGGTGAGAGCAAGGTGCACAGCCATATCCAGGAACTCTGGGAAGTAATCAAAGCCATTCTTAAGACACCATGAGAAGAAGCTGAGATAAGGCAGAGACCCTATTTAATAATTAAAGCACAAAATTCCACAAATCTAAAAACAGACATGTGGACAAGAAGCATTAAGAATCTCACATATCTGTGGCCAGAGAATACCTCTTCCACATTATCGCCAGTTTGAAGAAATACAAAGCAAAAACAATATTCAAAGTGGGTAAGGGGAAAACGCCAACTCACCAACAAAAACAGGAATAGCAGATCTCTGGTCAGCAACTCTTGAAGCCAGGACAGCATGGAATGATGTATTTCAAGAGCTGAAAGTAAATAACGCTGGCCGAGGGTACTATATCCAGCAAAGCTTTTTTTTTTTTTTTTTTTTTTTTTTTTTAAATTGAAAGAAAAATAAGGGCATTTCAAGGCAAGCACAACCTAAGGAAGTTCATGACCACGCCAGCACTGCAAAAAGCACAGGAATACTATACACAGAGGGGGAAGAAAGATGGTCTCAATCACAAGACCAAAGGGAACCATATATTTCAGGACAGGAATGGCTGAACAGAGAAAAGGTAGGGAGGAATCTATTACATCCAACACAGCTGGCTGACAAACACCTGACTTTAATGGGTGAAAGCAAAGGACAAATGATACTCCAACCAAAAAAAATCATCAAAATTATAGAGATTAGTAACATCTTTTAATAATAACCTTAAATGTAGATGACCTCAACCCACCAACAAAAAGACAGAAACGTCCCGAGTAGGTTAAAATGCTAGGCACACCCTTCTATTGCCTCCGAGAAGCCAACTTATAGGTGCAGACACATATAAACTGCATAAATGGAAAACAACCTATCAAGTGAAAGGAAATAATTTAAGAAGTTGGCATGACTATTCTGATATCTGACAGAATAGACTTTAGATCAAAATTATTCAGAAGACATGAAGAAGACCACTACACATTAATCTCTGAATAGGTCATTCAATTGGGGAAAAAGAAAAACAGAAAAAACCTTAGAGTTCAACTGTAACATAGGTCAAAGGGGCTTAACAGATATCTACAAACAAATTCTAACCAAAGGAAACAGAATACCTACTCTCAGCAGCTGAGTTTTCTAATAACAGACCACATTCTAGGCCACAAATCAACTCTTAAGAAACACAAAAGAATCAGGACAAACCATCTTTATCAGATCACAGTGCAATAAAACTACAAACCAAATGGCTAGAAAATCTTCAAAAAACACACAAATACGTGGATACTGAACAATGCTGTCTTGAATGACCACTGGATCAGAACATTCTAGAACCAAATGAAAAGGAAAGCAGAGCTTTCCAGAGCCTTCCGAGCACAAGCAAAGCACCCCCTTCCCTAGCTTTTAGAGACAGGGTTTCTCTGGGTAGATCTGGACCTGGGCTGTCCTAGAAATCTCTCTGTAGACCTTGAACTCTGCAATACTCCTGCTTCTGCTTCCCAAGTGCTGGGATTAAAGTGTGAGTCATCATGCCCGGCCAGGCAGGGCATTTTTAAGAGGAAAGTTTCTAGTTATAAAAGCAAATCAACCAGCCAGAATACACATTTAGAAATAAAACAGTTGGGGCTGGAGAGATGGCTCAGTGGTTAAGAGCACTGACTGCTCTTCCAGAGGACTTGAGTTCAAATTCCAGCAACCGCATGGTGGCTCACAACATCTGTAATGGGAACCAATATCCTCTGAAGACAGCTACAGTGTACTCATATACATAAAATAAATAAAAAATTTTTAAAAGCTTGTGTTTAAATGAAAGAAACAAAACAGACCAGAAAGACCTCAAGTAGTCTGAGGATTCACATCGCCTCAAAGTCACAGAAAACATGATCAATCAACCCCAAAAGCAGCTGATGGCAAGAAATAGAGTGGGCCAGAAATGAACAAAAGGGAGTAAACAGATGTACAGAATCAAACAAAGGGTTAATTCTTTGTAAACAAACAAACACCAAGTATGAATGATAACCCTCTGACCAAATAAACCCACAGAAAGAAAAAAACAATAAAATTAGAGATGAAAGAAGTGGTTTTTATAGATTCCAATAAAATACGGAAAAATCATTAGGGAGTAGTTTGAAAATTTATGGTCCAAAATCTGTTAAGTTTAGAGTAAATGGGTAATAGGTATATATGACCTACCAAGATTAAGAAGATACAAGTGAGCAGATCCGTAACATTCCACAAGACTGAAGCAGTAGTAAAATGCCTCCAACAATATAAAGTCCAGGCCGAAGCTGAATCACTGGTAATGTTTACTAAACCTTTAAAAAAGAGCAATACCAAGTTTCCTGTTATAAGGCCAGGATTACACCAAAACTAGACAAGAAAAAGTAGAAAACAGACCAATCTCCCCGATGCACACAGATCAAAATTCTCAATAAAATCAGTGCAAACTGTATTTAAGAACACATTACAAAGATCATATATCATGACTGGTATCATTCCCAGGATGCAAAGTTGGCTCAGCATACACAATTCAGCATATAAACAGAACTACATGAAAGAACCACATGATCATCTCAATTATTCACAAAAGGCCTTCATCAAAATGTAACATCCTTTTATAATCTAAAATCCCTGAACAAACTAGAAATAGATGTAATGTAGCTCAATAAAATAAAGTATATACAATACACCCATGGCCCGTGGGATGCTAAGTGGGGGGAAAGCATTTTCTCTATAGTCTGGATGAACTACAGTGCCTACACTTTCCACTCACACTCAGTATTCGTGTTTAGAGCCTTAGCTACTGCAGGAAGACAAGAGAAGGAAACAAAGGGCACATAAACAGGGAAGGAAGGAGTTGATTTGTGTGTCTGAAGATACATAAATATATAATTAAAAGAAACTATAAGCTTCACCAGAAAGTTCTTAGACCTTATGAACACATTTAGCAAAGTAGCAGGGTACAAAATTGACATAGAAATCAACAGCTCTTTTTAATATATCAATAGTGAACTCACCAAGAAATGAATCAGAGATTGAGGGGTACAAGTCCCTTTCATGACAATTTAAAAACCAACCAACCAACCAACCAACCAACCAACCAACCAACCAACCAACCAACCAACCGACAGACCACCCAACCAAACACTAAAGACCTGTGAAAAAGCCACTTAAAAACATACAATAGTTAGGTTAAAAAAAAGCACTAACTGGATTTTAATGAAATAATATCATTATTGTATTTCTAAATTATTAGGTATACAAATAAACTTCTAATGTAGATAAAAAGACTCACCTTTAGTCACTTAGCATCTCTTTGAATCGTGTATTGAATGAAGTTTATGCTTTGTTCACTATTGGATATATAAAATACTGAGGCAAAGAATGCTAATTGCTTTACCAATTCAATTATTAGTTCAAAATTTTGGACTTCAAATGTACAAAGACCATGGTGGGATTATAAAATAAACATCAACAATGGCTTTCCAAAAAAAAAAAAAAAAAATACAATAGAAACTTCCTAAAATATATAATTATACATGCGTAAGATGAGTTTAAATGAAATCATCTTAATGTGTCCATCTAGATCACCTATAGGCAATAGGTTTGTAGGGTATTTTTCTTGATCAGAAATTGATGTGGGAGGGTCTATCCCATGAGGAGAAGGTTGGGTGCATGTTTTTGATCCAACGGTCAAAAGTTCAATGGCTATAACTGTTGACTTCTGAGTTCTTTACTTCATTTGTCTGCATATATGTAATCTATGAGAAGTTTTTTTTTGCTTTTCCCCCTACACAGCTGTGGTGAGATTTATCATAGATTCCCTCATTCTTTTGTTTGACAACAGTACTCGAACAGCATAGAAAAAAATATCTCAAGAATTGACAAACAGGACTTCAGAAAGTAAGATGCTTCTGCTCGACAATGGGAACAATTGTTAAGAGATAACTTACAGAGTGGGAGAAAATGTTTGCCATTTTATACACCAGACAGAAGATTAATATTCATGATATATAAAGAACTGCAAAAATTTATCAGCAAAAATCCAAAATCCAAATCATCCAATCAATAAATGGGCAAGTGAAGGGAATAAATCACCCCCCAAGGAAGAAACACAGCCAAAAAACACTAGAAAGTGTGCTAAACAGACTTGGCCAGGGGGGAAAATGTAAATCAAAACAGTTTAGAGGTTCCACTTAACTCTAACCAGAATTTCTAAAATCAAAAAAACGAAGGATAACAAATGCTGGTAAGGATGTGAGGAAAAGGGGGAAACTCTTATTCACTATTAGTACGAATGTTAATTTTTGCAGCCATTATGGAAATCAATATAGTTTCCTCAAAAAACTGAAAGCAGAACTGTCCCTGTCCTATGACCAAAATATCTCTCGGGCAAACAGCAGGACTCTAAGCCAACGCTCCACAGACACTTGCACATCCGAGATATTTACATTATTTACAAGAGAAGACACTGGGATGGGAAGGGACGAGAGCAAAGCATGGTGCTCGTGTGACCGGCCACGATGACACCTACGACGTTTTATGCTATCCTAAAAGATTAATCTAAACAAACTGACTCCAAGAGAAATGAAGAACCAGAACAGTCTGCAACATTTAGAAAAAAATTAACAGTTAAAATTCTCCACAAAGAAAATTCTATTTAAGATTTGAGCAACAGTTAATATCCACCCTATGTACACTATTCCTAAAACTAGAAAAAAAATCAACGCTCTCATTTTTCTTTTCAAGTCAGGCTGGGTTAACCTTAACAACCGCCCTGAGACTGTGAAAACAAGTCTTTTCTTTTCCCCTCACCTTCTCTGGAGTGCAAGGGCTTACCTACAGCAGGGTTAGTCACATCAGTGAAATGATAAAACACGGTTAAGACAGGAAAGGAAGGCTTAATTTACGTTAGGAGATTTGCACGTGGCCATTCATTACACCAATGGATTAAAGGAGAAAACCTTAATATCACTGAATAATGAGGAAAAATATGCAGTAAGATTGAATGACCACTTAGAGTCAAAACTCTGAACACTAAGAATAATAGGAGCCCTCTCCAGCCGATAAAGGCCATCTATGAAAGCATGCTGTGAAATAGAAATTATTGTCACCAAATCTACTTAGTACAAGAAGACTAGAACAATAAGGTGAAAATGATTCAAAGACAAACAAACAAAAACCAAGGAGGAGCAAGAGGAGGAGCAGGAGGAGGAGGAGCAGGAGGAGGAGCGAGTGTGGGAAAGAAAGCATCCAGCTGTACTGAAGTCCCATCATCTACAAGAAAACTAAAGCACAAGTGCACCCTTGAAGCTCCTTAGAAGACAAGCAGTGGATGATTTCCATTCACTTGAAATAGGCACCTGGAAAGTAACTGTTTAAGAAAGATCCTATTGTAACAGCAATCTCAGAATGAAACAATAAATCTAAAAAATGCATACGCCTTTTATTTTAAAATTTTACAAAATTTTATTGAAAGACAATAAGGAGAAGGTAGAGACATCCAATGTTATTTAAAAGACTAAAGGGTTTGGTCTTCCTAAACTGATTAATAGGCCCAAAGCAATCCTATCACAGTGCTTTTTCATGGAACCCTGACAAGCTGATTCTAAGACACAAAGCTATAGTAATTAAGAAAGTATGTTATCAGCACACGATCGACAAGTAAATCCTTGGAACTGAACAGACAATGCAGAAACAGATCCATATACACGTAAACGTGATTTATGATAGAGGACAATGAAAGGCTAGACCACTTAATAGAGGAAGCTGGGTTAAGGTAATCCATATGGGAAAACAATGAAATGGGATCCCCATTTCATAACATAAAAATCAACTCCAGATGGACTAAGAACCTATAACACTAATCACAAAACAATAAAAAGTTAGATGCCGCAAGAGAGTCTTTATGACATTCATTCAACATAAAGAACTTCTAAAACAAGGAACAAAAAGAAGAGCCAAAAAGGGCATACTGACAAACTACACTGAAATAAAAATCTTCTGTTTATAAAGACTCAACAAGACTAAAAGATACTACAAACTGGGAAGAACACACAACATATTTAACTAATAAAGGGCTAGCAACCAGCAGGCCGGAGGAATCCTGCAAGTCAAAAATGAAACACAACCTTCTTGGGAAAACTGGGAATTACGAGACATAGGACAAACAACACCAATGGCTAAAGAATACACATAAAGGTGTTCCGCTTTATCAATAACCAAGATAATACAAACAAAATAATAAAAGTAATAGTGTCACACTCCTTCAGATGGTCAAATATTATCTATGGCAGACAATCTTGAAAGCGCCTTATCTCATCTGCCAGACTATAATACTGGTTTAAAGTAAGTGTTAGCATGAAATTAGAACCAGTTAAAGTCTTAGTTGCCATAACTAGCTTGCATAACAATGTGATTTACTCAGGGAAGGCTACCCAACAATTATTTCCCAGATTCCAGCAATCCCATTACTGAGGAGAAGGCTTCCCAGACACTGATTGCTGGTGATGTAGATCAGTAGTAGTGTTTGCATAAGGCCCTAGGTTCTATACCCAGCATCATTAAGCAATGCATGGGTTCACCAGAAGCACACAGTAATAATAAGGGCAGCTTTTCCATAGCCTGAACAGCCCCACAAACAGTGAGAACTTTAAGCACTCAATGGCAGAATGCACGCAGGAAAACAAAGAAGGGACCACAGCTCGGTGGGCATCACCTAACAATATTAAGTAAGGGAGGAGTGAGCTAACAGAAGGTGCATACAAAATGATTCTAAGCATGCAAGACTTAAAACAACTTAACACAACTACATCACAAATTTGGTACTAAAACATAAATGATAAAATCACAAAGAAAGGAAAAATAATGATGAACATGGGGGTGGGGGCCCTCTAATGAGATGGGGGGCTGTCTTTACAGCCTCTGGGAAACTGGTAATTTTCTGTCTCTCGGGGCTGGTGACAGACACCTATACTGAGTTTGAAACTGTTCTTTAACTGCATGTATACACTACATTACTGCATTTAAAATTTTTGTTTCCTAATGAAATGTTTTAAGAAAGCAACCATACTCTACAAATATACACACAAAAAGGTACAAGGTAAATTCTATATAAATGGTTCTGTTTAATGTTATTTTATTTAATTTTTAAACTGCATTTATTTATTTGCTTTAGTGCGGTCAGAGGACAACTTTTAAGAGTCAGTTCTCTCTTCTGGGCCAGGCTGGTCCCAGGGATGAACTCTAATCCTCAGGTATGGCAGCATGCCCCCTTTCCCCTGGGCTACTGTGCTAGCCTTACTAGTTATTTTAAATAAGGAAGAAAGCAATGACAGAGACAAAAAAGAAACATAGCAACTTCTTAGGATTATGAATTCTAAAAGAGGCTAAGTTCCATAGTGGGCAGAATTTCTCTAATAAACACCAATATCCCAAGCCTTAGTCCTAAATGAGAGAAATGTCATTACTGGTTAGCTGCATGAAGCACAAACCCAGGCACTGTCTTCTCTTCCCAGAATCCATTTTAGTTCCTCAATCTTCCTTCCCTACAGGCTGCACTCATTCCTGACGATGTCTCCAGTAGCCCTCCCACCTGCTTAAAAAGCGCTTCTCATTACGAAGC
Source organism: Micromys minutus (assembly GCF_963924665.1). Lineage (NCBI taxonomy): Eukaryota > Metazoa > Chordata > Mammalia > Rodentia > Muridae > Micromys > Micromys minutus. Next base: position 45,128,214 of record NC_137972.1, on the reverse strand, counting down.
CCTTTATGCACCATAAACTCCTTTACTGGAAGGTGCTGCACAGTTGGCTCAGCCGCTCATCAGCTTCTTCTTGACTCTGCTCACATGCTCCTTTCCTCTTGCTTTGTTTCTTTCTGTCGTTGTTGTTTTGGGGCTTTTTTTCCCCCTTCCCACCATGTTCATGTTCATTTTCTTTCAACTCTTTGAACACCTATAGAAATCTCTTCTGCTACAGGATCTTTGCACATGGATCCACTGTAGTTTCCAAAAGTCTACTACCCCTGTCTCCTGAGTATTTAAATCACACATTTCCTCTAAGGAATGCTCTCCTAAGACATCTCCTTTTCCTCCTATGCCCTTTGTCTGTCTGTCTGTCTGTATGTATGTATGCATGTATGGGTATATATCCATCCATCCATTTTTCCTTCTTTCCTTTCTTTCTATATAATTTTTTCCAGTACTTTCCAAGGTTTCTCTTTCTGTACATGTGACTGACGAATACTTCTCTCTGGATGACACCTTAAGCTCCAGGCTTCTCCTCAGCACAGAACCTTGCCCATGGTAGCAGTTCTTAGCTCTTTGTTGAATGAACAGGTGGATGAACACATGCTTACCCCAAATATAATAGCAACATCTGAAACACAACCATCACTACTGTACTGGCTCATTTTGTGTCAACTTGGTACAAGCTGGAGTTATCTCAGAGAAAGGAGCCTCAGTTGAGGAAATGCCTCCATGAAATTCAGCTGTAAGGCATTTTCTCAACTAGTGATCAAGGGGGGAGGGCCCAGCCCATTGTGGGTGGTGCCATCCCTGGCCTGGTAGAACTGGTTCTTTAAGAAAGCAGGCTGAGCAAGCCAGGGGAAGCAAGCCAGTAAGTAACATCCCTCCATGGCCTCTGCATCAGCTCTTGCCTCCTGACCTGCTTGAGTTCCAGTCCTGACTTTCTCTGGTCATAAACAGCAATGTGGAAGTGTAAGCTGAATAAACCCTTTCCTCCCCAACTTGCTTCTTGGTCATGATTTCTTTTTTTTTTTTCTTTTTTTTTTTTTTTTTTTTTTTTTTTTGGTGCAGGAATAGAAACCCCGACTAAGACAAATTGGTGCCAGCATAGTGGGGTATTCCTGTGACAACTTGACCATGTTTTTGGGGAGAACTATGGAAGGACTTTGGAACTCTGACTAGAAGAGCCATTGGGATTAAGAGCCCTGTGGGGGCTTGGAAGATAATGTTGAGAACAGTGCAGAAGATGGAGGCCTGACTTGTGAAATTTCAGAGGGACGATTAAAGACTCTTGTCAGGGCTGTTGCTGTTTTGATTGTGAAGATTCTGTGGTTTGGGTTAGCTGGGGCTGAAGAATCAGCTGTGATTAACAAGATACCAGAACTACTAAATTGAAAGTTTTGCCTTACTGGGACTATAGATGCTGGTCAGCTGGAGCTAAGAAATCAGTGGTGATTAAGAAGAGGCCAGCATCATTTAGGTGAAATCTTCTAGAAAGTGTTTTCTGAAAGCTCAAAGAAGCTGTGTCCCAGAGATAGCCAAGGTTGTACCTTGTGCTGTGGGTAAATTTAGTAATGTGTTAAGAGTCACCCAGGTGGCACTAGTTTTGAAGGCATGAAGGGGTCATGGAGAACAGCTGAGGCTCGGCACTATGAGAGCCATGGAAGGCCACTGGTGAAAGTGCAGCCTCAGTTGCAATTAACACCCCAGGATTGAAGGGGTCTTGCAAAGGAGTTGAGGCTCGGCACCATGCAGAGAGCCTATGAGAGGCTATTGATGAAGCCCAGTTGCAGTGGAAGACAGCAGTGTTTTGGAGATGTCAGTACCATGAGATGACGACCAAGAACAGCAGCAACAGTAGAGAACAGGCAGCTGAAACCTAGAAGACAAGCTGTGTGCTACAAAAGGCACAGATGGAGAAGTGACCCAAGCCCTTGGAGAAGCCCAAAAGTTCATGAGTGGATCCCAAACATTGGATGGTTAGAATTTGATTTTGCTTTTGATTGTGACTGTGCCCTGATATTTTTCCCTCTTGAAGAAGAATTTTAATGGAGTCCATAGTTAAACTTTGAATTAAAAAAAGACTTTGAATTCTAAAAGAGATTGGATATTTTAAAGGGATTGAAATTTTAATAAGTATTGTAAGGACTGTGGGACTCTTAAGGTTATTTAGATCTTGGGGATGAATAAGAAAATAAGGGTTGAGGCTTAGTAGTGTTGTGTTTGTGTGTCAAGTTGACAAGGGGTCAATTGTACTGTCTGGTCTTATGTCAATTGACACAAGCTGGAGTTACCACAGAGAAAGGAGCCTCAATCGAAGAAATGCCTCCATGAGATCCAGCTGTAAGGCATTTTCTCAACTAGTGATCAAGGAGGGAGGGCCCAGCCCCTTATGGGTGGTGCCATCTCTGGACTGGTAGACCTGGGTTCCATAAGAAAGCAGGCTAAGCAAGCCAGGGGAAGCAAGCCAGTAAGTAACATCCTCCATGGCCTCTGCATCAGCTCCTGCTTCCTGACCTGCTTGGGTTCCAGTCCTGACTTCCTCTGGTGATGAACAGCAATGTGGAAGTGTAAGCTGAATAAACCCTTTCCTCCCCAACTTGCTTCTTGGTCATGATGTTTGTGCAGGAAGAGAAACCCTGACTAAGGCAACTACTTAACAAGAATCTAAAAGATGTGAAAGTACGTTTGTATTTGGTAGCACTTCTGAGCCATGCTCAGGAATGGCAGGAAACTCGTGGAAACATGCTACACTGACATGTACACACAGCAGGGATGTTCTGGGTGGCATTTAAAAGACTTTTTGAACCACCTGAAGTGAGGCTGACCTTTTTGACAGGAGGCTAAGAAGAGTCTAGGTCTACCAAGCAGAGCTGACAGACACTACGTGAGAAGCATCTACCACAAGAGGGGCATGCAGGTGGCATGCTCAGGAGGCTACCCTGAAACCTGTACTCTGGGACACGGGTTTCCATGAGTGCAGTGGGCAGCCTCTGCCATCACTTTAGCTTCCGTGGCATAATTCAAGTCCTTTTTAACTGTCATGGCTATTAAGACAAGTAGCGGGACATATGCTGACCACTGAGACTTACACACTATGTTGAAAGAGAAGTCAGTTCCTTCCAGTAAGAACTAAATGCCACTTTCCTGAAGCATTAGGATATACCAGGAACAAAAATAAAATCTAACCTGGTTGGCATGCTTCCTTGGAATGGCACTCGGGTACATGAAACTACAAGAGAGAAGTTGCTGACTCCTTTGGGTTCTGGAAAGAGAAAAATGGCACTGGGCCTACAGAGCAAGATGGAGTTAGAAGGATCAAGACTGGAAGAGGCTTCACTTTTCCTATGTCTTTCTGTCAGGTAAAGTACACTATGTAACTATATGTAGTATAATATAGTATAGTATAGTGTGTGTGTGTGTGTGTGTGTGTGTGTGTGTGTGTGTGTGTGTGTATGTATGTGTGTGTGTGTAGCTGTGACAGAGATACCTCATCCAGTACAAGACTCAGGGCAGGCGACACTACAGACATTTCAGGGGACATTCTACCACCTGGTAACATAGGCACAAAACTGACTTAAACATGACAAATGGTATGGCCTCCTTTCTGCTATTTAATCTTGTTTAAATCATAAATGAAAACAGAAAAACTTTGTATCTGCACTGCCAAAGGACTAGTGGCTTAAATGTCTCATTTTTAGCTACAAAAACCCAAACAAGTACTGGGACTATCTACTTACTGCACCTACAGTACTTCCTTTGAGGAGTAAGAGCCTTGTCTTTCTAACCTTTTATTTGAATGTGTGTACAAACAACTACACTCTCTGCCTACACGTCTGTGCGACTCTGCAGTGTTTAAGACTTTAAAATGCTTATTTAAGGAAATATAAAGGCATGGGGGGTATATATAAAATATATAAAATACATACCAAAATCTCCTTATGAAATAGAAAAGTTTCCCGTCAGTGTACAAACTAGACACTTTTTCTTATCATCACTCTGCTTCCTTGTGAGGTTTTGTTCTGTGACAATTCTCTTTATGTATGCTGCTTCCATTATGCATTTTCCAGTTATGACTTTTCATGACATATCACTGCTTCCTATACACCAACTTCCAACTAACTATCCTTGACAGCGGATGTTCTGATGCAGAAGCTGTGACTCTCAATCTCTATCCAGCAGGAAGGACGCCTGTGGTAGCAGATACTCAGTAACTTTTGGGTTCAATTATAATCTGACTTCATTTAAACAAATGGACCTCTAAGAACAGAAACATTCACAGGCTAAATATTTCAAATAAACTGGGTGAACTGATCTAAGACATTGTCATTCATAAGATAAAAACAATGGCTACGCATAATGCCTTTCAGTTACACACAAATCACTGTCTTCTCTTGAGGCACATAATTTAGAGAGGAAAAAGATGCAGAGAACATTCTGGACTATCCTTTTCCTCTGCAAATGACTTGTCTCTGTACAAGATAACAACACATGACTGCAGGACCAGAGGTGGTTAATTATTGAATCTGGCTCCTCTGGGAAGCCTCCTCTGGGTGCCAGCCTCAGCACCACACTTACAAGTGATACTGTTGGAAAGAGCAGGAGATGTGACCTACACCCCATTCTCACTTTTACACACTCAGAATTTCTCTACAATGCTACTCTTTCCTGGGAATACATTTACCAAAACAGATTTTACTGACTTACAACTTTTCAATACATTGAGCATTACTGAGCATTATTAAAAGGGGTCAGGAACTTTGCTTCATGCTAGAGAACCAAGTTTAGTAAAACTTTCATCCCCTAAAAATATTCCCTCACAGTACAGAGTTCACTAGGCCCATGAAGAATAAAATCACAAAATCAAACTTTATGGTTAACTACACGTCTCACCTCATATAAGACTTTCTTCCCCTTTCCTCAGAACACAATCTATTGCTTGTTTCAGAATTTCCTCACTGTGTGTGTATATATATGTACATGTATGAGAAGGTCAGAGGTCCTTGTCAGGGGTCTTCCTATTTCCTCACTGTGTGTGTATATACGTACATGTATGAGAAGGTTAGAGGTCCTTGTCAGGGGTCTTCCTAGACAAGTTTTCTGGGTTTTTTTTTTTTTTCTTTTTTCTTTTCTTTTTCTTTTTTTTTTTTTTTTTGAGTGTTTTGAGACAGCATCTCTCACTTAACCTGGAGCTTGCCTGTCTTAGTTACTTTTTTATTGCTGTGATAAAACACCATGGCCAGGGCAGCTTATAGAAAGAAGGCAGAAGCCCCTTACCATCATGACCAGGAGCATGGGGTCAAGTAGGCAGGCATGGAGCTGGAGCAGCCATATCTACAACTCACAAATAGGAACTAAAGAGCACACTGGGGAGGTCGGGGCCCTTTGGAGCCATAAGCCCTCGAGACACACTTCCTAATCCTTCCCAAATAGCTACCAACTTGGGACCAATTATTCAAATACCAGAGGACATTTCATTCAAAACTTCACATTGGCTAGTTGGGTTGACTGGCTGACCAGCAGCCTCAGGGTTACAGACACTGCCATGCATGGCTTTTTCACATGAGTTCCTATGTCAAACTCAGGTTCTGGTGCTAGTACAACATGCCTTCTACCAGCTGAGCTCTCTCCCTAGTCTCAACTTCTGCTCCTTAATGTTTTAAATTAACACATTGGAATAAAATATGATCATCTATTTCAAATTATATTCTGTTTTTCTCAAAATGACACTTGGATCTTGCTCTTTACTTCCTGAATGAACTCATAAAAGTCCCCAAAGCAGGGCAGCAGGAACAGTCTGACAACCCACTTTTGATCCCTACAGCCGACTCCACCAGCTGTCCTCTCACCTCCACCAGTGCCTCCTCTTCCTTACAAGAATAAATAGAACGAGAAAAAGAAAACAAAACAAAAAAAAGAAAAAAAAAAAAAAAACCAAAAACCCAAAGCAAAGCTAAGTAAAGCCAAGCTGTGGTACCCTAGAAATCCATTCTGCCCACAAGTGACAGCTGGCAGCCCCTGCACATCTGCTGGAGAGGGTGTGGCTGCAGCACCTCAGCTTCCATGCCTGTGACTTAACTGAAACAAAGTGCCAAGAACTCCCTAACCCCAATTCTTAATTTTCTAGGAAAGGCAACCTCTAGCCCTCAGAAAAATGAAATAATGGCTGTGCTTTTCCTTAGAGATATGGAGAACTGCTCCAGGAAGCAGTGGCCTTTTTTTTTTTTTTTTTTTTTTTTTTGATAAAGGCTGCTAGAGCCAAAGCCGAATGACGCACCCCTACTGCACAGACTTTCTGCCACATACCCAATGTCAGAGAAGCCTAGTCACTTCTCAGACACGCAGGTGGGAGAAGATCTAGTACAAGTTTCCTTTACCCCACACAGCTGTGTTTATGAGCCCGCTACGGTAAGCACACCTCATCTAGAAAGTCAAAGCAGCAGAAAACAGAATAGATAAAAGAATCAATTTAGAACACTTAAAATTTTCTAGAAACAGATGGTAAAACAGAATATGATCAATTTCATAAAGATATAAATTTATTAAGTTTAACAAATGTGTAATTTATCTTTGCAAAATGGACAAACCTCAACAGCTAATATTATCTTTATACTTTCTAATAGGCCAAATAATTGAAAATATCTAAACACGGACCATAAATGTGTTGATTTGGGGCTGGGGATGCCATCCAGTGGCAGAGTATTTAACAGTTTGTTTAAGGCCCAGGCTTGATCCCCAGAACTGTAAGGAAAAGGAAGGAAAGGGAGAAAGGAAGAGGGAGGCAGGAGAGGAGAGAGCTCAATACACTACTCTACAGTTTGCTGACCTGGTAGGCTGGTGCACACCTGTAATCTCAGCTCTGAGAGTTTAAAACGAGTCTGAATTCAAGACTAGTCTAGGCTACACAATGAGACCCAGTCTCAAACCGCAAAACGGTCAAATTCCTTAAATGATCTGTTATTATCTATATCTTTGAAATAAAAATTATCTCAAAAAATAAGGCTTTAAATTGGAAACAGTAAAAAAAAGAATGATAGAATTATGTAAAATAAGCATTACACAAAGGACTTAGAATCTGGAAACTGTCCAGAAGGGTCCTTTCCCAATACCCGAGGCCAGCAGCACACTCGGGGCTCTTACTCTCATTTCCCCAGCTTCTATTTATTCAAGATGTAGTCGGAGCAGGAAATGGGACAAGTCAAACGACCACAATCAATCTCATCACCTTCACAACACGCTGTGAATGTAATTAATCCTCTATTTATTTAGGGGACTTCACACCCCCTACAATAAGGCAGCAACTCCCCGCTGGCTTCGGTTAAGATAATTATGTTATAACAAGGATTGGGTTTCAATCATAATAGGCAGAAGAAAAGGAAATTGTACTTGAAGTTGTCAGGTTTTTAAAAAGCTTTTTTGTGACTCCATTCAGAGACTGCTCTTGACAAAGCTCTCCTTAAACAGAGCATTCTGCGCATGATAACCGCACACATGCCACATTAATCAATGTAAGCCTCCTCCTTGAGTAAGATATCCCGGCATTCAGGGACAGGGGAAACTCTCCGAGAGGTTCTGAATGTGGTTTACAAAACTTTCTTGACACATCACCACCCACACTCACCTGACCTGGACTTTTAAGACATAAAAATGCAAAAAGAGCAATGAGGTGACAGGAAACACCCTTTGCTCCTCCTGTAAATCAAGAGGCAGAGGGGACACAGGAGAAGCACTGCAGTCAGAGGCAAAGGAAACCCAGTCAAATCCCAGGATGGGCTGGGAACACAGGCTACTTAGACAGGTAAGGCACCCGCATGCATGTGTACTGCTGAAAGCTGTTCTACACGCTTCCTATCAGCACTTTCCCCCTAACCTCCATCATCCTAAGAACACAGGAAGGCACAGCCTTGCCTATGTTGTTTCCAGTGTTTTATTTTATTATTGTGTCAGCACACTGATGATGTGTGTGCTGAGACCTGTGATGATTCAGACCTCAGATGAGTAGCATCTCTACATGTTTCAGCACATTTCAAAGGCATTTAAGCTCCTGGACAATCGAATGTCTAAGGAACTAAGGCTCTAATCCAGCCTAAACAACAGAGAAAGACAGACATTAGGTTAAAACTGAAAAAACCAAACCTTCAATCACCAGGATGTGTCAATGCTGACTCATTACTGACACCACCACACCACTTAATATGGAACCCTGACTATCTTTGCACATCTTCTGTAAGTCTAAAATTGCATTAAAATAAAACATGGACTGAACTGAGATGACTCAGGTGGGAAAGTGCCTGCAGCACAAGAAGACTTGAGTTCAAAAGGCCAACAGCCATGGAAGAGGTCAGGCGCAGCCGGGGCCTCAGCACTGGGGACTCGGTGGGAGTATGTGGAGAAAGTCAGATAGATGCCCAGCCTGTTTCGTTTTTTTTAACACACGGTCTCCCCACCCCCGCCCCCGCCCTCACCTCCAATCTGCCTACAGGGCTAAGGACTTCTGGCTAAATTAAGGCTGCAAAGTGAAAGACAGAGACTCTGGATGGTTGACTTGGTGTAGGAAGTTACTTCTCCAACGAAAGGTTAAATGTTGAGTGTTACACTGTCTTCTAATGACAAACCTGTAGAAATTTCAAAATATAATTGTGATTTATTCAAGCATGTTAAGCCCTGAATTGAAATCATTCATGGTAAGACGCCTATTTGGGCAAGTCAGGTTGCTCTTCTGTTTTACTGTTTATTTTTAATTAAATCCACAAACTCATCTGGATGGAAGCAGGATTTGGCTCCACAAGAAAAGATTACTACAACACCAATATGTACTCCCTGAAAGGGTCTCCTCAGCGGCCTCTACTGCATCACCAGAGGTCAGCAGTGAGCCCCGGGGAAAGCTGCTCTTAGACTGCCCTTAGAAGCAAAGTGCCAATGAATCATGGGATTACAGATGTTCCTATGATCCAGAACCACAGTAACACTTTGAGACCAGTGCTCCTGAAGCTGTACTCAGAAAAATTATGTATGGGAACGTTAAGGGTTCATGAGAAGGTTTTGCTTTTACTTCTTTCATCCCAGCTGCACTTTCCCCTCCTCCTACTCTTCCCACTCCCTACCTCCACCTCTCCCCCAGATCCATTCCTTCTTTGTTTTACTTCAGAAAAGAGCAGCCTCCTTTTGGAGCAGAAGAGGGCTTTTGTTGTTGTTATTTCTTCATTTGTAATTTTATCCTACTTTAAATAAGTGTGTGTGTGCACGCTCATGCACGCACACATGCATGTGTACACTTGTAGGGTTTTTGTATGTGAACGTATATGCTTATGTAGGTCTGAGCTCAGGGTCTGTGTACTCTACAACCATTCTCTCCCTTACTTCATTTTCTTTTTTAGTTTTCTGACATGAGGTCTCTCTGTGTAACCCTAGCTGTCTGGAGCTTGCTATGTAGACTGAGCTAGGCTCTAGCTCAAAGAAGCCCACCTACCTCTGCCTCCAAAGTATAGGTCCTAATTTAGCCAGAAGTCCAGTGACAGGGAGACCCTGTCTGTCCCCAGGTCCGAATGAGATGGTGCATGCCTCTGGTATACTCTGGGCCCTGGGTAGTATAAATCATGTCACAAGTACCTTTAAAGCTGCTGTGACCAAGGTTACAGACAGAAGAAAGGATGACCACTGGGGCCAACCCTCTCTTCATCTCCTAGAATTACAAACCAATGGATCTATACCAATTCCCCTGACAGGAAGGGGATAAAAACTCAGGGCTGTGGATGGCTGCCTGGCTCCTGAGAGCAGCAGCCTCAGGGTGCATGGCCAGAGAGGCCACTGCCCCACTCTGCCAGGCTTGAAGTCCCCCAGGCCCAGCCACTTTCCAGCACCTGGGCTCCAGAGGACAATCTGCCTTCTAGGAAGAAGCTGGTTTCCACTGTCAAAGCCCAAGTGAGTTTCTCCTCCATGTGACTGAAACCAAGAGAACTAGAGACTTCCAGATCCACTAGAGTGGTGAGAGTTTCCCGTATGACCCGACAGCTCAGACGAGGATGGTGGCTCAGTCAGCAGCACAGGACACTACAAGGATAAGGTGTCCCAAATATAAGCAGCTCAGGCCACTCTTGCTCTCCCACTAGGCACATCACAAGTAGGTGATGTGCGCAGCACGTTGCTCCCATGCTTTCCTTGTCTCCCTGCACGGTTGTTTTCTTGGCCCGGAATGATTGTTGTTATAGTCACATGAGCACCACAGTCCCCAGCAACCAGACAGCATTTTCACTTTGTTGCTTAATCCATACCCTTCTCTGTCCAAGTTCTTCTCGAGGCATCTCGCCCAGCTGTGATCCAAATGTTCTTGGCATGTTTTCCTGCATGTTCCTTAAAGGCTGAGGCAGCATTTCCAAAACTGTTCTCTTCATCTCTCCCAGCCTAATCTCCACAGTATAATTAAACCTGTCAAAGGCACCTTCAGTGGTCAGGTTCACTGGCTCTCTCCCTCCCTTCTCTCCAAGCCTGTCCAAGTAGTTCCCCGACCTGCCTGCCTCCCCACCTCCTGCCTCTGAGCACTGCCATCACCCAAGCTCCCGTCACTTTATTTACTCAGCCTGGATCCTGACACCCTGAGGCAAGTCTTTCAGCTCCCACTCCACCCCTAAGTTCCTACAATGAGATCGAATGGTGTCACCCATACAGGTACCACTTAGCTTTTTGCTACTCGCCACTTCTGGGATGAAGTGATCACAGCTCCCATGGGGCCTCCAGCCTCAACTCTCTCCTTCTTATGCCCATCCTGTGTCCTATCCACAAGTCTGTGAGATCTTATGTAGACCATGTACTTTTCCTATGTCTGATACTTGGCTTTCTTCCTCACCCCATCTGGGTTTCTGACACAGGGTCTCCCCACTTAGCCCAGGCTGGCCTCAAGCTCTGCCCTCCAGCCTCAGTTCCCCAAGTGCTAGTATCATATGCCTATGGCACTATTTTTAACTCCCCCTCAACCCCATGCTAAGAACTGAACACACGGGAGACAGGAGCACTATACTGCACTGCATTTCCAGCCTTTTGACAAACTGTCATCCATCCTTAAGATCTTAACTCAATGCCTTTAGTGTCTAAGCCCACTTTCTGTTGCTATTACAGCAGGCCTCAGGCTGGGTGATTTGAGGTTTGTTTAGCTCCCAGTTCAAGAAGTCTAAACGCTTATCTTCCAGTGAGAACCAGACACGCCCTTGAAATGCTGGCCTTAGTTACACTGAGCTGATAGCTAACTGATGCTCCTGGCATATTTAAACCCCCATCCGGTTTGAGCCAGGTGTGTGGAACATGCCTGTAATCCCTGCACTAGGAAGCTGAAGAAATCCCGTTTCAAACCAGCAAAACCCAAATAAAACCAAGCCCAGACAGTTTATTGCCAATTCTCTTCCATGGACAGACACACACACACTTCCTTCTACAGTGAAGAGTGTCTTATTTAAAAAAAGGAAAAGACTTACTAGAAACTACATTATAAAGGGAAGATACTTATTGTATACTATTAAGTTACAAATGGGTGTGTACAATGTATTTCCATGGGTTTAAGAATGAATTGGGAGCCCTTGGAAGGCAGAGCAGGCGGATCTCTGAGTTCCAGACCAGCCTGGTGAGTTCCAGGACAGCCAGAGCTACACAGAGAAACCTTGTCTCAGAAAACAAAAAATAAATAAAACAAATAAACAGCTGGAGGAAGTACTGAATACTAATACTAACTCATCAAAGGAAGTGAAGGAGAACTTTCCTAGGTCTCGGGGCAATGAGAACAGAGCTGGAACACACTGCTTCACTCTTACCATCCTGCACTACACAAGGGGTGGAAAGAGCTGAGTTCTCGGAGGACAGATAATGGCGGGTCACATGAAAGACTCAGAGGCTCAGAGGCAGGAAGAAAGCCAGCACTGAACATAACTGAAAATTTCAACAAATGGACAAGTTTTAAAAAAAAATTTACATTTTGTTTACTGAGAGACGGGGGCGGGGGAAGAGAGAGAGAACATGCATTTACACAAATGTCATGGTGAATGGTGAATGTGTGGAGGTCAGAAGACAACTTATAGAAGTTGGTTCTCTCTTCCACTATGGTCCCAGTGACCAAACTCAAGGTTGTCTGTTGGGTCTGTCAGTAAATGAGCAATCTTCTCAGCCCTACTTCACAGCTTTTAAAAGTTCTATATTAAAACATTTTTTTTGTTTATTTTATGTGTATGGGTGTTTTGTATGAATGTATGTCTGTGTACTACATGTATGCAATACCTGTGAAGGCCATCCAGGGGGATCTGAAGTTATAGATGTGATCCACCTTGGGAGTGATGAGAATTGAATACCAGTTCTTTGAAAGAATGCTCTTAACTGCTGATCCATCTCACCAGCCCCCAAACCACATTTTTAGCAATGAAAAACTTCTCCTTTAACTAACAGGGCCCATTCAATTCAACTGTGCACACAACAAACAGTGATAGACCCAGACTAGTGTTCTTTCAAGGGACCTGGAAGTTTTTAGAAGAGATGAGGGCTTAGATTATCCCACTATGTGGAAGGCATAAGACGTACATAGTGACCCCTGACCCCTCACCCAAGTGCTAAGGAAGCATCTACTAACAAAACGGTTCATTAAATCCCTTTCCTCCAGGACAAGTTCCTAAAGGGAGCACTTTTTCTTTGACTTCACTCCTCCAGCCCACGAGTGAAGACTAGTTGTAACACATGGCATACCAAGGAAATATCTGGACCCACAAGGCAGGGCACTGTCACAGACTAGTTATCAACATCACTGCAAGCAAAACCACACAACCCTCACGCTGCCACTCAGGCAATGAGGAGCAGCAGGCACCATACTGGAAATCCCAGTGTGTGTACACTGAAGGAAACAAGGAATGATTGTTTTCCCCAGAAAAATTAATTTGCAACTTCGTAACTCATAATAAGAATCCAAAGCTTCATGCTTCAAAAACAGCAGATAGCACAGAAAGCAAAACACCCTCATGAGGCAAACCTTACACTGTTGCCATAGCTTCATTGTTTCAATGTAAGAATGACAGCATTTCAGTAAACTTTTGCCAAAGTAAATGTCTGACTGGAAAAAATGGAATGCTGGTTTTAGGCAAGTCAGAATTTCATACTTGTCTGGTACTTTCAAGAAAATGTTACACAGCTTTTTATTATTACAATCAAAAATATCAAGTATAGACTAAAGGAAATATAAACTATTGTGTAACATAAAAATGTGGTGGTTTAACTATATAAAACAAGACAGTAAAAGATGAAGGCAAAAATAGTTAAGAGGCTGCTCTATAGTTAATTTAGAAGTGAGAAGGTTCATAGGTAAAACACAAGAAAGACCATCAAAGCCTTACTTACAAAATCGAGGCTGAATTAGAAAGTTTAATAAAAATCAGATGTATTAAGAAAAGTGGTATTTCATCTGAAGAGAAAATGTGGGCTATCAATTTTATCACAGTAAAACAACAGTCTATTTAGGGAAAGAAAAGCTACACTCTAACTGGTGAAGTCGAAGAAGCAAAGCAGTTTATGAAGTAGGTGAGTTTCTGCAAGCTCTCTCTTCTTTCCTACTGCTGACTACACTATCCTTTTAGGAACAAAACAAAAAACAAATAAAAAAATCATTACCACTGGAACAATTAATTCCTGAGAACCTAAGAGTTCTACTGTTTCCTGTGACTTAAAACAAGTGTTTAAAAAAAAAAAACCTAGAGATGTCTGGTGAGTCCACAGCAACTGCACACTTATAGCTGCCTGTGGAATGCAGTGTAGTTTCTCTGTGTTTAGTGAGGAATGCCACAATATGGAGAGAATGCTCACAAAAAGGGATCCTGGCACCACCCTCCACACTCATTACATGTTTATAAAATCTCTGCTCTCAGGGAACAAATCACCTACATGCAGACTATTGCAATCGAATTTTATTATGAAAACAAGAGCAACACCGAGAGACGGCAGCAGGGTATCTCACAGCCCAATCAGCAGGAGTGCCAGATAAGAGATAGCCTGCCATTAAGACCTCAAGAGTTAAGGATTCAATTTCTCATCTGGCAAAAATCTACATTTCCAACACAGATGTGGACTCCATATGCTGCAGTCAGGTGCTGTCTGGAGCGATCCGAGCATCCTCCAGACAACAGCGCATCAGGTGGCTGCCACACTGCACTCTAATGGAATTGCTTCCTCGGGAAGAGAAGTAAGAAAGAAATTCCTATCACAGTTCATCCAAAGAGGTATTAAAAGGCAATTACTGCCGTAATAGAAGCCTTGTGCTCTTTCCCGTCTAGGTCAGCGCTGTGCCATCGTGTTCTACACCACTGAGGAATCATTCCAGTCAAGAGCGCTGTAAGTCCCAACGCACGGTCCCTTGCTACTGCAGTGTGGATCACTGGCTGTGCCTGAGGAGAAGCAGATCTACTCAAGTTCTTCCTGATGTAACAGTCAACCGACTGCGCTTCCTTGATTGGGACACTAACCACTTCTACACATCACGAAAAGTTCACTCAGCAAATGCTGGAGCCTACTCTTCAATATCTGCTTCAATACGCTGCAAGACAGTAAAATTTGTATTTTCTTATACTTTGAAACATGAACTCAGTAAGTCTGGGGTCAGTCAACAAAGGCACAGCTCTTGTTTGCATTAGATTTAAATATTGTAACTTTTACACATGTAAATGTCAGTACGCACGCATATACACGCAGCCCTGCCATAGCTATAGGTCTAGATACCCAGTCTTGAGATTTCCTATCAATTAGGTTAGCGATTCTGTGCGCATCATTAGGGTTTGGATCCAGAAGGTCCACATACCCATCTCTGAGTATGTGTCATGGTTAAGGGACCACCTGGGGGTGGTGGAGCCTTTGGGATTACATAGCTTTTGGACACAGGCCACTAGGAGTCATACAGCCTCACCTGACTTTTGGCCCCACTCTGACCTCGGCCACCATGCCTTGCTTGCTGTGTATCTTCTAAACCAATGGTTCTCAGCATTCCTAATGCTATGCACCTTTAAGACATGTGACCTTCAATTGTAAAATTATCTTTACCACTACTTCATAATGGCAATTTTGCTATTGTTTTGAACTGTAATGTTAATATCTGTGTTTTCCAACAGTATTAGTCAACCCCCGAGAAAGGTCAGAGGGGTCATGACCCACAGGTTGAGAACCACTGCTCTAAACTGTGCCACAGTGACTCATTCCTTCCTTCAGTTATTCCTCACATATTCTGCAATAGCAACACACACACCAAAAATCAAATTTTATCTACCTATACCTATCTCCCCCAAGCAATTCATCATACTGCCTATCTTAATGAACCTTGCCCTCCTCTTTCTTCCTGTCTTCTGGGTGTGTGTGTGTGTGTGTGTGTGTGTGTGTTCTCTCCCTCCCTCCCTTTCTGTGTAGCTCAAGTGAGTCCCAAATAGTGATGTCCCTATGTCCCTGCTTAGAATCCAGTCATTTCTAACGTGTTCAGCAGCTTTGGGTTTCTCTCACACTAAGACTTCCTCCCAGTGGTGTTTCACTGTTGCAAACATGTAGAAATTACTCAGGGACACACAACTTACTTGGCTTTCTGAATCCATACACAGTAGTCTGAGATGTAGAGATCATTCAAAATATATGCTGGGTCATTTTCCTGAAAGATTTTGTGAACATCCAGGAGACACTTTAAAACTGCACTCTTACCTGAAGGAAAAATTGAAAACATCCAGTCAACTGATGTTTTAAAAAAGGAAGAAAAAAAATCCGATTTCTTAGTTAAGAAATTAAGATCTTGAGAGGTAATATATTTAAAACAGTTCAGAGTTTTGATGGTTTCTTAAGAACATTTAAAGCTAGTGATCTAGCCCCTTACTCTTTATTTTTGAAACAGTCCTACTAGCTACCCAGGCTGTCTTCGCACCTGTGATCCACCTGCCTCCCTGCTGAGTGTCTGGGATTACAGGCCTGCTCTGTCGCCTGGCTAGAAAGCATGTTTTGGAAGAGAGAACTTGTGCTGTTTCAGAGGTGGCCCCTAACATCTATGAGACACATGCACACATGCACACTAGCAGTCTGAAGTGTACACACAGCACAATGCTCATTTCCAGCTTCTTCCCTGCAGCTCCTTTCACCCTCCCCAAACCTCTAGTCTTTTTTCTGTAGAAATGCCACTTACTCCTGCCCTCTCTCCATAGCTGATAGAGTCACCAAAATAGAGAAATCTAGCGGGAATCCGTTGTATCTAGTGTCCTTGTCCCTTTGGCAGTTGGAACTGTTCCAACAATTCTTACAGGTTCAGTTCACCTTTGGTTTTTTTTTTTTTTTTTTTGGGGGGGGGGGGTGATACTTTGGTTTTACCATAGGTATGTGTTAAATATTTTCTTTCTTCTTGAACCACTGCCTTCCACATTACCTACTTCATACTTATAATAAGCAGGCAGTGGAGATGTCCATCCCAATCACTTGACATACAATCTGAGTCCTGCCCTGACTTAACCAGACAAACTTGCCATCTTGCAGTTCTCAGTTTGCATATAGAACCATAAAGCAACATTGCTGACTGGCTTGCTCAGCCCACTTTCTAATACAACCCAGGACCACCTGTCCAGAAGTGGCACCACTCACTGTGGGCTGGGACTTCCCCCACCCATCATTAATCAAGAAAATACACTCACAGACTTCCCTATAGGCCAATCTGATAGAGGCAATTTCTGAATCACCCTTCCATCTTCCTAGATGACTCTAGCATGTATCAAATTGACAAAAAACTAGCCAGCACCCTAGTTAACTGGCTGACTGACCATAAAGAGTTTTAAGTAGTAATCACAGGTCTTTGCCAGAAAAAAAACAAAAACAAAAAACAAAAAACTTGTAACTTGATTTTACTTCTCCACGGTATGACAACCCCAAGGACCCCCTTCCAGTGTCATATCTTCTTAATATAACCAGATGAACAGAAAATGTAGGACTTAGGGTAGTAAGAAGAGTACTAGCCCATTCACTAAATCAATAGGGCGAGCCACTGTGTGCCTAGTACTGGTCTATGTGGAGGAACACAGTTACTCATTCTTCATATCACCTCTCCTTCCAAATGCCACTGGAAACACGTCACATGTCCCATAAAAATTGGACATAATCTACTATAGAACCCTTAAATAATGACAAAAGAATGTTCAAAATTTGATTCATATGTATTCAAGCAACTGAAAAACAATATTCAGATGAGGTTTTCAACAAGCATGCCTTTCACATGCAATACAGCCCTACCAAAACTATTTTCATGGAATTCTGTGTCATAGCATGGTAAAAGATAACCAGATCATCTAAAAGAAGCAATTAGACTTACCCTTCCTCCAAGCCTCTATTGTCATTTCAAGCTTGCAGCCAGCTTCCCCATGGTGAGCCCAACTTCACAGCTAGGGCAGATAGCTGGGGTTTTAAACATCTCCTTTGTATCAAATGTTCTTTCTACCCTGTATTCAGCTACTTATTCAGCAGCTATCCACAACGGAAGACTAGCTCTCTTCTAGGCTGTCCCATGACAGGGACTCACACGCCATGCCTCCTGTGGGCCTTTGCCCAGCTGTGGTCTTGTCACACATCTGTGAGCATAAAAAGCTGCTCAGGCCTAAAGCTAAGACAGCGGTTTTGGCTCAAAGACACTGCAGGAAAGTGACCATTTTTCACTGCCTGCTCCAGAGTATAAAAAACAAAGGTACTTTGCACAGTAACCACGGTAACTGTTTTCACTGCAGGAAGGAACTAGCATCTGTCCCCAGGATGTCAAATGGCCCCAACTTTAGAAATTTCCTACGAGTGATTGTCTGGATAAGCTAATCTTATTCACGAGAGACCCTGAATGCAGAGTCTCCTACTCACCCATGAAGGACCTGAAAACTTGTGTCCCGGGACTATAAATGACAAGAGCCATGAGTGGTTTGCTTCAGAAATGACTGCCTAATGACAGCACAGAAACATAATTACGACATAAAGAAAATATGGAAGATAATATGTAGGTGGCCAGTAAACACAATTTAACATGTTCTCTGGCTTTCCTCCCTATTAGTGGCTAGGTTGGGCAATAATCTCTCACTGACAGACCAGCTTATAGCTGGGGCACTTAAGAAATTGCTCCCATCCATAGAAGGATCAGAGTAGGAGATGCTTTTCCTGGTTAAATGCCAAAAAAAGGAAGAATAATGTAAGTTACTACCTATACCCAAGAGAATCTCCATTTCTTTTCAATGGGCAGCTGTAGCTTTCTAGGCACCTCACTCTTACCTATGCATGTGAAGGTCAGAGGTCAGATGTTCTCCAGGAGCCATCTTTCATGGTCTTTTAAACAGTATTTCTCTTTGGACTGGAGCTCAGTGAGTAGAGGCCCGGGGAGAACATCAAGTAGAGTGCTCTGACACTCTCTGTCTCATTCTCCTGAAAAAGGGTCTCTCACTGAACCCAGCAGCCAAACCCCAGCATTTTACATGTGTGCTGGGCATTCAAACACAGGTCCTCATACTTGCTTAGCAAGGGCCCTTCCTGACTATGCCCCTCTTGATGTTTTAAACTACACAAGATAAGAACCCCCCCAAAATCCCAAAACAAAAAACACTTTAAATTACTGACAGAAGGGCTGCCCCATTGTTATTTATAAAATACATCAGAACAAAAGCCAACAGTAATTATCATCTTTAACATAATTTAGCAAGCACCAAGGTAAATTTCTTAGTGTTTGATAAGACAATAATATCAAAAGAGATAGCTCAGCAACTATTTTAACATAAATGTTCATAGTTCATTTAAGCCTAAAAGGAGAGAAGACAGAAATACTGTATCAAATCAATCAAAATTAAGAACCAAAATGTGGGAATTTGCTTCATATCAAGCCCTGTTAATCTTAAATATAGAATAAAGTCAAGTCCCTACCGACAAAATGTTTCTCACTCTGGGTAAGTCTTACATATCCTCAATTCCACTTAAGGTCTTTGTTTCTGCATTGTAAGAAGAAGCACATACTTAAAACAATGATTTACTCTGTTAGGCAGAGTAAGGCCAGTTAAAAGCCTATCCTTTACTATTACAGCTACACATCGTGTCCACATTCACAGACAGAACTAGCAGGAAGCAAGAGTACACTCTGTTACTGCCTGAAATGCATGAGGCTCAATGAGCGTCTAATTTATCACCCAGATCAGTTCAGGCACTCCTTTCTCTGGGAACGGAGTCCTAGCTCTCCTTCAGCTCTGTTTCAGGTACCTTGTAATGCCTGACACATCTCTTTATTATGTCAATCGGAACCAATACCAGCATCACATCACTAACCCTACATGTTAGGCACTTCTTTTTATGTTTCACAGATAAGAAATGAATAATTTGGCTAGGATGTGAAAATAAATACATCCGACTCTTAGACACCATGCTACAAACACATCTGCATTAATCACCGAGTGGTGAACTCCTAGGCAGGAAGGGGTGAGTCTTCATCTTTCAGTCTCCAGATTGGAACAATGTCCAGAAAACTATATGTTCCTGTTCAATAAAGGTTGCATTCTGGAGTAAACAGAAGCTAACATCCTTGCACAGACTGCTTGGTTAACAGGTATGTGTCTGTGGACTTACTTCAAGCTTATTGTGTTATATCCAGGCATGGTCCTCACACCTGTACCTCTAGCACAGGAGGATTACCCTGGGCAATAGTGAGCCAACCTGAGACACAGAAAGAAACCCTGTCTCAAAACAACAAAAATAAACAATAACAAAAACCACCTAGTTGTGGACCACCCCCTCCAGGAGGGAAGAAGGCCTATAGGTGTCAGAAAGCTCCTGAGTTACAACATCCACAAAGCTTCTAATGTTATAAAAGGCAATAAGCAGTTGCTAGGGAGAGAGAACTCAAGGACCAAAAAGCTGTCTGCAATTTGTTCGGGAAGATATAGAGATGCAGTCTTGTGAGCCATCAATTAGCCAAGGTGGGCTTTTTGGAGGTGGAGCCGACATCTGAGTTATCATATTTCCTGTGAGTAAACCTTCATCTATATCCCTGTAAGTAACCACAACAAACTCACTGGTGCACTAAGTTAGACATGGAGGGAGCTGTTCCTTTGGTCTGTTGTCAGTGCCCTATTTAGGGTGAATGGAAGTTGTTCATGTCTCCCTAGGAGACACAATTTAACGGACACCCAATCAGGACCAACAACTGAAGATGGGAACAGGAGAAGTGGCTTTCCTGTCAAGGAGTGCTCAGAGAAACCTGAGTGCACTGGTTTGAATGAGAATGGCCCCCATAGGCTCAAATACTTGAATACTTGGTCCCCAGTTGATAGAACTATTTGGGAAGGACTAGAAGGTATGGCCTTGTGGGAGGAGATGTGTCACTGGTAGGAGTGAGGGGGTGGAGGCTTCAACCTCGTACCAACCCAGTTAGCACTCTGCTTCCTGTTTATGGGTCAGGGTGTGAGCTCTCATTCCATACCTGTTTGCCACCATGTTTCCCAGCATAATGGTAACAGACGCTAACACTCTGGAACTGTGAGCCCCAAAATGAATTTTTTTTTCAAATAAGTTCCTTTGGGCATGGTGTTTTATCATAGGAATATAGAAAAATAACCAAGACACTAAGCATTATAATTATCCATCTTTCCCTCAGACAGAGGTACTGGCATAGACACCATCACAAAGCCATGGTTATCATCAGCTGAGGTCTCCATGAATTTTATTAAGACAATAAAAGGTAGACACTAAGAGGACGTTCAGTGTAGGAGGAGCAGTACTTGATAACAGGAGACCTGATAGGACTTTTTACAGCCAACTTAAGAAAGAAGCTGAAAGGCTGGAGAGATGGCTCAGTGGTTAAGAGCACATACTGTTCTTCAGAAGACCCAAGTTAGGGTCCCAGCACCCACACTAGAAGACTCATATTCACCATTTACTCCTGTCTCCGGGGGACCCAAAGTCTCTGGCCTGTATGAGCACCTGTATATCATATGCATATATCTACACACAGACACACATTAAAATATATCAAAAGAAAGAAAAAGGAAGTGAGGAAGGAAAGTGGAGTGACTGAGTAAGGACTTCATTCTAGTGGTGTTGCTAAGGCCCAAGGTGGGGCACAATCCTTATAACATAGGAGAAGCTCTAGCAGACCTGGACAACTTAGACTCACATGTAAACCAGTTATGCAAAGTGCAAAAGCAATCAAGAGGGGAGGAAAAAGTCAAAGTGAACGAAGGAGTCTGTGCAGGTTGCTAGATGACGCCCTTGACAAGATTTGTCAAGCAGAGTTCCTCAGGAGAAAGACGGTCAGAATGGCAAAGGCTGTGTCGGTCAACTTCTGATACATTTAAAGCCTTAGCACAGTTCAGGTAAGACATAAAAGACGCAGCAACCGAGGTGGAAAGATGAAGCTTATCTTCGGGGTGGCGGTTCATCCGGAACATGTAGTGTGTTCACAAAGCCCTTTTTCAAAGCCAGGTGAAAATGATGAACAGGAAAGTATACAGCAGAAGCCCAGAGCCTGTCAGAACCCAAGCTGACTCTAGTGCCAACCACAGGCTGTAGCAAAGCCCTGGTCCCTCCTGGCCTTGAGCCAGGTTGAGCAGTACAAGCTGGCCCCACAGAGAACACTGGGGTGGACAGACTCACAGCCCAAGCAGCAGCACCCCAAAATCAGTCAACGGAGATATCTCACAGAGAACTGCCGACTAGGGATGGACAGATGGGGTAGCATCTCTCTACGTGCCACTGTACTCAACACCGATCTTGTGCACACACATACAAGAGAACTACTAGAACACACACATTTGTGAGTACACGGAGGCCAGAGGTGATGTTGGTTATCACCCTCAACCACATCTCACTCATCAGCTAGGTTAACTGGCCAGCATGTCCCAGGAACCCTGGTTCCATCTCCCTAGCAGTAAGACTACACTGTACATTTGCCAACTCCAGATTTTCCGTTATGCCAGGGATCTGAACTCAGTCCCTACGCCAGCATGGGTGAGCACTCAACTGAGCCTTCACCATGGTTCTTAGATGAAGCAATTAATGTGCAAGGTGAGGTCATTTTGTACTATGCTAGACCTTACACCGATTTCTGTTACTTCCCTCCAAGACAAACTGGCACTTGTTTGGAGGGGACAGGTTAGGCCTTCAAAGATCCTTACCAACCTCTGTTAAAAGGCTTGACTTAAAAAAGAAAAATCTTCATTCTATTGTTAATCTATCCCTGTATGCCTTATAGATTTGAACAGCATCTGGAATAGCAATAAAAATGAGGTAAAGAATTTAAAACAAAGGCATGACACGGGTAGAAAAAGGCACTCCTAGGAGCCATAATCCTGGGTGACAATCACAGTGCTAGGGATAGGTTACTACTCTGAGTTAGCCAAGGAGGCTCCTGAGGCCCCACAATCCATAAAGGCTATTGCCACTACTGTTGGTTGCATGCTAAAATTAGATGGTAAGTCCCTACTGCTAAAAGAAACCACATACTCTGGCAGTAGGATGTGTAGAAGTCAGGCTGGGAACGAGCTGCAAGCTCTCTTCTTGCTTGCCAGCTTTCACAAAGCTACAAGATGTTATGCAGGCTGCAGGGGCAGGACTGTCACCAGCAGTCCTGGTTGGTTAAGGACACTGCATCGTACACTCCCTATACTCTCGGTAGAATGGGTCTGCTGAACAATAGTGATGTGGCTGGTACAGGTGCCATTAGCTGCTTGCTGACTGAATTTAAGATCCTCTTCCTAGGAGGGAAGTCCTGTCTGGCATGGCAAATCACAGCAAAGACCCATGGCTAGACTACAGTGGGGAAGCGACTACCATTGTTTTATTACGAGGTATCTTGTGCCCACAAACCACTACTGCAGTCTCATGTGTAAGGGGAACTTCCCTTTCACGGTGGGTGGCAATAATGTAAAGCCTTATAACTGGTGAATCTCCCAAGAATAAGTGGCGATTACTGTCATTCGTGGCCCAGTACTCAGCTATAAAAGAAAGAAAATAACCAGAGCATCTATGTCGCCTCCTTCAGGGAACACTGAAGAGCAGGCAGGAAACAAAAAAAGGAAAAACGGAAGGAAAGAGTGGAACATGTGTGTAATTGGTCGTAGATAGAAGATGGGGGCCCACAGGACCTCTTCTTGAGGTTATACTGCAGCAACTGAGAAAGAGAAGTGACTCCAGGAGCAGGCAAGCTGCTTGAAAGTAATGCAGAGAGCTCCAAGAACACCACTCACGCTGAGCTGAGTCTCTTGGGGATTCCACTGTCTGTATTCATCCATGCTCATGTAAGTAGCCCTGTTGTTAAAAGACGATGTCCTGGGTTTCAGCACCAATGTTAGAAAAAGGATGAAGAGATGGGGGGGGGGGGGCATACGGCCCATGGAGGTGCAGCGAGGCCTGGAGGTGAGGGAGATGCCTCTGGGAGAATCCATGTTGGGAATCCCTTACCTCTAAGGGACCAAAAAAGAGGGAGAGAGGGGGAGAGGGGAAGAGGAGGAGAGGAGGAGAGGGGGCAGAGGGAAAAAGGGAGGAGAGAAGGGGAGAGGGGGAGAGGGGGAGAGGGGAAGAAGTGGAGAGAGGGAGAGAGGGAGAGATGGGAGAGAAGAGAGGGAGAGAGGAGAGAAGCAAGAGGAGAGAGGGGAGAAGAGAGGAATAGACAGTAGAGGAGTAGAGGCCAGCCATGAGCACGTGGAGAGAGGGAGAAAGGTAAGAGAAAGAGAAAGGGTGCAAGAGCAAAAACACAAGAGAGAGGAGGGGGGCAAGCAGTCCCTTTTATAGTGTCAGGTCACTGGGGCGGAGCATACCTGGCTATTGCCAGGTAACTGAGGGGTGGGGTTTACAGAATCTCAACAGTCCCTCCCCAGTGATCCTCTAAGAAACTCCATTAAGCTCACTGATACACTAAACTAGACTTGGGTAAAAGTCTAGTTTATTTGTTGATTTGTTGCCTTCCTGGGGAAGGTCATCCAACAACATATGACTTGTTTCAAACTTCTTCTTACATGTATTCCCTGGAACTCAGCTGCAGTTTCCTCTCTGCACCAGTACAAACCAGGCTGCCTCAGCCTTTGCAGTGCTGACAACCCTTGACCAGAATCTATTGAAACATCAGATACTTCAATCTCTAAGCACACAGCCGGATGCCATCAAAATTACTTGATGACTGCATAACTGATTCTCACTCATTTAGACAGTTAAGAACAAGACATCCAAATTCCAGGTAGAACTCTTTTTAAAAAATTCCAATTTATATAGTGAGGAAAAAATGGACAAGAAGCCAAGGCTATACAGCTCCTGAAATAGCTGCCATCTAAACCCACACTTAAAGCAACATACGGAAAACCTTAAATATTTTAGCACAATTTTGATTCAACAATTTCATCCTATGAATATGCCATGTATTTCTATGTTCAACTAAAACTTGGCTGTTTGAATTGATAGTATTAGACTTTACTTTCCTTCAGATACTACTTAATAACAAAAGTTTTGACACATTTTAGGAACTGTTTCAGCTTTAAATTGGGAAAGCAACTGTATGAAGCCAGAGAGAAAAAACACAAGTGCACAGGAGGAAAGAGGCAGCTACTTCAAGTGGCACCTAAAAGAAAACCCACTTAGACAGTCACATCTGCATCTTTTGACGATGTGAAACCCTGTGAGAGGTACTTCCTTTAAAGTCCTGTAGAGGGGCAAGACTACACAGAACACAGTGACAGCAGGGACACTGTTTTCACACACCCTGCCTTGTCTCAATTTGCTTTTTCTAGTGTGGAGGTTCTTATGCTACTGTGTGAGCCAAACAGATCAGTTCCATCTTGCCCTTCAGGGAGAGACAGCAAAGTGATCTGTTAGCACATTGCAGTTAGAGATGGGAGGCAGCTCATGGCCTCAGCTCACAGGAGAGGGCTGCCTCCAATCCTTCACAATAAGCCCGAGGCAAGGGCGGTAATCTATTCTGTAAAGAGCAGAAACTTGCTATTTTAGCTTTATAGGCTGTATCTCTGCCGCAAATGCTTGACCAGGCCACTGAGTTATAAAAGCAGCCATAGAGAACATAAGTGACCGGGCATGTCTGTGTTCTGATAAACTTTATTTACGGGCACTAAACTATGAAGTGAACATAATTTTCATGTCACAGAACTATTTTTGTCTTTCTTTGGGGACACAGTCTGCCCATGTGCAGGAACTTGCAGTCTTCCTGCATGTTGTCCTAGGTGCCAAGACTAAGGGTATGTGCCACTATGCCTGACCCAAAGTACAACTTTTCTTACAATAACCACTTAATAATGTAAAAAGGAACCAGCATAATGACACATGCCTAAAATCCTGACAGTGGCATGAAGGAAGCTAAAAGCAAGATAATCAACAGCCCTAGGCCAGTCTCATCCACACGAAGAGTTTACGGTCAGCCTGGATTATAAGAGACTCTCTCTTAATAGCCCTCCTACATATAAGTAAACGAGATAAAAAAATTTTAATATGAAAACATTTTTACTTAACTCAAAGACCAAATAGGATAGATTCAGTTTTTCAGGTATAGTTAAGGTATTTTCTTAAGAAACCTTCTCATTTTTATCTTATACATACTTTTTATTTTATAAATATACTTTTTGTGTGTTCATATGTATGGTATACATATGTGTACATGCAGAGGACAGAGGGGTCTTCCTTGACTGTTCTCCACCTTGTACACTGAGGCAAGGCCTTTTACTTGAGCCCAGAGTGCTCCATTCAGCTAGGCTGGCTTGCTCTGTGTATCCCATCTCCACTTCTCAGAGCTGGGTTAAAAGCAGGCTGCTATGCACACTTGACGTTTATGTGGGTACTAGAGACTCAAACTTGGGTCTCTAAATTTGTAGGGCAAGCACTTTGACCAACTGAGGTATTTATCATCTAACACCAGGCCTCTTTATCTTACAAATACACATATTTCAGGTCTTATCTTTTGTTCCTTCATTCCTGTCACGCTTATAAACGCTTCATAGGCTAAGCCCATGTTGTACAGAACCTTATTTTCTTCATTGATTGTTTTAATGCCCTGCACACA
Organism: Micromys minutus; assembly: GCF_963924665.1. Taxonomy (NCBI): domain Eukaryota; kingdom Metazoa; phylum Chordata; class Mammalia; order Rodentia; family Muridae; genus Micromys; species Micromys minutus. The sequence goes on along the minus strand of NC_137972.1, from coordinate 45,102,197 downwards.
AAACCAAGTTGATTCATGTTTACTGAACACATTCACGTGTGTCACTTGTTAGTATTTAGAGAACAGCTTCTTATTTAAAGAAACAGTTACATAAATAGAATTCTTGCATGTTCTAAAGGGGGAATATAAAATGACTCAATTCATTTAATCTAAGTTCCAATATTAACATGCAATAGAACCTTAAGTTAAAGCTTTTCTCTGTTCCTACCCATTCTTCATTTTAAGTAAATACAATTGGACTGGAGAGATGGTGGTTATGAGCATTGACTGCTCTTCCAGAGGTCCTGAGTTCAATTCCCAGCAACCACATGGTGGCTCACAACCATCGGTAATGAGATCTGATGCCCTCTTCTGGTGTGTATCTGAAGACAACTACAGTGTACACATATAAATAAAAGTAAATCTTTTTTTAAATATAACTTTTTTATTTTTATATCCTTACAGAACACTCCCATTTTTTAAAAAAGGCTTAAAACTGATGTTACAGATATTTAAAGAGAACTAATTACAAAGTTTTTAAAAATCACACATTCAAATATAACTAACTTTTGTGTATTTTATACCACTCAGCTAAGAAATTGAAGGAATTCGCAAAACCAAATAGTGTAGTAAATATAACAGAGACAGTGAATGCTCTGAAAGGATTTGTGATCAGTTGGCTTGAGCTATCACTACCAGTAAACACCACTATATAACTCAAACTTCAAGGAACAGAACATCAAAAAACATTTTAAGTGATTTGTTGGTACCAGGAAAACCTTAAGCTATTAATTATTCACAGTAACTAAAAGGCAATTTGTAACAATGTAAACCATGTGGGAAATGCTGCCCCATATACTGTATTTTAAGTTAACAAAAAGCTTTTCTTTAATTATAGCTTACCAAATTAGCACGAGAACCATCATCCGTTTTTAACGGCTAACCATGCTTAGAGAGTACCAGGAGTTATCAGAGAGGCTAAGACTCTGTGAAACAAGTGGACATGGTCTTCTTATCTTTCATGGTCTTTTGTACATCAACAACCTCTTTATTCAAAATCACAAACTTAGCTCTGCAATTCAGATAGACTTGAAGAGGAATAAGGAAAATATGTAACCCCAATGTCTTAGTTATGGCTCCTATTGTGATAAACCACCATGACCAAAAGCAAAATGGAGGTTAAAGGGTTTGTTTCCTTTAACAGCTTGTAGTCTACCAGGCAAGAAAATCAGGATAGGAACTCAAGGCAGGAACCTGGAGGCAGGAACTGAAGCAAAGACTAAGAAGAAAAGCTGCTTCCTGGCTTGCTCCTCTTGGCTTTTTGACTGTGATTCTTTTTGTCTGATTGTTCGTGTTTGTGTTTGTTCCACACCCCAGCCCAGCCCCTGAGACAGGGTTTCTCTGTGTAGCCCTGGCTGTCCTGTAACTCAGAGATCTGCTTGCCTCAACTCCTGAGTGCTGGGATGCTAGGTGTATGCTACCACTGCATTTTACAGCAGGCCCACCTGCACAGGACAGGCAGGACCTGTGATGGGCTGGACTCTTACATCAATCAAGACAATTTCCCTCAGACCTGCCCACAGGCAATCTGCTAGACATGTTTTCTCAAAGAGTTTCTTCTTCCCACAAAATTCTTTAAACATGTCAAACTGACAAAAACCAAACCAAACAAACAACAAAAAAACAACCAAACAAACAAACCAAAAACCCAATAAGGACACCAAAGAACCACAGGGACAGCACAAAGGTTTTTGAATATTGTGAGCAGATGGGTGGGATTCACTCACCTGAGCTGCAGAAGGGTCTAGTGTTTAAGTGTACACAACTTAAAAGCATTATCATGTTCTCAGTAGGCAACAGGGATCTCCCTGCTGAATTCCATGATGCCTTCTCGCATCTTTGTAAAGACCATCCAACCACACAGTCTCAGCAGTACACATAAAACACTGGAAAGCATTTGTGCCTGTCCCAGCACTTGCCATGACAACATACTAGGACCATACGCTTTGGGATGAAGTTTCTTAACCTAATATTTCTTCTCTCACATGAACGTGCCACCAGTGCCATTATGTAGTATAAAGTTATTACCCTGGCACATGTCTCTTGGAACAACTCTGTGATAGAAGGAACCCTTCTAATAAAACCTTTTCTTAAGTATGAAACTGTTCTGTCTCTAGAACTTTCTCTACAAAGTGAAAGAGATAAAGCATAGGGACTCACCATCAACACTATGTCAAAGAACACTATAGTGCTGAATGTGGCTGAAAGCTAGCCACTGCAGGAATCAGCAACATCTGCAAAGATACCAATTCCTCTTTCTACTGCTTTTAATTTTTATTGGGTTCTTTGCACAGAAGAGCTTTTAAGTAGGTACTAATTTAAAATGTCTGCTGAAAAAAATCAATTAATAGATAAACTCAACAACCAATTAACTTGATATGTGCTAGGAAAATGGCAAGAGCTAAGACATGAAGTCAAATACAGCAAGGACTCCCCTCTTTAGGAGGTGACATGCCTTAGCTTCCCGGGTTTTACATTTTCATTCTCTGCATTTATCTTCTCAGCTTTTCATCATAAACCCAATTCAAAAAATTAAACCAAAAACATTTGGAGCATAGCATACTTTCCTAGAATGCTTCAGACTCTAGGTTCAATCTTCAACAATAAAAAATAAAATCTCTAAACATCCTTTGAAATAGATAACAGAATACTTAACCCCCTATCCAAGCCACTACATTTTCAGGAGTCTGACATGACAGGCACTCAGCAAACAATAGCTGAATAGATTGCAGAATAGTTGCACAGAATACATTTTCACAATAAAAATTACAAGGTCTAAGGAGACATGTTAGTAATAGTCACTAAGTGAATTCATCCGGTAATACTCTAATTTGAAGATATCAGCTACAACTGAACCTTTGGAAGCTTTTTCTAGAGCTGGAGAGATGCTCAACGAATAAAACACTTGCTGCACACGTGTGAGGACTGGTGTTTAGATCTCTGGAACCTATGTCAAAGTCAAGAACATGGAGGCCACCTGCAATCCCTGCCTGCAACAGCCATCCCACTCACTGCTGGCTCCACAACATGGAACAGGAACAAACCAGACAAGCCAAGGTTTTCTCTTTACAAGTACAAAGTAAAAAATTCAAGTACTGAAATTAGACTCCCCTTGCAACCAGAATTTGGGGGAAACCATGAATAGATTCTGAAGTGTCAGAAACCCTACGGATATATATTATAGGACGCATGCATACTTTCTAATCAAGGCACTGGGAATACATAATGAGCTCAGCGGTGAAAGGAGGTGGTTGCCCTCCCACCCCATCATGTTCAGCCTTCTAGCAGAAGTGAGAAAAGTTTTAGATCCTAGAAGATAGAGATGGGAATCCAAATGCTCAGTGAAGTATACAACGTATGCTCCATCAAGTGTTCTATGATATGGCTTGTAGCTTCCAGTAGAATAAAACTGAGGTGCACTAGAAACTTCTTTCAACGTTTCTCATTCTCAAACGATTGACAACAGCTAAAAGATGGCTCCAGGAAGCTTGTATGAACTCTTTTAAAAAAGGAGGGGGGGGTAGAAAGATGGCTTAGTGGATAAGAACACTGACTGCTCTTCCAGAGGTCCTGAGTTCAATTTCCAGGAACCACATGGAAGCGCTCACAACCATCTGTAATGGAAACCGATGCCCTCTTGTGGTGTGTCAGTATACTCATATAAAAAATTTTTTAAAGTTTCAACAAGGAGGAGGCAGGGGCATTTGCTGAGGAGTCAGTAACAAAGAATACAGTGGGGAAGTTTTGTTCCCTCAGAAGGACCAAAAGGGGAGAACAACCCTATGGGCTTTGTGAAACACTTAAATAGCACGTCAGAGTGAGGCCAGGCTTCCCACCCGAATCAAGTTTGGATTTAAAGCACAGGATAAGTAGCTTTCTGCAAGACGGGAGGAGGGAAGGATACGGGAACTTGAAGATGCTCAAGACCAGTAAAGCATCCTTGTAAATTCTGTTATGAAGTCAAGTAAAGCAAATTAATGGGTCTTTGAAAAATCCCACTTAGTCAGACAGTTATGAAGCATTCTCTGTAGCTCCCGAAGCATTCCCATGTTGGTTCTGGAAATGCATCCATTTGAGATCAGAGTCTCTTTGGGGGAAGAGTCATTCATTACTTTCTACTATGCAAGCACTATCTGACCTTTACAACACAAGTGTGAATGCTAGGGCTGTGTTCTGAATTCTAAGTAGACACAAATTCATTGTTGGGAAGCATCAAATGCCAAGCCGGTGCTGTTTCCACTTAACTTATGGAGTATCCAAACAAATGAGATTCTTCAGTGATAATAATGGCATTTCGGTGCCATCCACTTGTGCACACACAGGTCACAACCTTCATTCAGAGCTTGTCACCTTCACATCCAATGGCACAAATTCAGGGCAATCCATTGCTGTGCTTCCACACTAAGCACAACCAGTCACAGAAGCCAGCGCTGGGGCTTAGTTGGATCACATTCATTTTCAACAGAGGCTCTGCTGTGTTATTTCAAGTTTCCTGCTGCTAACAAAAATACAGCTGATAAGACTATTTCTTGTGAGTGATAACGATGAAAAGTTAAGTCTCAATTTCAGCTCTAACCTACTAAAACTGTTTGAATAATTGATTAGACTGTAAGTCAAGGCAATCAAATTTATTTTGGGTTATGCAATCACAGAACTGATTACTTTTCAAATAAAAATCAGAGTGCCAGATTACTTCCCAGAATAAAAAGTAACAAATAATAGTTCATATGAATGAAAGCAAGACTGGATGTATGTGAGAACACACATGGGAAAAGCTTACTACAGTTTTGCTGGTTTCCCCCTGGAAGCCACAACATTAGAGTCTCCAAGCTTAAGCCTATGAACAATGCTCACAAAATCCTGCAAGACTACAGAAAGCAAGTAATTGTGATGTGCAGCTCCAGCTCAACAATCATTCATTTAGAGTAGATTGATTTTTCAAGGTAATTTTAGAGATTCAAGAAGTACCTTGGATGGAAAGCAAGAAAAAAAATAACATATCAAAAAAGAGGCAGCTTGTTTCCCACAGTTAAAGGAGATAGATTTCTCAATGATATCCACTCATTTATCTTAAACAACAATTCTTCAAAGTAAAATACTGCCAGTCTAAACCTATCAGGTGAATGAATGAAAAGGCATCTTTCAGTTAACCATGATGCATTTCACAATTATGATCTACTTCAAGCACACATCCTGCACAGCAAGAATGCAGGTCACACTGAAGACAAAAAGCCAGGTGTCCCTTGGGACAAAACACTAGAAATGTGACTGCTCTAATAATCCAGTGAAGTCACTTGGACATGGGGGATGAATTCCCCTTCTTATGGATAAGGGGATGAGCTTCTCTTCGTAAGGATATGAGATGGACGTTCCTTCTTATGGATATAGGGATAGACGTCCCTTCTTATGGATATAGGGGATGGACGTCTCTTCTTTTGCTGAAGCATGAAAACTCAGCCCCTCAACAGCACCTTTATAAGGGCAAAGGAAAAGAAATTTCCACACACATGGGTGGGACAAAAAGAAAGACCAGGAAGTACTAAAAGTTTAGATGAATATGCCAGAACCAATCCACACAAACGGATGATAACTTGAGAATTAATCTATTTTAAAGGCGTTGTTATGGGCAATTTGGAATTTGTTTTGCAGCCTGGAATTTTCCATATTCTTATAGTCAGATAGACTTTTCATGCTAAACTTAGCAGCAGTCAAGAGTCTTGAGAGCAGTGATGGTTTTCCTTGAAAAGTCCTTCTTGCTTTCCAAGTCTTGGTAACAAGTTCCTTCCTAAACAATCACTGTATTTTTTGGGCAGAGTACCTGTGGCTCTGCATTAGAACTGTTAGTTTACTTGTTGTGTCTCTCTGACAAAGCTGTAACCCTCATTGGAGAAGAGAATTTTCATCCTCATTACTGGATCCACAATTTGACCTCAGTGCCTAGACAGTTACAGGATTCCAAAAGCTGCTGAACAATGTAATCTATCTTCAGTGTGAAGTGCTCTGGGACGCTGATGTACTTCTCACTTTAGTCTCCCTTTCTTAGAAAAGGTTAGCATGCCTTTCATATCCTGGGAGTGGTGGATATGGTTATTACACTATATAAAGAAAAAAGCAAAAATCATGACTACACCTTCACTTACTAAAAATTTACAACTTCTCACACCCAGGTCTGCAAGCCTACCTTACCTAGTTGCAGTATCTTTAGAGTATCTCTGTAGGCTTTCAGCACCAGCTTGAAATGACGATAAAGCGGATAGCACAAAACTCTTCTTCCAAAAGACACCAGGACTTCATGAACGTCTGTCCATGTCTGTGAAAAGTCACCTTGGTAAGTCATTTCCATAAAATACATTACACCATAATGAAAAAAGAGCAGTCGCGATTAAACGCTGCAAACCTGGATCACTGACAGAGCAAAATTCTCATACACATCACAGACTTAGAATTCCTCACACTGCATCAACAAGTGTATCAACAATAAATGTGGGTGAAAACCACAAGTGTAGAAGGAACATTTTAGAATCTTAATGGGGACAGGAATTCGCTGTATAGACTCAGAGCTGGATCTGATGAGGGAGGAGGAGCACAGGCTTCCTGGCTTTATAAGCAGCTCCCAGCTGAGGTGGCTGACAAGGCTGCTGGGCACTCTTAATCGTGGAAGAGTAAGAGTCTCCTATAGTACCTGTCCCAGTGCTGGACTGAATCTTTCCTCCTCACGGAAGGAAGCAATGGATGATGCATTCTCCACTTTACAACTTAAAGCGTGCATTATCTGAACTGATGGTACAACTTTAATGTTGAACAATCTGTTCAAACACAAAACTTAAAAGATACTATTCTTGTAGAAAATAGATGCAAAACCAATTATCACTGTACTACAGATGATCAGCAGGACCAGTCATGGCTCCATGGATTAAGGTACTTGCACTAATGATGTAAACCTGAGTTTAATCCCTGGCAACTACATAAAGGTGGAAGGCAAAAATTGATTCCACAAAATTGTTCTCAGACCTTCACATACATGCCTGCGGTTCATTATGATCTAGGTTCGTTTCCCATTGTGAACTCTGAGCCCCAGCTCATCAGCAAGGCTGCAGCTCCACCCACATTCAACATCCCAGCATCCTCAGTGTCCCTCCATACAGTATTCCCCCACAACTCGTAAAATGCTTACCTGCCTTCACTATCCCCAGAAACTGGGTTTTTTTTTTAAGTATAATAAAGTTCCCAATTTAAAAACATTAAGAAAAAATTTAAACAACAAAAAAACTACTTAAAACAAAGAACAATAGGAAAATAACTTTCTGAACCACAGAAGCCTGAACAATTTCATACCTCAAACCAGCAGAGTGTTGGGCTCAGCTTCCTGATGGTCCACGCAGACTCGACCTTTGTTTTGGAAAAAGGAGCGTCACCTTCAGAAGTCATTTGAAAACAAAGCAAATACATGCACTGACACTAGTCCAGGAGCTATACTGGCCCCCAGGAAAGTGACGTATTTATGAATATAGAAAGTAGCTGCACCGATGCACAGACTAACAGATGCTTTGCTCACTTTGCTTAGGATTGTATGGAACTAAACATGTCAGTGAGGAGTAACCGAATAGACAGGTAAGCAGGATCATCCAAACAAAACTGACACAAAATGTTTGCTGTTTCTTTCTCTTCTAAGGCACTAGCTGAATGGCTGCTATGGTACCTGAAAAACCTCACTGAGAGACTGACTGTCTTCAGAGACTGTATTTGAAATTAACAGGGGCTTGAAAAGTGGCAAGATTCCATGCTCTTAAGAAACACTTTCTCTCATCACAATTTAGTGCGGCTGGAGAGATGGCTCGGTGGTCAAGAACACTAGTGGCTCTTGTCCAGGACCTGGGTCCCCGGTGCCCACACGGTGACTCATAACTTCAGTTCCAGGGTTCGATGCCCTCTTCTGACCTCTCCCGGCACAAACATGGTGCTCATACATACAGGCAAAACCTCATATTTTTAAATCTTTAAAAAAAAATTCAAGAATATGAAATGAAAAGCCTTTTCGTCCAGGTAAATATTTTATTCAGTTAGAGTGTATTTCAAAAACAACTTGAAAACCAAGTATTTTCATATACATTACACTCTAAATAACCACAAGACTACTCATTTAGATCACATATAGACTGCAATTGTCACCTTAAAATTTTTCAGAATCATGGCAACAAAAAAATTGGCATCTCAAACTCTATTGCACTAAGATGCTGTGTGAAGTGGATAAAATCACAGAGTAGATCCTACAGTACAGAGTGAACAGGCACACTCACATGCACATGGACCTCCCCACACACATGCAGTGGAAAAAAACCTAGACAGATAAATAATCTTGTGACTGTGGTTATTACCAAGTACTGGAATTATGTAAAATCCCAATGATCTTTTTTTTGTATAATCAAAAAGAAAAAGTAAAGCGCAGGCAACACTAAAACGGAGCCAGGCAATCATCAATAGAGGGCCCATGGTTTGTTTTCCCAGCATCCCTCTCTTCCTTGACTGAGAGATTGGACGGAGGCATTTCTGATTGAACCCACAGGCTTTACACCACAGGACACAACCCGTGGCTTCTTTAGCATACAAACAAAGATGAAACCAGAAGGCAGGCTCTCTACTCACAGCTAAGCACTAGCTTTGACCTCCCAAGCCTCTGGCCTCAACCTAAGGTGATCCTTTTAAAAAACAACAAAGATTCCAGATTTGGAGGAAGTGGGAATTACAAGTCTTTATGAGCACACATTCTGTGTGCTGAGACTCTTCTTGAAAGGCTTTACTCTGCATGCAATGAATGAATGACAGTCTTGAGAAGAGGCCCAGTGAGTGTGGTAGCTGGCTGTTTTCCACCCTTGGCTTCATTTCAGACACTTCCCTGCTCCGCTATCAGTCTGTCTCATAGATCCATTGCCCAGCAAGAAGAGGCAAGACCACTGGTTAGCATTATGCTCTAGGATTCCCCACCACCATCTACTGTGACCACCATGGGGCCCTTCTGCAGGGACAGATCCTAAGTCATCTATCACAACGGGCTCTGTGCTCAACAGGGGAGCTAGGGCTTAGCTACCTCTAGCTAACACAGTGACTAAAATCCACACTGGCAAACATGGACTTACATTGTGCTCTCCTTCAGTGACTCGCACTTCATAGCAATAGGCCAGAAGGATGTCAACTAAACTGTAGTACACTTGACGGTGAGCTGTCTTGTCCAGCAGGTAAGACTTATTCACGAATTTTCGTAGCTGGTATTTTTCCTCTTCTGAAAAGGACACTAGAAAAAAACACAGTTCTGAAAATGAAATGTGCCATTCAAGTTCATAAAAACCACCAGTGCAGAGGAACTGCCAATTCTGAATGTAGAAAGCAAAATCAGAGTTATTTATCCTTAACACTGCATACAAGGCACTTAAAATATTTATTTTATTTTTATTTATGAGTCCACTGTAGCTGCCTTTAGACATACACCAGAAGAGGGCATTGGATCCCATTACAGATGATAGTAAGCCAGCATGTGGTTGTTGGGAATTGAACTCAGGACCTCTGGAAGAGTGGTCAGTGCTCTTAACCACTGAGCCATCTCTCTGGCACTATAAGCACTTTCTTAAAGGAGGCATCTCAAGCGTTACTAAGAGCCATGCATCTGCTCAAACCTTCCAGACCTTTCCCTCCTATCAAAACACTGTGCTACACTTCGGACATTTCAGTGGCAGTTTCTAACCTCACAGATATTTTTCCTAAGGTTTATCCTTATTATTTTACATTATGTGTACATGTGGTACATAAACGCAGGGGGCTGGAGGTGTCATTAAAGACAATTATGTGCCACCTGACATGGACATGGGTGAGTCTGGCGGGGCCTTGTGTTAACTAGGTACCCACTTCCTACATGACTCTACCTTTCGTCAAGCTGACATAAATTACTAGCACACCTTCCTACACACACTTCCCATCCTGCCTGGCAATAAACTTAGCAACGCTTTTCCCATTCTTTTCCAGTGTAAGATTTCCAAGGTGACCCCCCCCCAAAGAGGGCCACCATTCTCTATGTGGGATAGATCCTGTCACTTGATTCTGTGCAGCAGAACATGGCAAAGATGCAAGACAGTCACTGCCATGCTCACATTCCAGTACCGTCAGAGCAGAGCCATGATGGCCCCGTGGTGAGGTAGCCTGTAAAAAGGCTATGTGGCGGGCACTTCTGAGACCTCTACATTTGTCTGAAGATTGCTCCATTTAAGAGCAGAAAAGAAAGTGCAGGCACAGTTTTATAGCTCCTGGGAAGCAAATTCTGTCAATAATGATATGAGCCTGGAAAAAATTGTAGCAAAAAACATCCAGTTTTTTTTTTAAGGATTTTTTAAAAAGATTTACTTATTACATATAAGTACACTGTAGCTGTCTTCAGACACACCAGAAGGGGGCATCAGATCTCATTAGAGATGGTTGTGAGCCACCATGTGGTTGCTGGGATTTGAACTCAGGACCTCTAGAAGAGCAGTCAGTGCTCTTAACCACTGAGCCATCTCTCCAGTCCAACACCCAGTTTTAAAGAGATGGGCATATTCGACTAGTAAGCAGTCCAACCTTTAAATTTTGCAAAATGATGCTGTTGTGTTATGATGATCCAAAGAACCAAACAATGTAGCTACAAAAAAGATCATTAAAAAGGCTCATAATGTTTTATGTAAATTTGGGGTCTTATGTTGGGCTGCATTCATAGCTCTCACCCCACTGGCCATAGGCTGGAGACATCTAAGCTACAACAGTCTTCCAAGGTCCTGAGCAGAGAATCCATCAAAGCCAGACCTGACCTGTGGTGCACGGAGACTGTTGAGAACACAGTGTGGGGAAAAGCTGTTCTAGAGCAGAAACTCTTCAGACTGTGACACACCCCAGTACTTCAGCCTGTGTCACTCAGCTAAATGAGGGGTGTTAGTCCCCAGCTGTGTTGGCCAAGTGGATTTGCTCAGTAAATTGCCCATTGAATGTGTTCTCTCCAATTTTTCTTACTGAATAGTTTGGCTTGTCAAGTTTTTAAAACTTTTTTGTGTACTATAAATATAAATCCTTGGGCCAGCAGATAGCTCAGCAGGTGGAAACACTTGCCAATCATGGCCAAGGACAACTGAGTTTGATCCTAAGAACTCAATAGAGGGAAAAGAGAAAACCAACTTCACAAAGTTATTCTCTGACCTCCACAGGAGTCACAGAATACAAATACACACACAAAAGTAATAAATTAAATCATTAGATATAAATCCTAACCAAATTCCAAATCTGTAACTTTGTTTGGAAAACTTTTTGCCAAATATAATCCCAAACAACCCTTAAAACAAACAAACACATAAACAAACATAAAAAACAGATTCTGGATTTACACCCTTGGTTAATTCTTTCCTGGAGTCATAGATGAAGACTGTTTAAGACTGTTTTACTTAGGGCTGGAGAGATGGCTCACTGGCTAAAAGCACGCTTCCAGAGGATCCTAGTCTGAGTCCCAGAACTCACATGATAGTTCAAAACCATCTGATGCTCTCTTCTGACCTCTGCAGATACCAGACACAAATGTGGCATACAAATATACATGTAGACAAAACACAGATACACTTTTAAAAACTAGTAACTATAAAAAAATAATAAAACCTATCTGGAAGCCAGCGTTTCATATACTGAGACTTGACTTTATTCCAGATGAACAGTGAATCCTCACTCTACTGAACCACCAACTCTTGTCAGACAGATTTGCTGCTTTTGTTACTAAAATTACTTCAAAGTATTTTTGCTTTTTGTCAACTGTTGCAAATACAGTATTTTCCCCACTTCCATCATTAAATACTTCATGATAAAAGAGAAAAAATATTTCTTTTTATATACCAGCCACTCTACCAAATATTGACTACAAATTCCAAACAACACACTGAAATGCTTAAATGTTAATGATACAACAAAATGATTTGTTTACATGGAGACAAGCAAGTATGAGACTTCAGTTTCCAAGTTTCCTTTGATGCCTAGAATTTAGGCAATCTACCATGCATCTTTCTTTGCCTTAACTTTTTACTGATTCTTTGTCAATTTCACATCATGTACCCCAATTCATCATCCCAGCCCTCACCCTTACAGCCTCCCTAACAATAGAAAGCAGAATTAAAAACAAATCTTGTCATGGAAACTATAACGTGTCACAGTGTGTCAACACTGTATACCTTTTTGTCCACATATCTTTACTTGCAAATATTCATTGCAGTGCATCATTGGTCTGGTTTAAGGTCTCTTGACTTCTGCTACACCATCAGTACTGGATCCTCACGAGCACTCTTGGATATACTGTTGTTGCCCTGTGTCGTGGAGATCATGCAGCTTTGTATTTGCAGGACCAGGGGTAGGGAAATTCAAAGTCCTGGATCTGCAAGGTAGCTGAGTTGGTCTGCCTGCAAAGTCTCTGATACCATACCACCAGAGCAAGCTCTCTCTCTCTCTCTCTCTCTCTCTCTCTCTCTCTCTCTCTCTCTCTCTCTCTCTCTCTCTCTCTGTGTGTGTGTGTGTGTGTGTATGTGTGTGTGTGTGTATGAGAGAGAGAGAGAGAGAGAGAGAGAGAGAGAGAGAGAGAGAGAGAGAGAGAGAATGTGGAAATGTGTAGGTATGAGGTTGGCATCAGATATTTTCCTCCTTGCTTTCCACCTTATATATTTCTTGGTGAGCCTAGAACTCAATTCTCACTCATCTAACTAGCCAGCTTACCATGGGATGCCTGTCTCTACAGGATTGCAGGTGGGTTGCCACACTCACCCTGCATTCTGTGTAGGTGCTGAGGATCCAAATTCAGTGCCTTCCACTTACACACCAAACACTTTACCTACTGAGTTCTCTCCAGCCCCATCATGAAGTCATTCTATAGTTACAGAAAGACCATGTAACATGATTTTCTATTCAATCTCACACTAACATTATTAGTTACTATACTATACAAAGTAAAATACTCCATCTATAGCATGATCAGAAAGAGTAAGCGTTAATAACAAACATTTCAGTTTCTAGCTATATATGCAAAACATGATTGTATTAGTTAACTTGTTTGTTGCTGGCATAAAACCATGACCAGAAGTAACTTAGAGAAGGAAGAGTTTATTTGGCTTATGGTTCGAAAGAGAAAAGTCAAAGGTGGGGAATGGCAGCAAGTAGGGCTAAGCAGGCAACAGAACAGGAAGCTGAGACTCATGTTTCAACCACAAGCACCAAGCAAAGAGAGACAACGGTAAGGACGAGCTTGTAAAACCCTAAAAGCCTACCCCTAGGCACTCCTTCAGCAAGGCCATGCCTCCTAAATCTCCCCAAACAACTCCACCAACTAGGAACTTAGTGTCTATTCACTTATGGCCATATCTAAGTACAGAATACATTTAGTTCAATTTCAGATGCCCTCATAGTCTTTTCCAGTCTCAACCAAGTTCAAAAGGTCCAAAGTCCCAGGGTTCTTCTGAGGCTCAGAGCAATCTCTTAATTATAACCCTGTAAAAGCAAAAGCAAATCCCATTCTTCCAGCATACTGGTACAGAACACACTTTACCATCCCAGGAGAGGAACATGGCCATAGTGAGGAAACACCAGACCAAAGCAAGGCTGAAACCAACAGGACAATCCCCAAATCTTGTAGCTCTCTGACTAGTGTCCAAGGGCTAGCTTTTTGCCTGCACTATATCTCTCTCTCCTGGGTCGTGTCTTAGTTATTTTTCTATTGCTGTGACAAAACACCATGACAAAGACAACTTAGAGAAGATTTAATTGAGCTTATGGTTCCAGAGGGTTAGAGTCCAAGATGGTAAAGCTAAGGCATGGCATCAGGAACAGCTGCGAGCTCATAGCTTGATCTGTAAGCAGGAAGCCGAGAAAGCTAACTGGGAATGGCATGGATCTTTTCAAAACCCAAACCCCATTCCTAGTGACATAACCTCCTGCACCAAAGTCACACCTCCTAATCATTCTCAAACAATTATACCGACCATGGACCAAGTATTCAAACACATGAGCATATGCCGGTCATTCTCAACCAAACCACCACAGTCTGCCACAGCCCCGGATGCAGTTCTTCATGGCAGGTAGCCCACGCTGGCGTCTCTTAACATCTTGAGGTCTCTAACACAAACTAGGCTTCAGTTTCACAGCTTCAATGTCTTCTCAGCGCCTTGCAGGGTCTCCCCTGCCACATGTTGCCTGGCCTCAATGGCTCTCTAAACCACAAAAGAGTCGATGATGCCCTGGCTCTTCCACACTTCCTTTATGCCACCAAAGCCAGTGACATGGATGGCACTGCCAAGTTTGGCTACCTCTAAATAAAAGTACAAGTGATTACTCATCTTGCAAATTAGGTATTTTTCCCATCTCCTATCAGTCACTTTTAAATTTACATCTAACTAGCAGGGGACTCTGTTTCCACTGTTAGTGCTTCATATAAACATGTCAGAGTGACTCTTGATGAACAGGTAAAGGCAGGCTAAACTGCTATAATGAAGAGCCCCAATAGCAGAGGAACTGAACTTGGAGAAAACATAAATTCCCCTCACTCCACCTCCCTAGATAAGAGACCGGAGCCTTATCCAGAAACCTTGGGTTTCCCTGGCATATGACTTCTCTCTACACACATTTAAGATAGCTGCTCTAGGTTTGTATCATCTTCCAAAGATGAGAAAGCAGAAAGTAAAAGGAAGACAGCAATTATCTTCTTTTTAAAACAAGGATGCAGAAACCACACATATCACTGGCCAGCACATTCCATCAGCCAGTACCTAAGCACACTCACATCCAGTGCACATAAAGAAAGGAAACCCAGTCACTAGCAGAGTGGGCTGTGCTCACCTCTAAGTCAAGGAGGCCTCTTACTAGAAGAATTGTGACAAGACTCTGGACGAGGTTCTCTGATACCTGTACAGATACCAAAATTTATTAGGCTGCCTTTTAACATTCCCAAACCCTTCTCCTGACAGGCAGACAGCTGCCCAGTCTGTGTCTCAGCTCAAACCGACAAAATCCGCAAGAGACTATAAACATAGAAAATTATATAAGACCTTGCATTAGTTTGAATGTTCTATATAAGCCCACGAGGTAAATAAAGGCTCTGCTATCCAGCCTATGGCGGGTCTGTGACATAGCAGAATCTTTAAGGTGGAGCCTAATGGAAGGACAGAGATCACTGGGGGTTTCCTTTAGGAAGTTAGAATCCAGCTCTTTCCCAGATAGGATCCAACCCCTTCCCATCGCTTTTACATCCTGGCTATAGATGATATACGGTTCCTGCCATGATTTTCCAGTCACCATATGTGCAGAAGTACAGGTCTATACCACCATAGAATAAAGTCAAGAACCAAAACAAACCTTTTCTCGTCTGGCTGATTACTTCAGACATTTTGTCTCAGTGGCAGGAAGCTGACTCCCACAGTCCTTTTTACACAGTTTTCCAAACTCACTTGTGTCCCCTTGTATGAGCTCAAGTTTAATGTAACACTTTTATTTGTTTAAAAATTTCCCAGCCTATCCTCTAGGGAAAAAAAAAAACTTAAACACATTGAAATTAGTAGAAACACTACTCCCTTTACTCATTAAAATGTACTTAGTGTTAAAAAAGCAGGTTTTGAAATATATTTAGATAATTACTGCTTCAACCATGTTAGCAAATCTATGCAAAAAGGAAGGGAAAAAATGCACTCACACAACCATGGCTTCCATACTGACAAATGATTTCAGTAACTCATTTAATTTGTTTGCCATCATGGTTAAGGAATATGTATTTTTTAAAATGAAATATACGAATGGATCAGGTAAAGCATTCTTTAGAGAACAATGTTTAAAAAATAAAATAAGACAGATTAACTGAGCGTTGTTTGCCTCATTGAAGAACTCATCTAAAGATGCCTTTATTTAAAAAGAAATACTCAACTCATGTTGAATGATTGGACTTAAAGAAACTACATGAAGAAACAAATTCAATGCACACAAAAAAATATACCTGACAAAGTATTTAAGACCTGTATTTAGCAACAAGATTTGAGACAGGATTCCCATAAGCACAGTTTTCCAGAAGTCATTAATTTAGCTAATAGGAAAGTACCAGGTGTTCACAGTGATATTACCTCACTAGAGAAAAGCCGTTATACCCGGCTGAGTAATAAAGACCTCCGCTTCCTCATAACTCTTGAATCACAGTGTAAGCATGCCCAAAATGGTTTTTAAACACATCAACTCTTCTGAATGCTCATGTTTCAGTTCTTAAGTAACTATACCCATACCTGTCTGGCAAACCGAAAAGGAGTTAACCTCAAAGCTCCAAAGTTACATTCCATATGGAAGGATGTCCGCACACTATATATCACCTTCAATGATTATGCAGCAATGGAAAGGTTACCTGACTGTACTCTTGAATTTATAGATGATCTTAAAATACCAACTTTTTCTGAGCATTTCTACGTCCCATTTTGGCTTTCTTAGCTCGAATCCATTTTATATTTGATCCAATCAAAAGAATCAGAGGACATACAATAACTGAGGATATCGTCACAGAAATCAAGTCTCAGCTCACCAAACCCTATGAGGGCTGTGACTCACATCCCACAGGAGAGCTAGGGGTAGTCCACACACAGTCAGAGAGAACCCAGCAGTAGCACAGGCTAACAACACCTGGGTGGTCACCACCTCAAGCAACGTTTGTCAAGTATTTGTGTGACTTAGCTGCAGAGCTCACAACTTTTTAGATTGATATACTCCTAAAAATAATCTTTAGTGAAACAAAAGCCAGCTCAAAGCTCAAAAGGGTTGGAGTAGACACTAGTGCATGAAGATTAAAGTGGGTGGCCCAGGGCCACCTCCAACATTAGCAACCTCAGTGCTGTGTTTGAGATCTGCTAAGGAGCCTCATAAAGATAGGGAAATGTTGCTGAGATGCTTATCCTTCCTCCCAAATATCTTTTGACGTTGTTACTTTTAAACCTTCTCTTCCACTTTAAATCCCCCTCCCAAACATCCCTGTCTTGTCTGGATCAGCAATCCAGCCATCCGTAATCCGCTCCTCTGAGTAACACATATCTGTCTGATACACTGTACGTGTACTGGAAACATATCAAGAAACTGTGCTGCAGTCAAGCCCTAAGCTCAGTGGGCAGCCCTGCCGTGCCACCGCTTTCAAAGCTGACACTGCCAATCTCCTCAAACACTCAAGGTCTCACTGGTGCCAAACAGGATGGCCCTGCAAGGAAGTTCATGGACTGTAAATGTTACGTGGTGTCATAACAAACAATTATGTGCCAAGACGCTTGGGCTGATGTTAACCACTGAAAGACAACTTGGGAAATGTGGTGAGTCCATCCTCGTGAAAGCAGAGCTCCGAGGGAGCACGGCACTTAACACTGTCATTCATAGGCCTTTGGGGAGGAGAATCTGGATCTTTATAAAGATGAAAATGTTAACAACATTTTCCCTGCTGTGACTCTGGACTCCAATAAGTACAGCCACTGTCACTACCCAGGCAAAGACAGCAGCAAAGTTTACCATTTATAGCATATCTAGAACTCAAAACAAAGCAGGTTACCATAGTACAATGTAGGACATCATGGTGCACCCCTGTCATCTGCTCTATCCTATTAAGTGGCAACCCCTCACTGTGTAATACAAAACAGGAAGGCAGGCAGCAGAGGACAGAGAGGAGGGAGGAGGCAAGAGACACTCAGCAGTGTGGAACTTAGTAAACAGAACTATAAAGCTACGTCTTGCTTTATTTCTTTTCTCCTGTATTTTATCCTAGTTCAACACACTTCAGTTCATTCCTCCAGTTCTGGGTGACTTGAATATCTGGCTAAGAATTAAAAAAAAAAAAAAAAGAAAGAAAAGAAAGAAAAATCTCATTAACAAGGCCATTAAAGCTTTGTAAAATGTTCAAAATGGCAATTTGTCCAAGAAGCCATCCCATTCCCGCTCTCCTGCCGTCAGCTCACTAACAATCATCACTGGCCTCACAATGCAGTGAGCTTTCCCACACACGGCCTCTCTCAATCCTGAGTTCTGAGGCAGGCGGAACCCAAGCTGTGGTCACACGGCCGGCAGAGAGCAGGGACGATAAATGCCAGTCCCATAATCAGCTATGCCCTGCCCACACTTAACTTTACACCTGGCAAAGTGGAGAACAGCCTTCCTGTTCCACACGGCTTAAGTTCTTCCACCTCAGATCACATGCCCTGGCTGTTTTAAAAGGCGACTGTTAGAATGAATCACCACAATGGCTGAGCTGACTGACTGCCTGAACCGCCAGCCTGGCTACAAGCCACAGGTCAGACAAAGGTCGGCAGCAGCAGTTAAAAGATAGCACTGGCTCAGTCTGCTAAAGTTACAGCAGATCTAGCTCTGCGCACTGCCGACATTAGAACACAGTGCCAGTGGCTGAAGGAGAGCAAGCTACAACTGAAGTCCAAGGGAACGCCGCCTTCGGATTCTCAGGGCAACTAGCTCACTCTGGTGGAGAGAAAGCTCAATTACACAGCCACCAGCTTACCTCACTCAGACACTCCAGAAACTGGAGAAAGCAGCTGACCTTTGGAGCAAACTTCTTGAGACCTACTTAGAATATCATTAGCTACCTAAAGGAGGAAGTCAGTATGTTCCACCTGCAAGTCTGTTAGCGGGGTTCATAAGCTCTCATCAAATGCAACCCCAGAGCACAACAAAAACAATGGCACACATATCCAGTCTCAGAATCAATGGTCTAGTTTCTAAAGTTACAATGGCAATTTTCTACTCCAGTAGAAATTACCTAAACTCTAACAAAGCTTAATCACAGAATCACTTAATAACATATTATTTAATGCCTATTATATAATAATCACAAAACCACATGCTAAAAGAAAGGAGTGAGCAACAGGTGACTGGTCAGCTCAAAGACAAGTTTTAGGTGCAGGTGCAGAAGAGACCATACGACTCAGTCAGACCGAGTGAGCAAAGGCTCCTGTGCCATCGGTGAGAGGAGTAAAGCAGACCTCAGGCGATGTTCCCCACGCTCGAGAGAAACGATGCAAACAACAGCAGCCAGTGATTTTCACACAAGACAAATGGAGTGGTCTATGTGTGTTCCAACCTACAATACAAATCCACAACAAAGATGGCAAGAACACAGAACTTTTTGTGTACACCACCTTAAAAGAAATATTTACATGTGGCATCTATACTTCAAAATCACCCCAGCCTAGGAATACAACTTGAGAGTAAAATGTGTATAGTATATATAAACCCCTGGGTTTGATGGTCAACACAAAAATAAATTAATTTTAAATACACTTAAAACTTCTAACAGTGACTGCATTTGGGAGGGGAGGTTTACACGCAACTTACAATCTTTAGAATATATGTTCTTACCTATGTATTAAATGCTGACATTCAGTTTTAGTATCTACAGAAAAGCTAAATCAGCCTATCAGACAATGTGAGACTCCTGCTCTGATCTAACTGGAACCATCATGACTCTACTGTACAGACTCAGAACAGGCAGCTTGTACTGGAGCCGGTGATGAGAGCAAACACCCCCAAAAAGGACTTTGGGTGTTGGAGACTGGTGCCAATGCTTTGAATCTGCATGTCCAGATGCTGAAGGGCCTTGTCCCCAACTGGTTCATCTATCAATAAAGATGCCAGTGGCCAATGGTTGGGAACAGGGTGGAATACTTAGAGCTGCTCAGTAGGATGCAGGGAGAATCTCAAGGACTAGGGGATCCTGCAGTATCAGCAGGAGATAAAGCCAACCAGCCTTGTGAGATTTGGGGTAATTGGCCCCTGGCCACTCCCCTGATTTGGCCTGGGGTAGCAGGCAGGCGGAGGTATAGGAGTGCCCAACCTTTAAATTAGCCAAGGCACTTAAAAATTAACTGATGTTTGTGTGTGTGTTCTGCATTGCTGGGTCTGAGAGAGCTGCTGGGACTCTGAGTGATGCTTGTGTTCACAGTCACCTCTGTGGCTTGTAAAATCCTCACCTCAGCATTCTTCAGTACGAACTGTAACCATGTTCTGGAAACTAAGATGGGGAGACAGCTATTCTGGCTTCCTCATCCCCCAACCTGTGAATAAACTGGAGAGACCATATCCAACTCTTTTACTAGGGCTGGAATGAGTCTGGGTCTCTCTCTTACTCATACACAATTAAAAACTTAAAAGGACTCTACTGAGTCTAAGGTAAGATCTATTTCATGAGGACTGTCCAACAAAAATAAGCTGAGTGATTTAGTGTGGAATTCTACAGTACCTTACATTTCAATTCTACCAGCAAAGAAAGGCAAAGACATGCACCAAAATTAGCTATCAAAAACCCCATTTTCACAGTGAAAGACAGTTAAAATCATGCCACACAACACAAAAGGCAGTGGCTTGGCGCAACAATGAGAGTTTTAAAATCACAAATGATGCTAATGTTGAGTTTCTTACCGAATGCAGCAGCATCCCCTGGCTCCTGGCTCTTTCCCAAAGAGGCCATCATTTCTGCATGGGCATCATTCCACCACGGATTGTACTTCAAAATCTGTTCAACTGCCTCATCTTCAAAGAAGTCAGCTCTACTCAAAAATAAATGGGCTTATTAAATCAGATTGCACTGGCTCTTCTTCTAATCTTAATTTATCACATTTGCACAGAAATAGAGACTACACCAATTCAATACACACTGAGAGAAAACCGGGTGTTGTGCTGACTCTCTTTATGGTTACTAATCCCATAAAGCAAAAGGCAACCACCTAACAAAAGGAGCATTAGTCATTCCTGATCCTCTACACAGAAAGCACGCAAAGAGCTGTCCTTCCCTGAGCTCTCACCCTACACTGACCGCAATGCCATCCAGAACTGATGCTGGCTTTGTTAGCAAAGATTTGAGCAATGTTAAGATAAATAAAATGTCTTTCAGGCTCAGCAGCAAAAGCAAAATGAAACAAACAAACAAATAAAACAGATGAACATGTAAATCAGGATACTGCATTTCCACAGAGACTGAGAATACACACATACAGACACACACACACACACACACGCACACACACTGATGCACACTATTGAACATGAATATCTTCTACTAAAATACTACCTACTTTATTGAGCTATGTTAACTTTAACAGTTCCTTGAGATGAAAACAACCTTTGTAGACACTAGAAAAACCCCATTCTTTGGAGGTTTTCTGTACTTTCTCAGGTTGAAAAGTAGTGTTCTTGGGGAACGTATAGATGAAGATCTGCATCCATGATGCCCTCCACTCCTTCCAGCACCAACAACTGAGAAGGATCCCACTAAAATACTCAGTTTACACAGGTGGAAGCTGAGGCCCAGAAACGTGATATATCTTGGCCAAAATAAAATAAAATAAAATAAAAACAGTAAAACAGCTGGTAAGAGGATATGCATGCCTGCCCCTAAGCCCAAGTTTAGCTGCAGCACCCATATGGTAGAAGAACTGACTCCCACACATTGTCCTGACTTCCACATGCATGCTGTAGCATGTGCAAGCTTATCTTATGGCCCAAAATAAAACCCTCCAAAATGGTAACTTATTCTGGGTAAATATTCATTTACTCAGCTACCATTCCAATAATCTAAAGTGGGATGGGTTATTCTGTTTTCCATTTTTGCATTGTACTGGATATTGATCCTCATACGTCACCATGCTGGGCAAGTGCTTTACCACTAAGCTATATCCCTAGCCTGCTATTCATTTTATTTTTGAGACAGTCTCAATAAACTGCTGAGGCTGGCTTTGAACTCACAACATAGCTCAGGAAGGCCTTGAATTTGTGATGTTCTCTAAATCTTAAACTTACTCCTTATAGTCCTCACTAGCCTCCAGCATACCTTGGGCTACACCATCAGACCCACCAATGGCTTATTCTTTACACTGTCTATAAATTAAGAGCTACATAAATATGACTCGTGACTAAGCATTTGCTTTCCATAATCAACTATTTTCACATTTTTAAACACCTCTGAATTCATTGAATTCATATACATAGTTCTCTACACACACATAGCAACAAAGAAACAGGAAAAGATTAAACCTGTCATGAGGGGTCCACTATTTAATCAGAACCAAGGACACAAATACAGAAGTCTAGAATACAATGTGGTTTGAGGTAAGGGGGCACATAGAAAAGCCACTGAGAAGGGCACCCTCTGTCAGTGATGTCTGAGCACAGCCTTGAAGGTGAGTTATTCATGAAATGGGGCAGGGAGGAAAAAGCTAGCAAAAGATCAGCATGTGTTAGAAACACACGGGAAGCCATGAAAATGCAAGTGTCAGCTGTTGCTTGGTATAAAGCACAGGCAGGGAGGGCAAAACTGAAGTAACAGGAGTAGTGGGGTCCAGATCACTAAGAATACTTGCCGTCACACTCAGGAGAGGGGCTGCTGTCTGAAGCCGAGGAGCCCCAAGCATGGGTGGAGAGCATCGACCTCACAGCTGACTGATCTGATGAAGCCCACAGAAGGCTGTGAGGTGGTCAGAAGGCTATAAGAAGCCATGTGAGAAGAGGGCCAGAAATGTGAAGTAGAGGAAACCAAAGGGAGACACAGCACAGCTTTAGGACTGACTGACTGTGTGGAGGAAAGATGCCAAAGACACACCTCAGCTTGCTTGCTTTCTGTATATGTTTAATTTGCTTTGTTTTGTTTTGTTTGTGGGTTGGGGAGGGGGAGATAGGATCTCTCTACGTAGCCTTGGCTGTCCTGGAAATCACTATATAGGCCAGGCTGTACTGAAACTGACAGGGATCTGCCTATGTCTGCCTTCCAAATGTTGGGATTAAATGTGTGCATCACAATGTTCTAATCCAAATAACAGTAGTGAAAACTAACAGACATCTGTAGGATGCCCAGCCATTCTCTAAACTTCAAACTTGCTTCTTCATAGCTGTGTGGTTTAAATACGCATGGCAGGAGGTGTGGCCTTATTGGAGGAAGCGTAGCCTTGTTAGAGAACCACCGTGAGGTGGGTTTTGAGGTGTCTTCCTATGCTCAAGTTGTACTCAGTATGGAAGAGAGCCTCCTCCCGGCTGCCTGCTGAAGACAGTCTCCTGATGTTTTCGGATCATGACTCAGAACTCTCTGCTCCTTCAGCATGTCTGTGGCATGCTGCCATGCTTCCTGCCATGATAATAGACTAAACGCCTTAAACTATAAGCCAGCCCCAATTAAATGTTTACCCTTTTAAGAGTTGCCTTGGTCATGTCTCACCACAGCACTGAAGCCCTAGCTAAAACAATGGCCCTCCACCAGATATGCCACCGACTTCCCCCACTGGAGTGAAAGAGACAGGATAGAGACTCATCACATTCAAGTGGACTCTACAGAACAGTGAGTCAGAAACTCTTTCAAACCAACGCTTGCTGTGCTAGCACACACACACAAACAAAGAAACAAACAAAACTGATGTTTTATCCAATGCTTCTTCCTATACTTAGAGTGCTGAATAGAAAGCCCCCATCCAGCCTCCCAAATGCTAGCTGCAATCTACTCAATACATCAAAAAAGTAAACAGACAAACAGATCAATGTGTCAGCCTCTTTAACAAACTCCTAATAATGAAAATCTACCACAGCTTAAAATACTATTCCAAAAAAGGCTTGGATCATTTTTGGTTTTTCGTGATCTCACAGATGTTTAAAATGTTGATTAAATCCTTTCCCTGTTCTCAACAAAGAAATAAGCATGATTTAATAAATTGGTTATGATAATTTTTCCCCAATAATCAAAAACAAATGTAGGAAGGAAAAAATACAATATCTTCATGGAAAGAAATAGAAATATTTGGCCATATATAAAGGTGAAACATTACTAAGGAATACTTCAAGATGTTGCCTACAGACTTTAGTGTAAAAATAGCATTCAAGCCAACAAATGGCTCACAGGTAAAAGCACTTGCCACTCAAGCCTGGTGACCTGAGCTTCATATCCAGAACCCATGCTAGAAGGAGGAACAAATCCTGAAAATGTTGTCTAATGACATGGTACACACCTTTATTCATACACACTAGTGATAATAAGTGAAATTTAAAATTTCTAGAATCCTATCTCAAAGGAACAAATGGTGTAAAAACTCAGCAACAATGAGGTTCACGGGCTGTAGGACATACTAACACAATAATCAAACCACATTAGATCTCTATTTCACAACACATTCAAAACAGCCATAACCTCAAAGCAGATAGAGTTTACTTTGAAATGTATAAATTCTTCTTTATAGGCAGTTGGCCCAACGCCATCCTGCTTAGGCTAAAATCACATTCATTTTCTTGAAGCCCTTTTCAAAACCTGACACGATCACTCCTCTGAGAACACTCTTTAAGACACATGAACATTCCACTCACACTAAACAGAAAATGAGCTTCTGGGGCCAGCGGGATGGCTCAGTGGACAGAGACCCTCACAGTGGGAGCTTTGAATCCTGCACGTTGCTCTCTGATCTCCATACCTGTTGTGACACCTGTACACATTTGTAACTTAGTTACTTAAAGGAAATAAGCTTCTGGATACAAAAGTGCAGAAGCTGGAGGGAAACAGGCTGCTTAGACTGTCATGCTGCCAACGATAAACTTCAATATCCTAATCTCCTTGGGCTACAAACGTATTCTTCTAGACAGTTCTTCTAATTAAGCTACCTCCCACTTAAAATTTCAGCCTTCAAAAGCTCATTCTGTTTTCAGACTGGCTGAGAAATTTGCTGACAATGAAAATTCTACTTTAAATATTCAGCATGATTCTAAATGGGTTTCTTCAAATTACTCTTCAGTGGACCTTTAAAACCACCACTGAAGAGATAAAAGTAATTAGAAATGGCAGTCTAAATGGAGCAGAGTCTCTCAGATGTCCTCCACAGTATAACACAGCCCACTCTTCCCTGGCTTCCCTTAGGATGCTCAGCCATTCATCACCACACATCACAAGACTCACTTCTGCTATTCCAATTAGTATCCCACTGGCTCACAGGAGAGAGAGTGTTAATCACAAGAGCAATGGCAGTTAGAGCGGAGAGTACATGAGAAGGAAACAGAGTGACAAAGGAAGCCTCTTTTCAAGTCCTACCCATCTTCCTTAAGAGTAGTGTGACCTTGGGCAAGTCCTTGCACCTTTTCCTCCTTGTGGAACAATTCTATGGGTGGACATGATAAACTGAAAACACTGCCAAATACTGGAACGTGGTGATTACCGTTATATGGGTAACAACTTGAAATCACTTGGGAAAATAGTAAGTAAGTACTACATCAACATACGAACTACACTCATTCCCTACACACCCCCAGAGTCAGGTATTCAGAGTGAAAAATGCAAAACACGCTGTTATCTGGTCAATAAGAGACAGCACATCTCTGTTTTATTAAGTTCCTTCCCAAATACAGTTCTGACTGCAGCAAAGGGCACAAGAGATTTGGGTGGAAAACACAGCACAACTACGATTAGGTTCCCCTGATGCTCTCGCACAAAGGACAACTACTGTGCACTGTAACTGGTAGCAGATAAAAGCTCCAGGAAGACCCTAGACTAGGCAGATACAGCACATGTAGATGTGGATTCTTACGGAAATTAAGACATATTCGGTTACATAGACGAATAACCACGACAAAATTCTACTTGAAAGAAGTACAGACCCTCTCGTGAGTTTGATGCTTTTAAGCCTGGTGAGGAAACTATTAAAGCAGCGGTTCTTAACCTTCCTAATGCTCTGATACACAGTTCCACATGTTGTAGTGATCCCCAGTCATAAAATTATTTCATTGTAACTGTAATTCTTCTAGTAGTATGAATTGTAATATAAGCATCTGATATGCAGTATATCTGATACGTGACCCCAAAAAGTGTCATGACTCACTGATTGTGCTAAAGAGTTTATTGAGAGTTCTCCACTGCAAGTGGGCCCTGTACCTCACCTGGGTGGCCCAGTACAGTTGGTTACAGGGGTTGCAGCAGGTGAGCCAGCCTAAGGGCGTGAGTGTGAGAGAGCTGAGCTACCACCCAGGCCCAGATCCAGGAACTTGATTTGGCCCACCCCAACATCTACCCTGTCTATGAACTGCAGAAGCACATGAAGGGCTGGCCCTGCAGATCCAGAGCTGTAGGGTCTCTATGATACAGGGCAACAACAGGACATCTGAGAGAAGGCCCATTGAGGATCCAGTAGTGATGCTATAGCTGAAGACAGAGGCTTGAACCAGACCAATGACTCACTGCCATGAACATTTGCAAGTAAAAAGGTGTGGCCAAAGGGTGTGCTGTGGGGAACACTGTAACACACTACAGCTTCCACAATAAGATTTTTTTTTTCTTTTTGAGAGGAGTTTGCAAGGGCAGAGGATGGGTATGAAGAGACTGGGAGATGAGTAGGATTGGAGTGCATAATGTGAAATTCACAAAGAATTAATAAAAAGTTAAATTAAAATAAAAATGAGTTCTCCATTGCTGGTATAAACTAAGTAGCAAGTTTGCAAAGGCCACAGATGTACAGCCACTACAGGGTAGGTTCAGTGTCCATTAGGGTTAGTGCCTTCACTAGTTCCAGGATCTGACATGGGTCTAGTACACTGAGGACTGTGGAGATGGATTCCCCAGTAGAGTGCTTTCCATGCGAATACAAGGACCCAAGTTCAGATCCCCAGCACCTAAATAAAAAGCCAGGCATGGTGATGTAAGGACAATGGAGACAGATGGATTCTTAGAGCTCACTGGCAGAAGCTGGCCAGCCAGCCTGGCTGAAGGGGTGAGCTCTGGATGCGGTGAGAGGCCCTGACTCAGGAAATAAAGCAAAGAGTGATCGAAGAAGTCACCATTGTCAAGGTTTGGCCTCTACATGCTCACATAACTGTTGCACACACACACACACACACACACACACTCGAAGCTTCTGAAAAAAAGTAAGGAAGTGTGAAGTAACTAATTTATTTAACTGTCACAAAAGTTCATACTCACAGATAATGATCTGGATCAAATTTGGCCAACTCAGCAGCCAGGCGTTTCTGTCTCCGCTCAGCCACAGGAGTGAAATCTGGATCCTTAATATCGATGACCTCACTCAGTTCATCCTAAAAACGCCAGAACAAAAATGAATTAATCATAACAAAATCATAAACAAAAATGACAGATAAAACTATCTCAAATTTTAGTTTTCAAAAAATCAAATACAGAGAAGGGAGGAGAAACATGAAAGTTGGAAGAACTGTTTGATCACTAAAGTATGAGATGCTTATAATATTTTAATTCTGATTTAACAAAAATTTAAGACAGGTGTGGTGGAGAACACCTTGGCTCCCAGGACTTGGGTGGCAGAGCTCTCTGAGTTCAAGGTCAGTCTGGTCCACACAGCAAGTTCCAAGTCAGCCAGAGCTACACAGTGAGACCCTGTAGCAAAACAATCAAACAAGCAAAAAACCCACAAATGTTTGAATTCATTATTCTGTAGACTCTGATAGAAACTTCCAAATAAATCATCTCATTTAACCCATAAGACAAACTGACCAGCACCTACTAGGGATATTAGCATCTAACACAAAGGATCATAGGTCTTGCCACCAAACCTGATCACCAGCATTCAATCCCTGGAACCTCTATAGTAGGAGGGGAGAAACAATTTCCAGTTGTCATCATGACTCTACACACATGCTGTAGCAGGCACATGCACACACATACACTTATTTATTCAAAAATTTTTACACGAAATCAGAACTGAATAAACCCTCACAAACATACAGGAACATTTAATTCTCCATTCATTTTCCTGTTCAGTCCTAGAGATCTGAAAGTTCGTGAAGGTAGGAGGGTCTGAGTACATCAGGCATCTTTAGATACAGAGAGATGCTCAGTTGGTCTCAGAATCCCAACAGACTATACAATGAATCCTGTACAGTCTCCTGTGTGAAGGTGCTTGTCATGCAGGCCACAAAGATAGATGGAAAAGACCACCTTCCATTTGCACATTTCAAATTTTTTATTACTTTTATTTATCATTTTTTCATTGATCATTATATTTCATCGTAATTTTATTAACCCATTAATTAAAAATTTAAAGAATCTTTATGAGTAATTCTGACGTCTAGGACCTTATCTGAATCTTTAAAACTCTAATCCTAAGAATCGCCCTTACTGTCTTAACCAAGATGTGAACATATGAACATGAAGCATGTTTCCCAAGAATTCTACAGGCCAGCCATAAACAGGAACTGTGACGAGACCTCATCTTTTGTTTGTGTCCACTCCCACACCTACTCCATTCCAGGCAAGAGCTCAAAACCGGAAGAAACAAAGGATCTAGGTGGGAAGAAGTCAAGCAGTAACTTGGGAAGGATGTAAACTGAGCCGTATACATGGAGAAGGCAGAGTGACAAAGCAGAGCTGCCTGTGCAGCTAGTCCCAGACCTTACCCAGTCCCTTCACTTCTCTTCCGCATACGTCACAGCACGGTAGAGCTGGGGCCAGAATGCAAGGTCTCTAAAACTGCAGCAAGCCATGGGGAGTCATCCAAGCACAGTCTCCCACTGCAGGAAGCCATAGGGAGTCAACTGAGCATAGTCTCCCTATATAACTAAAATTTCCAAGTTAAAAAATCAAGTTCTTGGGCCAGAGAAATGGCCCAGTAGGTAACGTGACTGAGTTCAATTCCCAGGAGGAACTGACAGCCAAAAACTGTTTTCTGACCTATGCTCATACGCCATGGCTTTTATATAGACATGTACACCACACAAAATAAGTAAAATAAATAATATGTAGCTTTAAAATCAAAGTAAGCTCTTTCTTTCCACTAAGCATGTAGGTCTTAACCTAAGTACATTCAAATATAACCAAGGGATCCAGTGACCTTTTTGGAAGCCAGTAGATCAACTAGAATATCTTAATACTTTCCAATACAAATATTTGAGGCAACAACCAGACAAAAGCCTGTCCACAAAAACAAAGTGTGCATTCCAAAGTACCTTTGCAATATGCTTTTTGATCACCTGGCATTTCCCTACAGAAATCCTATTATAGATAGTAGGTGAGAGTCTCAGGACAGCCATCGAGTTTATGTGCTCCATAATAAACTGAAAGAGAACACCCGTGATGCAGAGCTTGACAAGCACGCAGCAGCGTCTCCATGGGAGAGCTTGCCGTGTGGAGCCGGCAGAGCATCTCCTCCACAGTGCAGCATCAGTTCTTCCTCTCCTCAGCTTCCTCACTGACATCCCAATTCCAGCCACAGGCCAGGGCGCACGTGGGCCAAGGCCTCAGGAATGAGTTCATGGCTTGCCATGGGGCCATTTTCCTTCCTTGGACTGCAAATCCGCAGGATGATGCCATCCCTCTCTCAGCTCCTCTTGTCACAAGGCCTTTCTTCTCCTCCATGATTAAAGTGGACCCACATATAAAATCTTAATCATAGTTAATCTCCCCGTTACTATTATCTTCACAGGATGGGTAACCACACAGATGGCTTTAATATTTTCTTGGGGAGGGGGCAGCATTTGGTGCTACAGGATGTTGTAGGTCTTAGACGATGTAATACAGGGCTGAATGCACCCACTGATGTCGAATTTCTTTTCCTCTCTGTTTTATGGCTATTCTGTTACTGACTTCCTACTGGGAACACAGATCCCACTTCCGTTTCAGACTCCTTACCTGCCAACAGCTATTAAAGTGTGAGTGTGGAGGGAAGGGAAGGGGAGGGAGACAGAACAACTCATTATTACACCAGAACAGATTTACGGTCGAGAATGGGCTATGATCAGTGAGGAATGACAGAAAACTGTTTCAGGGAGCGGATGCACTGAACCTCCACTCCAAGCTCCGCACCGTCGTGCCAGGCTCTCCTTTCAAACTGATGCCAGCCTTTCCCTCTGGTCCAAATCCACATACTAGACTTCTTTCCATTTATGGTACATACAGCTTCACTCTGACTCTCTGCATCTATGGTGTCCTGGTCATTATACTGCCACATGGACCACATTCCTCGAGGAGTCACCCCCAGTCTCACATTCCGCTCTGTCTTCCTCCTTCTGTTACTACTGCCATTAGCTTAGCTTATCTGTCGTCTACACGACTGTCTACCTTTCCATAAAATGTTTCACGAGGTGGGGGTTCTGGGTACCTTCTTTTTCACTGCACACTCAGTGTGTGTGCTGGTTAAACCACAGTCATCATAAAGGAGGGAGCCTTAATTGACAAAGTGCCTCCACAAAATTGGGCTATAGGCAACCCTGTTGGCACTTTCTTAATTAGTGGTTGATGGGGGTGAGGGATAGGCCCTTTGTGGGTGATACTATCTGTAGGCTTGGTCCTGGATTCTATAAGAAAATAGGCTGAGAAGATATGAGAAACAAGTCAGTAAGCAGCACTCCTCCATGGCCTTTGCATCAATCAGCTCCTGCCTCCAGGTTCCTGTCCTGCTTGAGTTCCTGTCCTGACTTCCTTCAATGATGGACTAAGACGTAGAAATATAAGGCAAATAAACCCTTTCTTCCCCAACTTGCCTTTGGTAATGGTGTTTCATCACAGCAATAGTCACCCTAACTAGGACAGTGTGCCCGGCAGTCAGAAGGAAGTCATTACTGAGTGCAGAGTGCACAGAGGCTCTGGACCGGTCTGCTTGCTGGAACACAGATCCAGTAATGAGCACACAGATAAAATATCCGATCTCATGGGGATGAACTAGAAAATACGAAAGCAACTCCTTTCAGTGCTGTCTATGCTCCCCTCTAGTCTCATGACTCAAAGCCACCACAGCAATGCAACAGACAGGTCACACACCACCTAGCTGTTCCCAGCTGGGCAAACTCCACCTGCATTATTCTCTGTGTCTACCGACCATAGCCCAGCTCAAACTGGACCATAGTCTAAAGCTACAGCAAACTAAAAGCAAAGGCCTTCATAAGCCCTGTACACTTATTTGTTCCCCACAGAGCAGCACACTTCGGGGAAGCTGCAGGAGACGGGCTTAGCTGGCAGGAAGGAGTAGGTTCTTATGGGTTTATTATCCGTCTACTTCCTATCTTACACAGCTTCCTGGTCCTGAGCAGCCTCTGCCGCATGTCCTCGTTACTGTGAATGAGCTGCTCTGGCATGCCTTCCCTATCATGACATACAGAAAACATAAAGCAAAATCTTTCCTCACATGATTTGCTCCTATACGGTACTGTAATAAGAGCAATGGAAAGCTAATGCAGTGTCAGACTGGAGTCTAAAGAAAGACATGGCTGGCGGTAGAGCATTTTCTTAGCATTCACGTGGTCCTGAATTTAATCCTCAGCACCACTAAAGAAGAAAAAGTCTGAGGCATCAATCAACCACAGGAAAGAAAGAGAAAAGTTCCACCACCTAAACAAAAGCAGTCCCTTTTCTGTTTCAGAAAAGCTGTGGTCACTAGTTGCCGAGCAATCCGAGGATGAACACTGCCAGAAAGAGGTCATGGAGGACCAAAGCCACGCTTGTGTTCGTCTACATCACAGACCAAACAGGACCCAATCTGGAAAGACAATGAACTGCATGCACATCTGGCCAGCGTGTCTCCAGGAGACAAAGATCTCAGGGTCCCTGGAGCAGCCAAAGGAAAGCAAGGGCCAGAAGGCCTGGCATCCTACAACTAAGGCTGTCCCCAGAGTCGTCCAGGATTGTTACTGCTGGCAGCCACCAGTGCCAACAGCTTGTTGTGCAGCCCTGACTCTGAGCAGCCAGGGCAGTTTTCCAAAGGTGGCTGGCAGAGATTTCAAAAAAAGGAGAGAGAGAGAGAGAGAGAGAGAGAGAGAGAGAGAGAGAGAGAGGGAGAAGTAAAGGGTGGGGTCAGTGAAAGAGAATTTGCTCCAGCAAAAAGATTTTCATCATCAGACAAAACAGAGAAGTTTGCAAGCAAATCTGTTTAAAAGGAGACAGGATTATGCTTTTGTAAGTAGTTAAATTATTCACCAAAACCTTATCTGGGTGTGGGAAATACTGGGTTTTTTTCCTTTGTACTTCTACTTTTTTATTTTTTTTTTAATAAGTACACTGCTTGTAGCATCAGGGAAAACAAAGCTATTTTCGTTGAAGAAGAGTGGGGAGATACTGGCATAATACTAGTGAACAAATGTTTTGGGTGTGTCTTGACCCAAAGGCTAGAGAAACTAAAATTGTGAGAAAACACAGTTCTAGACCACTTTAATATTATGAGAGAACTGTTCCAAAGCCTCTTACTTGCGTGATAACCTTTTTTAGGAGCATCTACAGCTTCTTCACTAAAGGAAAAGAACCTGCTAATGTTACAGGACCTTTTTTTTTTTGCCACTTGGTGTGACTGTCACCAACAGTTGTAAACACAGAACACTGCAATAGCAATTGTGTAAGATTCTGAGAAAACACACTGACCTCACTATGACTTCTAAAACTCTGATTAATCTCCTCTCTGTCTCTCTCTCTGTCTCTCTCTCTGTGTCTGTCTCTGTCTGTCTGTCTCTCTCTCTCTCTCTCTCTCTCTCTCTCTCTCTCTCTCTGTGTTCCATTCCTGTATGTGGATAAACTGTGGATAAACGTGATTAGCCTGCTGCCTGTTCCTGCCACCATGCCATTCCTTTCCCAGGATCAAAGACCCTCCCTCTAGAATCATAAGTTCAAATAAACTCTGTCTTTCCTAAGTTGCCTTTGGGCACAGCTCTATCACAGCAGCAGAAACCATGGTAGGCTGTCAACCTGAGTTTGACCCTGAAACCCATGATGTAAGAATGAATTCTGAAAGTTAACTTCTGACCCCCCCATATACATGCTGTAACTCAAACACACCCACTCACATGCACAGGTCATACACATATACATAAACACAATTATAACAGATTTTAAAATTAAGTAATTTAAAACGTGCTGGGAGAGCCAACTAGGTGTGGTGACTCACCCCTGGCATTTCATCACTGGAGATACTGAGACAGAAGAATTACCAAAAGTTCAAGGCTGGCCTGATTTACATTCCGAGTTCCAGGCCAGCCTGAGCTATAAAGTAAAAACTTGTCTCAAAAATTGGGAGGGAGGGGGGTGGGGGAGGGGGCACGGGACAACCAGAACAAACCCATGTTGTTTTAGATAAGGTTTTGGTGCCAAATTAAACATGTTTGGAAACTGGGCATTCCCAGAGCTCTGGGCTCGCAGTGTTCTGTGAATGACAAGCCTCTGCTGTTAGCAGTACACTATGCA
The DNA here is from genome assembly GCF_963924665.1 of Micromys minutus. Taxonomy (NCBI): domain Eukaryota; kingdom Metazoa; phylum Chordata; class Mammalia; order Rodentia; family Muridae; genus Micromys; species Micromys minutus. The sequence goes on along the minus strand of NC_137972.1, from coordinate 45,068,968 downwards.
ATTATCAAACCCTGGAGTTCACTCACTTGGGTGGCCTTTTCTCTCTAAATTGGAAAGTAATACTCATTCCATTGAAGTTTGAAAAAGAGTTTAGCAATTTTAGATAGTTAAGCTAAAAAAACAAACTAAGCCTTTCTGACAGAGAAAGAGAAAATGTAATCATAGAGGGGGGACATACAGGGATCCCAACTAGACTGATAGTTCATTTTTTAAGAGGAGTGACAGATACGATGCTTTGGTCACACTATTCAGAAAGACACAGAGTACTACTTACATACGTGTTCTGAAATACCACGTTATCTCAAGAGCATATATAACTTTTTGTGTTTCAAAGTCCCACTTTTTAAAAATAAAAGCTAGGTATAGTGTTATATATCTGTGCTTCTGGAACTTGAGAACGGGAGGCAGGAGAACCAGAAATTCAAAGCCAGCTTTCACTACACAGTGAGTTCCAGGACGACCAGGGATAAATAAAACCCTGTATCAAAAACCTGTATTTCTTAACAACGTTGATTTAAAAAGCAATCTAAATTACTTATAAACAATTTTCAATAAATACAAAAACCTGACCTAAAAGGGACTTGGCCTCAACTGAACTATGGTTCTCTAGTACCCTCTAAGGAAGGAGAAACCCTTCAAAGTGGCCACGCTACATCTGGACTGGGCGTTAACTGGTGTCTGGGACACTTAAAAGAGCAACCCAAGTGTGTAAAATGAGAACAAGCAAAACTAAACAAAAAGCTCACAGGCTCATCCCCATCAGAAAATTCTCTCATGCACATGTGCAGTGGAAGCTGTATCATGTCCTGTCCTCAGAAGCATTACACTTCCTTCAGGATGTCCAGAAGCACCCGGAGAGATGTTATTTGTATTCAGGAAAGTTAGCTCCATCCTAGATGGCACTTTCCCTAAAGACGGCTTCAAGCTTGTCATGGAAGGAGTACACAGCTGCATGATCCTTACATACACGTAGCTCACTACAGGCCCTAACTATGTCACCTTCCATAGTCCTTCTTAAAACGTGCCTGGGTAAGCAGAAACACCGGGTGCCAGTGTTTCCAAGCCAGCATACCTGTAAGCGCTGAACCACACCTGCCCGCAGGTTTCCAAATCCATAGTGACACTGCAACCGAAGGGTACTTTCTGACACCTCTTCATAGGGAGTCTGTTCAATTTCCCAGTCGAACTCTTCATCCTCATCATCAGCTCCTTCCTCAGAAACCCCGGAAGCACCTGGATGTGTTAAATATTAGTTTATTGCTTAAAGTTCTAAGGTGTCTGGGTACAATGAGAAGAAGTTGCTACAGGAAAAATGCCTGTATTTGTGCACTGAAGGCCCAGACAAGAATAGTCACAGCCCCGCAGATTGTGATGGGCAAGAAGTGGAACCAGTCCAAATGTTCACCATTGTAGGAGGTATAGATAAACTGAGAAAATTGTGGGCTGGAGAGATGGCTCAGTGGTTAAGAGCACTGACTGCTCTTCCAGAGGTCCTGAGTTCAATCCCCAGCAACTACATGGTGGTTCACACCATCTATAATCCAATCCAACACCATCTTCTGGTATGTCTTAAGGTAATGACAGTGTATTTAACATAAAACAAATCTTTAAAAAAAAAAAAGAACATTGAGTGTAAGAAGCCAGATGAAAAGGAACACACTCTGGGAGTCATTATGTAAGTAACTCACAACTGGGCAAGGGGGAGAGTACTGGTGACCTATGATAGAATGGGGTACAGTACCTGGGAAGAGTGATCCCAGGGTATTGGAAATGAATGAGCACTACAGTTTGTGAGCTATCGAATGTTCATAGTAAGTAACTTTTTCAATCATACATTCTGACAAGACAGAATGCTTTAACCAATAAGGAAAAAACAAGACTGGACTACTCCTCCACTACTGGTCCTGCCTTTTAACTATTATACCAGATGAGCTATTTTCACAGGGCAGTTGAACTTTTCCTTTTTATTTTCTTCACTTGAACCTTTTTATCTCTGATTTTCTATCCCCGAGTCTCCTCCCCTAGAAACACAAATGATCACAAGCTTTCCTCTTCATCTTCATTTCCTCCCAATAGTAAACATACCTATTTCTTCCACAAGTGGCTTGGCAGACCTGGATTTCCGTGGTGCCAGAAGAGCAGTTAACATGTTCAGCCCCTCAAAATGCTGGCCAGGAGTTTCCTTAGGCAATCGGATGGTAAAAATTCCTTTAAAAGAAATTGTTGTATACTCAGACAGAGTAAAAGACTCAGACTTCATAAGTACATATAGGGAAATGTAAGTCCAGGTAATATATAATTCTGAGGAAAACTTTGTAATTATGTGTTACAGCTCTGCTCCAGGGCAGAAAAGGCTCCCCCAGTACAAGTGTTACCGCTTGTAAGGGAAAGGTATCTTGGCAGTGAGGAGCCAAGGATTACCACAAAGTCACACACCACAACAAATCTCACACAGAGATTTACCAGGAGGAAAAACTCAGGAGGGCAGCAGCAAAGAACTAAGCAGAAAATGGGATTTACTAGGGTTTCCTGAGGGCAAGTAGTTCGAGGTGGGGGTGTGGCAGGGCTTTCCAGGATGGCCTGGCATTGGAGGGATTAATGGCCCAATTTTGGTGCAAACTCGAGTATTAGTGGATTTTTTTTCTATAGGAAAACACCTGACCACTCCCATCAGGGGCTGGGACAGTCATGAACAGTCATTAGGGAAGTCTGAGTGGAGCAAGGCCTGGCCCTTGGAGCTTCTCAGATAGGGGCGTGGTCACTTCTGCACTGGAGTCTAGGAGGTTTCTAGGAGTGGAACTTCTGTCCACTGCAGGAAAGGCTGTCCTGCCGCTTGAATTGTCCAGAATAGCCAACAAACTATACATCTGAAAAGAATTAATATTCACAACATGTAATGAGCTTAAAATACAAAATACTCAGGCTGGGCTGGGCTCAGGTGGTAGGTGTTTCTCACATAACCATAAAGATCTAAGTTTGAATCTCTATATTCTACATATACAATAAACTGAACACAACCTATAATCCCAGTGCCTAAAAATTGAGACAGGAGAACCCCTGGGGTTTGGTGGCCAAGCTGAAGCAGCAAGCGCCAAGCACCAGATTCAGTGAAAGACCCTGTTTCATTAGGTAGATTGTAAAGAAGAACCCAAACAGTCAACCCACTTGTCTACAGCCATGTGCACATACACAACCACAAGCTGGGTATACACCACCTACAAACACAGACACAGAAGAAATATAGACAAAAATCCACCAACCCAACCCAATGGCAAATAAACACATGAAAAAGGTGTTCAACATCTTTAGCCAACAAGGAAATGCAAACTATACTGGAGCCTGTCTTAGCTCAGTCAGAAGGCCTCTCAGGAAGAAAACCCAACAGCAATGTTGGCGGGGATGCAGAGAGAAGAGAGCTGTCAGAGCACTGCTAGTGAGAGCATGCTCTAATCCCACCACCTCGGAAATCAGTAAGGGTGCCCCCAGAACACTAAAGCCAGAACTGCCATATGATCAGCTACCACTCCGAGGTGTAACCCTAAGGCCAAGTTATCTTGCCACATCTAGATTCCCTACAGCACATTCACAGCAGCCAAGGTCATGGACTCCGTCTAGGTGTCCATCAATAGATAAATAAAAAATATGTATCTACACAATGGATATTTACTAGTCATAACAAGAATGAGATGGTGTCATGTGAAAGAAAATGGATGTAACTGGAGATCATATTGAGCAACAGAAGCCCGACTCAGATATGCTTTGTCCTATTTGAGAACCAGTCTTTCTATAGATGCATGAACAGAGAGAGAGAGAGAGACAGACAGACAGACAGACAGATAGACACAGACAGACAGACACAGAGACACACAGACAGACAGATAATGTGTAAATAGAGGATAGATACATAGTAGAAACATAGATGATATTCACATCTCTCTCTTTCTCTTTCTCTCTCTCTCTCTCTCTCTCTCTCTCTCTCTCTCTCTCTCTCGTGTGTGTGTGTGTGTGTGTGTGTGTGTGTGTGTATGTGCACACATGCACATATGACCTCATGTATGAGACATAAAAGCTAGGGAAACTGGGGGAAAGGACACAAGTAGGAGAGGAAAAGGGGAGAAGGGAGAAAGAAAACAGCTTAGAGTGGTGAACATATACTTGAAAGAAATTGTTTTCATGAACCCTAACACCATCTGCAATGAATACACACCAATAAAACATTTAACCAGATTATTTTTAAAACGTAATTCCTTATGGGATTCTAAAATTTTGCCCATATAATAGATTTAGTAACTATAAACCAAGAAAAAGTCTTAAAGGGTGGTGCTCTCCCAAAGTTGTCTTTTCTATCAGAAATTAATGTGTCCGAACCACAGAAAGCTTTAGTAGCGCCTAATACCATCTTAACCTAGTCAAAATATCCAAACTCAAAGAGTTTCAAGTCAGTGGCTGAAGAGGCAGCAGCACTGCCCTACAGTTACTGATTAAATATGTGTTTCTGGGCTATGGGAGAAATTGGATACCTAATCCAAAAAGAAGCAATGACTTTAAAGCTACATCAAAGCAATTATAGCTTAATAATTTCCTTAGTAATTCAAGAGAATTTTTCACTTTTTTTTTTTTTTTGAGACAGCTTTGCAATGTAGCCCTGGCTAGCCTCAAACCCACATGAAACTATGTTCCTACCTTATGTTCCTGAGCACCAGGATTACAAGTGTGTATTCCATTTCCAGTCTACTGTGTTAAACATTTAACTTCCATCACACCAACATGCAATCCAATATATCAAATACAACCTGACCCTGACGCCCCCATTTATTCAACACCTCAACGCTAAGTACTTTTCAGTTTCCTTTTGCTTTTTAAGGTTTATTTTATAAATTATGTGCACATGAGAACAAATGCCTATGGAAGCCACAAGAGGGTGTCAGATTCCCTGGAGCTGGACTTACAGCAATTGTTAGCCTCTGTGTACTGCAAACCAAAAACTTTGGTCCTCTGTAAAAGCAGTATATGGTCTTAACAGCGGAGCTATCTCTCCAGCCATAAAGTTTAATAATTTCACTGTCATATCCACAGCTAGGACAGCAGCTCCCTCACATTCATTATCACATCATTGTGAGTGAGAATTTAATCATGTTTCTTTAGTCTCATTCTACCCCCCTCCTTACTCTAGTGCCCAATAGTTACTAAATAAATTACATAAGATTACTATACAAGCTACTCTTTTTTAATTAAAAAAATATACTACCATGCATGCATGGGGTTGAGGGGATGGGACAGACTGTGCTTTAATCCATGTGTGGCAGTCTGAGCACAGCTCTGTCTAGTCAGTTCTCTCCTTTACCTTTACATGGGTTCTGGAAACCAAATTCAGGTTACCAGGTTTGCTAGACAAGCGCCTTTATCCACTGAGCTACTTTGCTGGCTCCACAGCTGCTCTTATTCCAAACTCAATACAAAAGAAAAGACAGTAGCTCCTATAAGAGTACTATTCATGGGTTTTGTGGCTAGCTTAAAATGGGGGCTTGTCATTCATGAAAAGAAAATCCAATTAATCTTTAAAATTTTTCTATGCATAATTTCTTATCTGCTATTTCTATGCATATTATTATATATTTCTATGCATAATATCTCCTGCTATTAAAATTTAAATTTGAAAACTATAAGAAATTTTTCATTCAAAAGCTTATGAACCATCCATCCATTAAAAAAAAAAAAAAATCAATCATTTCAAGTTGATGTTTACTTTAAACATGTGCTAAATACAGCAACAAGTCCAGAAAATTAAACTAGAACTTTTGACTCAAATTTACTTTAAAGATTATTGCAAAACACTTTAAAAGACTGAGATAACTGCTACCAGTCAAAAATCCAGAGATAACGGGCACTAAAGATTGAGGAAAGAGTTATGCAGCATATAGCAATTGCTGGACATCTGAAAGTCCCCATTGCATCTTTAGAGACTACTACCATGTGGGTATATAACATAAGGAATCTACCAAGTCCTACCCAAGACTGGCCTATGGCTCAGTCAGTAAAGCACTTGCCTTACAAGCAGGAGGACCTGAGTTTGATTCCCAGAACCCAAATGGAAGCATAGAGGCAGTGGTGGATGTGTGTAATCCTCCAGCTGGGGAGACAGAGCCAGTCTGGCCTAACTGATAAGCAACAGGCAAGAAAGAACCTTGTCTAACACATTCCTCAAGATGACAGAGGTGGTGCTTTGGCTTCCATTTGCACATGTGCACACATATGAACCCACACATATACAACTCCCCTCCATACATTCTGCCTCAACTGTATGTGGGAGAGAAGCTAGAATATAGGCTGAAGGGAGGGAGTTCAATCTATGCAGCCCTGGGGAAGCCGTGAAGCTACATCATCCACTGTGGCTATTTCAAGATCACCAATGCTCCTGCCCAAATAACTTCATAACTCAAAGTTATTAATAATTTAATAAACTCTGTACCTTAATAAACTCAAAGGTTCCCCCAGTGAATTTTGGTGGAATCACATTTAGATTTTCAAATGTCCCTTCTAGGGAATGGATGTTTTAGCAACATGAACACGAGTATGCACACGCTCGTGCACGCGCACACGCACGCACACACACACACACACACACACACACACACTATCTAAAATCCCAAACCATACCTTTATCTGCATCATAAGATCCCTGCTCAGATCCATTTTCTACGATCCTTCCAGGAAGTGTTAATCTGCAGATTTAACACAAGGAAGGTGATCATCAATCAGAGCAAAATCTTAGTCATCAAAATCTAGCCACCATTCGAATGGCAACTGTTCCATACGTCTTTCACATTTTACAAGCTAAATAACCTAGATTCACTCTTCAAATAAGAAAATAAAAATCAAACATGACCCATCTTCCCATTTGAATACTTTAGTTACCAATAAAATAGAGCGGGGAGGGAGGGAATCTCACAAAAAAAAAAAAAAATTAGCAAATGCATTTATATTTGTTCTGCTTTACTTTTTTAAACTTAATCTGTAAGGTAAGCTTCATGTTAGTTTTATAGATTAAGAAAAAGTAGTATATACAGGGTTCCATATACGATCCCTGATTTCAGATATCCACTGAGGAGTCCTGGAAGTATCTCTCATAGGTAGAGAGTATGCTAAGTAAGATCTAACTGCTCCCACAGGAGCAGTGAAGAAACCGGCTTGACTGCAGCTTGACTCAGTTAAAAAGCAGAGGGCAACTGATGAGCAAGTTTAGGAAGAAGACTCTCACAGCATCCTCCGTACAAGGGGGTTAATGGTTCTGCTTAACTCAAAGTACGGCTATCAAGATTAAAATGACATGTGTGCACTTAAGAAGTTGGTTGCCTACCACACTGAAGGTGGCGAGTGTCAGCTGCCACTACTGTTTTGGTTCAACACGAAGAAAAACCTAGACGGGCAAATGCTAAGTACTGCTCGCCTCTGCAGCCAGGCAGAAAGAAATTGGCTAATCTGATGTCAACGGGACCTGAGAACTTCAGGAAGCAGATAGCATACGGGCAAGAGTCATAGGACCGACCCACGCGGGGAAGTCACCACGCTGGGGGTGGGGGGAAGGCGCGGGCGTACAGTGAAAGAAAAGCACAAATCAGGAAGGATCGAGAAGGAGGCTGACACTGGGTGGGTGGACCCGTGCTTGGTGGCGGGATCCACAGATGCCGCAAGAGGCGACTCTGCTGCAAGTAGACTGGGAGACTGAAAACCGCCGCAGAGGTAGCAGCGAAGAGACCCGCGAGTGTGTCCGCGAGGCTAGCTTGGGCTCCTGAGTGTAAGCGGAGGGCGGGCGGCGGGAACTCGCCTGAGAAAGTACGGCTTGGCGTAGAACTTGAAGTCCACCCCCTCGAAGTACACATCGAACTCGGAGGCGCGCGCGTGGGGCACACGGATGGCGACGGTGAGGAAGTCGCGGTCCTGAGTCAGCTCGAACGCAGGAGTAAGCATCGCTGCGCGCGCCTGAACACACCACAGCCCCGACAGGTCGCTTTGCGAAAGACCCGCGCGGTCTGCTACAGCGCTTCCGGACGGAGGCGGAAGTAAGTGCGTGTGGTACCGGAAGTCCCGCCCTGCGCTAGTCTCCTTGGAGACGGGACGCTTTCGCTGGCAAGGCGGAGTTTTTAAACAGATTGAGAAAAGATGCCCTGGAGCCAGGCTTGTTAGGAAACTTCAACTGAGGAAAATTTTTAGAAGAATTGGAATTCTAACCGAGAAATTTGCGGACTAACCGGAACACGAATTCGCTTTAGACTCACTAAATGTATATAGAGAGACTTAGAAATTATTTTCTAAGGCTTTTTTTTTTTTAAGTCAACAAAGTGTCTTTAAATTGCTATGCGGGCGTTTCCCAGTTGTAAGACCTTAAGCTACAAAACGTCTCTATAGTTCAGACAGCGCTATTCTGAAGGATGTTGTGAGGATAGCATGGAGGGATCCATGAGGAGCGCTGTACCCTTCGAGTAGCCGGCACTCAGCAAGTAGGAACAGGTTCTGCAGTAGCCACAGCGACGTCCCTATCAGGTTCCCTTCAGTTCTCACCTGCAATGCCCAAAACTGCCCCGCTGGTGCCCTCTCCTATCCCCTCTCAGGTTCCTCTCCCCTTCTTAGTTCCTTCTTTGAATAGTTTATTCATTAACGGAGAATCTAACCCACACTGCTAACAAACTCCAAGAAAAAGAAGTTCAGAATCCAGATGCCTAGTCAGCACCCACTCTGAAGAATTGTGCTTCCTTTGGTTTTGTTTCACATTTCTCTGTTTTCATACACTGGTCAGAAACAGTCTTTTGTCTCTTTTTTCTTCACGTTATTCTTTTTAGTTCCTCTGTTATCCTCACCCTCCCAATGCCTTCCTCCTCCCCCTTATGTTCTCTTGAACTTCCTTAACCCTCATTTCTTTGACAGGAACTGCCATAGTCCAAATCTAGTGTTGTGCTGGCTAGTTTATGGCAGCTTGACCTAAAGTCATTTGAGAGGAAACCTCAATGAAGAAAATGTCTCCATAAAATCAGGCTGTAGGCAAGCCTTTTTAATTGGTGATTGACAGGGAAGTATCCCTTTGTGGGTGGTGCCATCTTCTGGCTGGTGCTCCTGGATTCTGTAAGAGAGAAGGCTGAGCAAGATCTATGGGGAGAAAGCCAGTAAGCTGCACCCCTCCATGGCCTCTGCATCAGCTTCTGTCTCCAGGTTTCTGCCTTGTCTGAGTTCCTGTCCTGACTTCCTTTCATGATGAACAATGATATGAAAGTATAAGCCCTTTCCTCCACAAGTGGCTTTGGTCATAGCAATTGTAACCCTAAATAAGACGAGTAGGAATTCCCTGTTTGTGGGTGTCAATAGAGTAGCTGGGCTCCACTTGCACTTGTAATCTCAGCACGCAGAGAAGTCAGAGGCAGGAGGATTGTGCAAGTCTTTGACTAGCCTCACTCATATAATGAGTTCCAGGCCGCACTGTGTATCCTAGTTTGCCTTCTATTGTGGTAAAGACCATGACCCAAAGTTACATATACCTTACATTTCCAGGTCACAATGTGTCCACCAGGAAAGCCAAGGTAGGAGCTTGAGATGGGTATTACAGCAGGGACCATGGCCCTTTCCTGCTTGATCACTCTGCTCCTTTATACAAGCAAGGACCACTTACCAGCCCAGGGGGTGGCACCATCCAAATACATTGAGCCTTCCCTCCTCAGTCAATAATCAAGAAAATGTTGTCATAGATTTGCCTACAGTCCAAATTGATAAAGACATTTTCTTAATTGAGGTCCCCTCTTCCCATATGACCTTGGTTTATACCAAGTTAATAAAAAACTAATCAGCTCTCTGGGCTACACAGTGAAACTGTTGCTCAAAACAACGCTGATAAGAACAATAACAAATAAGAAATACTGGTAGGAAGGGTTTAAAGCCATTTCCTATGACAATAAAGATCCCCAGATAGCCTCAAAGGCCTTCTTGACATTTGGCTTTTTATGATTCTAGGGAGACACTCTTAACATTTAATTGCGACTCAGAAAAGAAAATGGCAGCATTAGAAGGCTCCCAGCTATGTAGCAGAACTATAGTGAGCTTTGTTCTGATTTCTCCTTCTCCTTTCTGGAAGCTCTGCGAGGAAGCCATTTATATTCTGTTCACTTGCACAGGGTCGCACAGTTTGTCACTGTCTTGGTGGGCACAAGGATAGTCTCATCTCTAGGTCCAGACTCCAAAACACTAAAGAGCTAAAACCTCTAACATTACTTCCTACATCTTGATTTCATACTCAAAGGCCAGGCTTGCCTTCCTGAACTGTCTGAATCCTTAACAGTAATAGATAGTCAATTCTTACAATGAATTGATGCCAATCTGGGATAGTAAAGCCCTTAAAAGATTCCCCTGAGATAGTCTCTGGCCAATTACTCCAAACTCACTTCCCTAGAAAGAATCTTTATATCTACCATGGGACCTCATTCCAGTAGGTCACAAGCATTAATATTTTTAATAATTAATGATGGGAGATTAAATGAAATAAGCTATGCTATTCACAAGGAAATTCTAACTTAAAATACTTGACAATTTGAGTTGTACTTTTCCTGGGTACTTAATATTGCAATCTCTCTCTCTCTCTCTCTCTCTCTCTCTCTCACACACACACACACACACACAGAGAGAGAGAGAGAGAGAGAGAGAGAGAGAGAGAGAAGAGAGAGAGAGAGAGAGAGAGAGAGAGAGAGAGAGAGAGAGAGAGAGAGAGAGAGAACAGAAAACAGGTTGTATCATTTAATACTGCTGTTCTTTAGAAGGGATTTATACAATATCTGCTGTATCCCAGAAGTGCTTATATACTGGGGTTTGTCCTGTGGAGAAAGGGAGGATTTAGGTTCCTTTTCCCCCTTTGTAAACAGTTTGCTTTATTTTAAATTTTATTTTATGTGTATAGGTGTTTTATCTGAATGTTGCTCCACCTGTGTGCCTGCTACCTAGGCAAGCAAAAAAGAAAGCATTAGATCTCCTGGAGCTGGAGTTACAAACAGTTGTGAGTCACCATGTGGATGACAGGAATTGAGCCCAGGTCCTCTGCAAGAGTAGCAGGTGCTCTTAAGTGTTGAGCCATCTCTCCAGCTACCAGTTCACTTAATTTTCTGTTTATGTTCAGTGCTGTTACACAAACTACGCATTTATTCTCCTTTAAAAATGTAAAATTCTCTTTTAGCTGCTGTACAGCTTTGGTTCTCTCTTTCCCCTCCTCTCCCCCTCTCTCTCCCTCTCTTCCTCTCTCTCCCTCTCTCTCTCTTCATCTCCCTCTTCCTCTCACCCTCCTCCATCTCAAAAAACAATTCTCCCACCTGCCTTTGCAGGCTCATTTGTATTTCTAAAGACTTTTCCATGCATGCTGGCAATTTGTGTTTAGACCCACTTCATAATTTTCCTTACTGGGGACAAGTATATAAACTGTCACCTTTGCTTACATTAAACCATTCCCTCTTCTAATCTAAAAGATATGATTATGACCCCTAAGTTTCAAACCGAAACATTAAATTTAAAAGAAAAGTTTTTCTCTCCTCCAAAATGCTATTTATTTTTTTATCTTTTTAATAGATTGTTTTCTCACATAATAATATCCTGATGACAGTTGCTTTCCCTTCCTTCTACTCAGTTCCTCCCTGATTACCCTGCTATCAGGATCTACACCCTTCTATCTCTTATTAGAAAAGAACAAACTTCTAAGAGACAACAAAAAAATATTTAAAAATGAAATATAATAAAAAAGAGCAAAAACTATCACATTGGAATTGGACAGATCTACAGAAGGAAAACAACCCAAGAGAAGGCACAATATCTGAGGCCCACTTGTTCTCACACCCCGGAATCCCATAAAATCACTAAACGAGATGTATTTGCAGAGGACTTGGTACAGACTTGCAAAGGCCGCGGGACTTACAGCTTCAGACGCTGTGAGTTCCTATGAACTTTGCTCATGTTGATTTAGAGGGCCTTGTTTTCTTGTTGTCTTCCTTCCCCTCCGGCTCTTAACACTCTTTCTGTCTTCTCTTCACAGGTTCCCTGAGCTCTGAGAGGAAGGATTTGACAGAAACATTCTACTTGGGGCTGAACGTTCCAAAAGACCAGGGTTTTTTGTTTTTGTTTTTGTTTGTTTGTTTGTTTTGTTTTAATAAACAGTTCTGATTGTACCGCAAGGTCTCTTAGTGGTGAAATACCCCTTGTTTCCAGAAGGTGGCGATCACCTAGGCGATTAAAACAATGCTAACTCAAAGAGTGTCACTCGTGAGTTTAAAGCAGATAAGGCGCTCTCATTCCACCGGTGGCCTACGGGGCGGGCGCTTCTCCGATCGCAATGGAAGAAGAAATCGCCGTACTTATTGACAATGGCTCTAGCAAAGCCGGTGACGACGCCCTTAGGGCCGTGTTTCGTTCTATCGTTGGGTGCCCCTTTGGTATATGTTTAATACCCTGTGCACGTCTTGATTTAGGCTCGCTCACTTGGTGTCTGGGGAGAGCACGGGAAGAGTCCGCAGCCTAGTGGATCTCTGTGAGCACCACGTAGTGATCTGTGTCAGCCATTAACCAGCAGACTTCCAGAATTCCCCGAGGCTGGCCAGGGTTCCTGAACCAGTTACCACTTCCTTCTTGCTATTCTAACAGAGTGGGAAATTCCGAGTCTTAGGACCTAGTTTCCGTTCTGGTTTTCTCCCTCCTAACCGCCATGGGTTGGTACTTGCCTTGAGTTGGGAACGTTTGTATCTACACCTGTAAATGTATTCATCCTTTTAATGTATGTAAGTTTTTTTTGTTTTTTTTTTGTTTTTGTTTTTTTTTTGGTACTTAATTCTTTGAAAAAAAATGACAACTTTTGGTTTTGTACTGTTCAGTGAGAACATTAGGTCCCAGCAACACGTCGTTGTGTAAAGAAAAATAAAAGTGCAGCAGAAAAAAAATATAAAACACAGATAAGGCTGTTTATACCTCCAGTCCACTCCCTGGGCAATCGGGGGAAGGCAGTAGTCTTCTACATAGAATGTTCAAGCTTGACGACTGTTACTATGTTTCATTTTATTTATTATTTAAATTTTTTATTATTTTTTCTTAAAGACAGCATCTCAAGCTGTAGGCCAGGCTGCCATGCCCTAAAACTCACTATGTAGCCGAGGTTGACTTCAAACCCACAGCAATCCTCCTGCCTCACTTTTGAGTTCTGGGATTATAAGAGTAAGACACCACACACAGAAGGCCCTGTTAATTCTTTGATAGAAACCTTTTAAATTTTTACTCTATTTAGAGATGTACAGAAAGATTTTTAAAACCAAAAATGGTCCCCTACCCTATACTTCTCTTTTTCCACTATCATAACATCCTGCTATCTCCATTTTATTATATTTCTGTTAGTAATATATTTATACATAACTGTGCCCTTCTTAGTTATTAGAATTAATGCTGGTACTAAAAAAGTAGAACTGGATAAGGTAATGGTTCATTCTGAGGAAGACTAAATAAATAAATAAATAAATAAATAAATAAATAAATAAAAACGCTAGGATCAAAAGCATAGATTACAAAACTAGATTCAGAAGAAAATAGTTAATGTACCAACTGAGTCATCCTTTTCCTTGGGGTGCCATTTTTGGTTTTGTCTGAGACCAGGCTCACTCTGTAGCTCATACTGTTCACAAATTCACAGTGCCTCTCCTGCCTCAGCCTCTGACATAGTGGAGCTACAGGGCATGAACCACGGCACCCAGCCTAGATTAAGTAAAGTTTGGGTAAAGACACAGGGAACCAACAGATAAATGTTAATGATGCTTAAGAACAGTGACAAAGGATGCTGTGGTGGTTTGGATGAAAATACACACCAGCCCCTATAGGCTTCCTTTTGGTAGAACTGTCTAGGAAGGATTAGAGAGATGGCCTTGTTAGAGAAGCCATATTATTTTGAGGTCCCTAAAAGCCCACTCTCTCCTCCTTTCTCCTCCTCCTTCTAGTAGCTGAGAGGTAAGCCTTCCTGCTGCCCCACTCCTTACCATAATGGTCATGGACAAGCCTTCTGAAACTGTGAGCAAACTCCCAGTTAAGTGGTTTTATTATAAGTTGCCTTGGTCATGGTGTCTCTTCACAGCAATAGAACAGTAACTAACGAACATCAGGTAATGTCTCCAAAGGTTTTTAAAGCATATTTTAAGTACAGGTATGTTTGTTCCTTGACTCAATCCTTCAGACCATTACAGTCATAGTTGTGAGCCCTGCGCTTGTTCAGGGTTACCAAGATACTAGGTAAATATTTCAGAGGAGATTTACTTTGATTCTAATTTGTAAAAGGTTAGGAAATCTCCAAGAATGACCCACAATGTCTACCACTAACAGCGGTCTCTTTGGCCTTAAAGCTTTATACACACACACATCAAGAAGTGGTGGGCGGAATCCTTTGGAAATGCTAGAAGAGCATCTAAGAAGCCTCAAGGGCTTCTGTTGTTGCTTAATGTCCTGTTTCTAAAAGACATCTGTAAAAGTCCCAGTGGAAGACCCTGCCTAGATGGCACCAATGAACTGAGAGCCAGTAGGTCTGCCCCTAACACCTGATGTTGTAAGTTACTTGTCCCCAGTCACTTCTCCAAGGAGTTACCCAAGCCCCAAGGGTCTTCCCACATCTGGTTTGAGGTGCTGTGAATGGTGCAATGAAATACCTGACTAATGCGCTGAAGGAAGAAAGGTTTCATTTGGGCATACAGTGTAAGGTCCAGTCCATCCCAGCAGGGAAGTTAGAGCAGCAGGTGGACCATCTGCTTTCTCCTCCATGTGCACTCCGAGTCCCAGCCCACTGAACAGCACCATAGCAACAGTGGATGGTCCCACCTTAATCAACATAGCCTACAAAATACCTCACAGACATGCCCAGATCAAGATTAACCCACACAATTAATCAAGATTAATCCCTGTGTGGCAACTTCAGTGAGAAAGGTCTCATATGTTGGACACTTGGTCCCCAGTTACTGGTGCTGTTTGGGGAAGTTATGGAGCCTTTAGGAGTGCAACCATTCTTAGGGAAGATGTTATTGTGGACAGGCTTTCAAGGCTTACAGCCTCACCCTACTCCCTGACCCCTTCCTCCCTCTTGGTCTTCTTCCTGTGGGTGGATGAAAATGTGATCAGCCGGCCTCCTATCCCTGCCACCACACCATGCCCCCTGCCATTATGAACATTCCCTCTGGAACCACAGACTAAAACACACTCCTGCTTCTCCCTTTTGGTCACAGTGTTTTATCACAGCAACAGAAAAGTGGCCACTGCAGTTCCTTGGAGAGGGGCATTGCTCATGTTTGAGAAAAACTCAAGAACGACTGGAGCCCCACCCCCAAAGGAACTCCCACTATCCTACCTCCCGGTTGTCATGCCTGTGTTGGGTACAGGGATCCCTTCAGAGGGGGAGGTGGTTTATTGGGTTATATGTCCAGAGTTCCTTATGAGATCAGGTCAGAGCCAAGTTTTCCCTCTGTCCACATCTTTTCCTTATGTTCCTTCACGTTCCTTCTTCTGGCTTTCTCCAGAGAACCGTCCCTTGATAAAAGGCATCAAGTTCCCTATTCCTGCTTCTAGGAAATATGACCTATGACCAAGTCTTTAAAAGCCCCTTAACATTCGCCACATTTACACAAAACTACTAGGAAAAATATCTTCCATGTTGCCCGAGAATACCTGATTCAAATAATTCTGGTAGCTCTTTAACCTTAATTAATCTTCTACCTGATACAGAGTATGACTCCATAAAAATTATTTAAATGGGCCACTTAGAAAATTTTAGAGAAATTGAAAATTAACACAAATATTTGAAAAACCATTTGGTCAGCTCTATCAAATCATATATTCATCTTAGCCCTCTGCAATTCTCTCTGAGGCATAATAGAAATGAGTGGTGTAATGTTTAGTGTTAATTGACAACTTGACAGGGTCTAGAATTGCCTGGGAGATGGGCCTCTGGGCACAGCAGTAAGGGGCAGGGGTCATCTTAATTACATTGAGTTTGACAAAAGGACCCAAGCATTCCTGCTTGGCACTGTTCCCTGGCTGAGACTCTGAACTGCATAAATGGCCAAAGAGAGGTCATTCATCCCTGTTTCCTGAGTGTAGCTGAAATGTGACCAACTGCTTCAAGCTCCTACTGCCTTGACTTCACCATCATCATGGGCCGCACCATTGAACTGTGAGTTGCAGTAAACCCTTCCTCCCTTGAGTTGCTTCAGCCGGTGTTTCATCGCTGTGAAAGGGGTTGCTGGTGGGGATGAGGGATAGGGGGTTAGGGAGAGGGTTCATCAAGATACATGTGGAAGAATGCTTATTGATTCATTATGCATAATAACCCAATTAAAAAAACAATTTAAATGACTGTCAAGAATAGCAGAAGACTAGAAAGATGTCCCAGTTGATAATGTATTAAGTACAGCATAATGACCTGAGTTTGGACCGCAGCACTTGAGTGTGTGAAAACAAACAAACAAACAAAAAGCTAGATATGGTAGTATGTGTTCACCCATAACCTGAAGGGAAAGAAGAAAAGCGGGAGGTAGAGAAAAAAAAAGTATCTTCAGAGACTGCTGGCCAGCCAATCAGGATGACACTTTGGTTAGAAATCAACAAAAAAATTATTTCCCATAGTTGGTTGTGGGGCAGTGGACCATGCCAGGAAACATGGTAAGGTTGAGTGGGTTGGAGTCCTGGAACCTCATCCTTATTAGAGGACATTCGGAGCTTTACATGCTTCTGTCCAGGCCCCTCTCATGTGAACACAGCATCCCATGGAGAGGATGTGACAATCAGTCACATAGGGGCAGTACCCCAAGCCCCTCCACATGCAGATGAGCATCCCTAACCAAGCCAATAGACAGCATCTGCTGCCGGACCCCAACCCACCCTGAAATGTGTATGAGACCCTATCCAGAAGGAATAAAGGTGTGAGAATTACTCCATCCTTCCAGGGTAAGAGGGCTCTCTCCTGACACTTTTGCCGCTGGAAGCTGCCAGGACCCATCTCAGCCATTTTCTGCCTGGTGGTCCTGACCTAGGTTCCTGGCTGCTACACCTCCCTTGCTAGCTAAGCCCCCTGCAGGCTCTGCACAGCAGTGTTTTGTCATTCAACTTTGGAGCAGCTGCAGCAGCACAGCTGGCCTGTCCTGTAGTAGCAGCCACCAAAGAGAGCCTCAATATAACTTCCCTCTCCCCTTCCCTTGGATGCTCCTGCTGGGCCAAAGCCCCTGAAGATCTCTGCGGATAGTGTCTGGTATACAGACGGACGGTTGCTTATGGGAACAAGGCTACTGTTCTATGTAATGAAGGTAGCCTTTCTCTCTTGGTATCAGAAACACTATGAGCTGCTAGTCAACATTTCCAGCTATGAGACACAATGATGTTTTAAGCCAAGTGCTTTAATTAAAAAAACTATATGTTTATTTACTTATTTAGAGACAGGGTCTCATTATATAGCCCTGGCTGATGTGGAGTTTTATACACAGACCAGGCTGGCCTCAAACTCACAGAAACCCACCTGCCTCTGCCACCTGAATGCTGGGTTAAAGGTGTGTGCCAACAAACCTGGCTTAAAGATTTGTTTTTGTTTTTATTCGTAAGTGTGAGTGTGTATGGAGGGGCATCCTTGAAAGTCAGAAGAGGACATCAAATTCTCTAGAGTTGCAGTCACTGGCTGTTGGGAGGTGTCTGCCATGAATGCTGGGAACCGAACTCAGGTCCTCTGAAAGGGCAGCAATGCTTTAAATCTCGGAGCTACCTAGAGTCCTGGAACCTCTTCTTAAAGAGCAAGCTGAGAGCAATAGAAAGAGAGCCCTGACATTTGCCTCTTGCCTTCACACGTGCACACATGCACACGCACACACACACACATTACAGGCTACCCAGAAGACAATGGCAGGGAGACATAAGTTCAACGCCGTCCTGGGGTACATAGTGAGACACTGTCTCAAAATTTAAAAAAATTAAAACAAAATGGAGGTGTAATCATGGTGGAAGGGTGATTGCCTAGCACGTATGAAACCCTAGGCCCAGTCTTTTGTGCTAAGAAATGGGAAATAAAGTAAAACATGAAAGTGGTAGAATGTGGTGTGTTCAGTCAGTGTTGCTCTCCATCAGAATGAGTGAACTGCATTCAGTTCTGCACACAGGCTGAGTCCACAGAGCCAGCCAACCCCAGGCTCACAATATTCAAGAAAACTGCCCATGTTACATCTCACAGACCGTTGTTCTACTGTTACCCCTGAACAATGCAGCTATTTACACAGAATCAGGGAACGTAGAGAGTCTACTCCAATCCCTACGATTCTTCTGCTTAACATCATGCATGAACCACATAGGCAAATTAAATCTAAAGAGCCAGGTCGAAGATAGTACATACTAGATGTCCCCATTCACTTGAAACTGAAGACATGTCAAGATAATGATGTCCTTTGAAGGAATGGTTACCGACCGGAAGAGTACCAAGCCTGTTGGGATGCTGATGTAGGGTGGGATAGCCTGGGCATGGACTCATATCTGCCGAGGTTTGAGGCTTGTGAACTTTACTGTGTGCAATATCTTAGTGGGAACAGGGTATGTAGGCTGCTACTGCCTCACCACAGTGTTCTGCAACAGCCTCGCCCTTAGCATCAGAGACCCACCTGTCCAATGTCACCCTGTTCCAGAGGTTTAGGGGGTCCAAGAACCAGACCCCTCACTTCAAATGAGACCATTCTAGAAAGTTAAATGCTGAAATAGAAAAAGCGTTCCATCTCTGGAGCTCCCCACACTTGAGGCCTTGTTTGTAATTGCTCTATTCAGCTTTATTCTCAGTTCCATAGGATTTCTCTAGGAGCAGAGGCTCCACTGTGCAAACGATCAGCATCAACCCCACCCATCCACCCATCCACCCTTCCACCCATCCACCCATTCACCCATCCACCCATCCACCCATCCACCCATCCACCCATCCACCCATCCACCCATCCACCTATCCACCCATCCACCCATCCACCCATCCACCCATCCACCCATCCACCCATCCACCTACCCATCCACCCATTCACCCATCCACCCATCCACCCATCCATCCACCCATCCACCCATCCACCCATCCACCCATCCACCCATCCACCCATCCACCTACCCATCCACCCATCCACCCATCCACCCATCCACCCATCCACCCATCCACCCATTCACCCATCCACCTACCCATCCACCCATCCACCCATCCACCTACCCATCCACCCATCCACCCATCCACCCATCCACCCATCCACCCTTCCACCCATCCACCCATCCACCCATCCACCTATCCACCCATCCACTCAGACCTCCTTCAAGTCTGTTTCTGAGAGTCCCAGCTGAAGCAGCGTCTGGGGTTCAGAAAAGTATCTGCTCAACATGCTTGAGAATCACCAAAGAAACCAACACAACCCCAGAAACAAAGGAAGAAACATTACTGTCCAACAGGCCCCATGTTTTCCAATGGAGTCAAACACTGAGCTACTTCACAGTGGGATTTCCCAAATTAACTCCACAGCTGCATTCTTCCTTCGTTGGGGAGAAAGCAAAGGGTCTTAAAGCTACGAGTTAGCATGTATTTCCAGAGCACCCTGCCAGGGCTCAGTGACTCTCCCTAAATTGGATCTGATCAGTGCAGCATGCACACACACACACACACACACACAGAGGGAGAGAGAGAGAGAGAGAGAGAGAGAGAGAGAGAGAGAGAGAGAGAGAGAGAGAGAGAGAGAGAGAACCAGTCTTGTGAGAAACAACAGCCTCTAAAGTCCTAGCTCTAAGTAGAAGAAAAATAGCCCTCCTGCAATCTGGAGCTATTTCTGTTGATTACATGGATTGTAAATTCATTTCAGGCACTTCTCTATAAAGTTAAAATAGTGTAGCAGGCTGGTTTTATATTGCTTTTCCAGAACAGTCCATATGAGTCACCTTTCTTCCAGACTAGAGACAAATCCTTTGGGTAAGAGGCCCCAGTAAGGCAAATGCAGGTAGCAGTTATGTTATTGCCAGTTACACAGCATCCAAGCAGTTCTGGGGCCTCCTTTCCATCTCGTTTGCTCTTTGTTCTCTTCTCCACTCTGATTTTCTCATTTTACTCTGTAAATGCTCGTGTGTGTGCAGGTGCACAAGTGTGCACATGTGAATGGAAGCCAAGAAACAGCCTTGGATGTCATTCCTTAGAAACTATCTGCTTTGTTTGTTTGGTTTTGGAGACCCTGGCTGCCCTGGAACTCACTCTGTAGACCAGGCTGGCTTTAAGCTCAGAGATCTGACTACCTCTGCCTCCCCAGTACTGGGAATTAATGGTGTGGGCCACCACCCAGTCCATTTGCATTTTTTAAAACAGGGTTTCTCATTGGCCTGGAACTTCTCAAGTAAACTAGGCTGGCTAGCCATCAAGCCCCAGGGTCCTCCTGTCTCTGCCTCACCAGCAATGGGATTGAAACCCCATGCTACCATGCTGGACATTTTCCTTGGGTTCTGGGCATTGGCTCAGGTTCTCATGGTGCAAGACAAAAATGCTTTCTCAATATGTCCCTCTCCTCACTCAACTCCTGCTCATTTTCTCTAAGGTCATTTCTGTGTTAAATAGCTTTACGATTATCAATTTAAGAAATTTAATTCATAATTATTTAGTTATATTATTCCTTCAGAAGATGCACAAAGGAAAATAAAAGGCCCTGGAATCTGTCTTCCTGGTGTCCAAGTCTTCATCCAACAAAGAAGTACCTAAATGGACATTGTAGAACCAGTTGACTGCATTGCCACAGTTTATGGAATGGGTTATGTTTCTACTTTGGAAAACAGTGCCTGGAATTTTCCCTTTTCTTCCTACAGCCAATAGAACAATACCAGTATAATTAAGTCTGGAGCTATTTCTGTTGATTACACGGATTGAAACTCATTTCAGGCACTTCTCTATAAAGTTAAAATAGTATAACAGGCTGGTTTTACATTGCTTTTCCAGAAGAGTCCACATGAGTCACCTTTTTTTCCCCCAGAATTAAGACAGTATAAATTAAGTCAATAATTATGGCTGGTGTATGTGGATTGCTTATTGATTTGAGAGCAGTTTTTCTAACAGATTATCAGGCAATATCTTTATTTCAACACACATACCAGTTGAAGGGGAAAATCACATTTATGCCACTACCACTAACTACCACCATAAGGGGAAAAGGAAACTGGGATGCAGATGGTTGAGTGACTGCTCCAAGACACACCATGTCACATGCACCAATGGCGTGACCAGGACAGGAATCCCAGGCTTACTTTATGCAATGGTTAATCTTAATTTGTTAACTTGACTAGCTTTAGAATAACCTAAAATCTCATCGTTTTCCTTCAGTTTCAGATCCCAAATCATGAGGTGGAATTGCTCACATTCAGGGTAGATCTTCTTTCCAATTAAACCTCTCTGGAAAACCTGAAGTGTGTCTCCTAGGTGATTCCAAACCCAGCCAAATTACCAATGAAGAATGATCATCCACCATTAGAACTAGAACTCTCAGTAAGCACACCCTGGTGGTATATCCTTCCATAATTCATCCAACTGTATGGCACATAGCCAACTGCCACATAGGAGGAACACTTCATGATTTCTGAAACACAATCACAAAAGACTCTGCTTCCACCCTGGACCCTTGCTCTATGTATTTGAAGGAAAGCAGCCACTGTGTAAGAAATCCAACTCCTCTAAAACCCAACCTAAACTGGGAAGTGGCTTTCCTTCCTCTCTGCTACTCAACCCCTTAACCCAGAAGCCATTCGTGTGATTGGGGAAGTTTCTTTAGACATTCAAGTCCCAGCAGATGCCATGTGAAGAATCACTGGGGATTATCTAGATGACAGAAACAAGTCTACAAAATAAAATACAACTTGTCATCTGAGCTTCTCCAATCCAGACCCCAGCGATCTCAGGAGAAGCCATTGTGCCTGCCTTCATTCCTAACCTGCAAATGGTGAGTAGAAGGTGCTGTAAGTCAGCAAGCTTGGGGGAGCACAAAGTCAACACCGAATGTATGAATTAATGCCAAAGGGATCCAGAGCTGGAGGAATGCTTAAACAGTGGAACAGTTAGAGAAGTCTTGTTTTTGATAAGGATGCCTAGGAGCTGAATGAAGGGTAAGGAAGGTCATAGATAGTGAGCCGGAGCCACCACATCAGCTTCTCTGACATGAAGACCACAGGAGCTGAGGGCACTGGATTGGAATCTGGCGCAGATCGTTGATGATGGTGAATGCCAACTCAAAGAAACCTGTCACTGTAAAGAACTGTGAAGCATCCAGCACAGCCCACTGGCCTCCTCCCAGTCAAGCAAAATGAAGGCTAGAGAATTCCAAGCCTGTGCAGGGTGACAAAGCTGGTTGGTGACACCATAAATCCTCAAGACTAACCCCCAGTCGCACCTCCCCTCTGAGAAACCACCACTGTTTATGGAAACAAAGCCAGCATTCTGTGTATAAATGTAGGTAGGCTTTCTGGCCTGGCATCAGACACACTATGGGACACCTAGCTGACCATTGTATGTCTTCAGACACCACAGTGGCTCAAAGCCAGCTTCTCTAATGTTGGGTTGTAAATCCCTTGCTAACCTTTCTCAATCCACCCTCTTCAAAGTAAAAGCAGAGTCAAGAGAACATTAAAAAGCAAAACCTTGAAACCTTTTAGTGTCTGAACTCTCACCAAAAACTCCATTAAGTTTTCAAAAAAATTTTTTTTAAGTTTTATTGTGGTATAACTTACGTTTTGTAGCATTCGCTCCAAGTAGATTACTTGGAGATTCTTAGTTTCAAGTTATTCAGCTATCAGTATAATCCAGAACACTCCATCACCCCAATAAAATCTCTCCACTTGGATGTATCCTTTGCACATCCCAAGCTACAGCCCATTGCTCTAATTTCTGGTGCTTTAAATTTGCATTTTTGTAGATATTCCACGCCAAGTCGATCATACAGCATGCTACATTCTGTGGCTGGCTTCTTTCACGTAGCTCAGGGCTGAAGGTTCATTCATCTAATAACACACACTATCCTCCTTTATTCACAAGCGGCTATCTACTACCTGGGCGATACAGACTACATCTGTGCTCACCAATGAAAACACGCTTGCCTCATTTCCAGCCTCCGGCTCTGGAGAACATAACAGTAAGTTTTTAAAGCACTGAGAATTGCTAAGAAATGCCACAGGAATATTACATTTTCTTAGAGGATTACATATGAAAAGAGGAAATATGGGCAACACAAAGAAAATTACTTTCATTCAACAGATAAACACAACACAATTTTTTTTTTACTTTTTTTTCAAACATCTATGCTTATGATAAGACCAAATTATGCATACAGATTGCTAGGTTATTTTAAGTAATGTTATATGGAAAACCTGTGTTTAATAGTAACATTTTATTAGACCCATATATTGTACCATCCCCTTGTTAGTAGACATTCAGCTGGGCTGTTACAAAAACATTGACAATTTCTGTGCCATAAAAGCCATCTCCAGACTAAAATCATGAAACAATTTATTTCTACAGTCATTCAATTATTTTATATAAGTTTTGTTAATGCTCAACTTTAAAATCTATTCTATAAAAAATCTTTCGTGTGTGTGTGTGTGTGTGTGTGTGTGTGTGTACACGTGTGTGTGTGTGTTACCTGTGTGTATATCTGTGAACCATGTGCATGCAGTACCTGAGGAGGGCAGAGAAAGGTATTGGATGCCCTGGAACTGGAGTTTAAAATGGCTGTGATCCACCATGTGGAAGCTGGATCGAGCCCAAGTCCTCTGGAGAAGTAGCCCCTGCTCTTCATTTGTGAGCAGCCCTTTTAATATTCAGCTTTAGAGATTTATTTATTTGGATGTGTATGTGTGTGCACCTATGTGCATGTGTGTGTTTGTGCATGCCTAGGCCTCTTCCATCCCTCTCATCTGGTCCTTTCAAGCAGGGCTCTCCCTTGAAACAAGATCTCCTGTTTTCTGGGCCAGGCTGGTAGCAGCAATCCCCAGAAACCCATTTGTTTCTGCCTCCTCAGGGCTGGAGCTGCAGGAATACACAGGACTCCTGGGTTTGTTATGTGTGTGTGTGGGGGGGTCTGAACTCTGCACCTTATAATTATATGAAAAGCAATATTAACTGTAGAGTCACTTCTCTAGTCTCAATAATAAACTTTTTATTCTATCACATACCAGCTTGGTTTGGTTTGGTTGGAAGTTCAATCCCAGGGCCTCAGACCTCCTTGGTAAGTACTCTATCACTGGGCTACAACCCCAGGCCAATGCTCAGTGTACTTTGATGTACCCAAAGGCATCCTACCACACTTGCTTGAAAAGCATTATTTCTTTACAGCACACAATAATGCTGAGCAAGAAATGTCCCTGAATTCTTTTTATGTTCTACTCCATCCATCTACTGTTATGTGCCAGCATCATCCTGTTTTAATTATTGCAGCTGAAGGGTGTGTTGCCCAGTCCCCATCAGCATCCTCGTCAGCATCCTCACTCCAGACAGTCCAGTTCCCATAACATTCCAACATGCTTAATTCTAGTCGCGTGTATGTTTTGGAAGCTGTGGGCAGAATTCATGCATTTTAATAGTGAAATCGGGGGGAGGGAGATGGGAGCAGGGTGGGGGAAAGAGATAATATCTCAAATGTAAATACAGAGTATCTAATAAAGAATGAGAAAAAAAAGTAGTGAAATCACAGTCCTCATTTACCCACAGAACTTGGCTATGGCAACCCTCTGGTGGCCTATTTGTCAGACACATGATAAAAGCCCCCTCTCTTCCCTCTTTTCCCATTGACTTCCTGTTCCTAATCTGACCACCACATTCTATTTAGACAATCTTGCTTAACTGCTACATGGTCCGGTGAAAGTGAACTGAGGGGTAATATGTTCTAAAACCTAGATAGATTTTAAAATCACAGTGTACCCTAATGGTATGGTTAAAAGCTATAGTAGATGTTGCTGTCATTTAGATCCTAAAAGTTCCCCAAAGGCACATATATGAAAAGCTTGATCCTAAGCTCATGGGACTACCAATAGATACTGAAACTTTTCAATGGTTTGGGACTAGTGGGAGGAAAGTTAGTCAGTGGGAGCATTCTCCCCAGAATGACTGTAGGACTCCAATCCCTTCCTCTTTGAGTTTTAGCTGCTATAAAGCGAACACCACCAGGAACTCTCGCTATGCCTGGCTCATGACAAGCCCAAAAGCAAGGGAATGACAAGCTGAGAATCCCAAACCCTCTCACTGCTTCTTCCACAGTCACTGGCTTAAAGCAGTGCAGATGTGTCCTCTTACAGACATCTTCTCAGACGTCTGCTATGAGTTTCAGTGGACTAATGCTGAAGCCTTATCATGGCTGAGTTCTAGAGGCTGGAGGAGAGGTTCTGTGACCTTGTCCTTCCTTCCTTCTTTCCTTCCTTCCTTCCTTCCTTCCTCCCTTCCTTCCCTCCCTCCCTTCATTTCCTCCTTTTCCCTCCCTCCCTCCCTTCCTTCCCTCTCTCCCTCTCTTTCTCTCTCCCTCCCTCTCTTCCTCCCTCCCTTTCTTCCTTCCCTTCTTTCTCCTTTTCTTCCTTCCTTCCCCCTCTCCCTCTCTTCCTTCCTTCCTCCCTTCCTCCCTTCCTTTCTCCCTCCCTCCCTCCCTTCCTTTCTCCCTCCCTCCCTCCTGGCCTCCCTCCATCCTTACCATCCTCTTTCCCTCCCTTCTTTTTACCTTCCTCTTTTTCTTTCTTTCACTGTCTTTTTGTTGTTGTTTGAGATAATGTCTCGCCATGCATCTTTACCTGGTCTGAGTCTAGACAAGGAGGCCAAGCTGGCTTCAAACTCATAGAAATCCACCAGCCTCTACATCCCAAGTGCCGGGATGAAAGGTATGCACCACCATGTTCAGCTTTCTCTTACTCTTATTTCTTGACTAGAATCATTCCAACCTCTCATTTCAGCTCATTTTCTGTCTTCCTCTGACCCTTTTGGCTCCCCTTACTGACCGCTTGATTACATTCCGTTGACATTCTAAATGGGTGCACTCTTTCTACCCGGCTCCAGCAATGTTCTTCACATTCCCATCATAGGGATAGATAGGGGAAATTAGGCTTCTTCCTACGGTACATCTCAAAGTCCTCCCAGCATTGATCTTATAGCTCACCTCACATATTTGGTAATTTGTTTCTTCTGTACCCTCTGAGCTGCAAGTAACTTGTCCACACAAAGGGGGTCCAAAGAACGTAAGTGATTTTCTCCACACATTAAAGATATGACCACTTGACTGTATTCCATCTATAGCAGCATTTCTCAACCTGTTGGCCACAACCCCCTTACGGGGTCAAACAACCCTTTCATAGGGCTTGCATATGAAATATCCTGAATACCAGACATTTACATTATGATTCATAACAGTAGCAAAAATATAGTCACAATAACATAATTTTATTGTTGGGGTCACCACACATGAAAAATTGTATTAAAGGATTCCAGTATTAGGTAGATTGAAAACCACTGGTGTTTGCTGTGGCTGATAAGAAATCTGGCTTCAGTTCACTTACAAGTAGCAGGCTTTTCTCTGTATGTATATAAAATGTGTACATGTGCTTGTGAATGCACGCATGCATGTTTATGCTTTTTTTTTTTTGGAAAGGCTAGATGTCAACTTCAAGTGTCGTTTCTCAGGAGCCATTGACCTTGTTTTTTGAGACAAGGTCTCTGAGTCAAACTCAGGGCTTGTTAATTAGGCTTGGCTGGTGAGCCAGCAAGCCCCAAGGACCTTCACAGACACACACACACACACACACACACACACACACACACGCACAGACAAAGACACAGACACACACATACATGAGTGCATGTACCAGTGCTGGCTGGATTTGTATACACACACCTGCATGCACACACCTGCATTTACATGGTGTTAGAAATAGAACTTAGGCTTCATATATGTGTGATACGCAGTTTTCTGACTG
This sequence comes from Micromys minutus, assembly GCF_963924665.1. Lineage (NCBI taxonomy): Eukaryota > Metazoa > Chordata > Mammalia > Rodentia > Muridae > Micromys > Micromys minutus. The sequence continues at coordinate 45,041,974 of NC_137972.1, read as the reverse complement.
AGCTATCTCCCTTGCCCAAGGTTTCTACCTTTATGCTCTGTATTTTTGTAGAAATATGCCTAGATATAGATTTCTTCTTATAGATCATACTTTTAAAATCCATGCTTTGTATCTTTTTCAGTTGCGTAGGACACACAGCCATTTTTATGCCTAAGTTTGCCTCTTCAGTCTCCCAGCCTTTCCCTCTGAAACACTAATTGGAGAGGTAAATGCACAGATAGCATATGCACGTGCATACCAAGTGTATAATCAACACTTTAGATCTTCTAGTGTTGTCTTCCTTGTCCTGAACTTTTTGTGATTGATTTTGATGGCCAACATGGTTGAATTTAGAACCAATTCAGAGATACATCTCTGTATGTTTGTGAGATTCCAGAGGGAATTAGCTGACAGGGAAGGTGTAGATGGGACTACCGCATGGGTTGGACACACAAATCAGAAAGCTAGCCGAGCACCAACATTGTGTTGACTTGCTTCCCAACTGCAGGTGCGATGTGTCCAGCCACCTCAACCACTTAACATCATGCCTTGCCCTCTGTGATGGACTGCATATAACTCTGAGCTGAATCAAGTCCTTCCTCCCTTTGGCTGCTTCTTGTTAGGTATTTGATCGCAGCAACAAGAAAAACAAGAATGGATTCTCATTTGTTTGTGACGCTGGCGATCAAAGTCAGGGCCTTGGACACGTGTGACAACCATTTTATCATGGAGGTATACTCCCAACCTCTTAATTTCTTTTTCACATTTGTGTGTTGGGGTTGTGTGTGCTGATGTATTTGTGTGTTCACATGTGCGTAGGCAATACATGTTTGCTGTTGCATGTGTAAACTTAAAGTTAACATTGGACACCTTCCTCAGTTACTTTCCACTTTATTTACTGAGGTGGGTTTGCTTAATTTATTTTTATTTCGTGTGTGTGTGTGTGTGTGTGTGTGTGTGTGTGTGTGTGTGTTGCCTGCATGCTTGCATACCATGTGTGTGCCTAGTACCCACGGATGTTAGTGGTGGGTGTTGAATTCCCTGGAACTAGAATTTCAGGTGTTTGTGAGCCACCCTTTGGGTGTGGGAATCCAACCTTGTTCTTTGCAAGAGCAGTGCATGCCTTAACTAACTGCTGAACCATCTCTCCAGCCCTGAGTCAGGAGTCTCTTGCAAACCTGGAATCTGACAATTTCAATTCATGCTGGTCTAGCTAGGAAGTGTGCCCCAGGGATTTCTCATCTCTTCCTCCTGAGTGCAAGAGTTACAATTGGGTTGCCCTGCCTGCTTTTATGTGGGTGCCAGGGGTCAATACCCCAGTGCTCAGTCTCACACTGCAGATGCTTTGCCTGTGCTTGCCAACCCTTCCTAATCATAACTCAGTAAAACAACAACTATTTAGGCTGCATGTTGAGATTCTCCGTTGGATCCATCACCTAGTTTATCTCATTTTTGCCTCAGATGAATTTCACATGCTATTTAGTTCATTCATCGAGCTTCTACTTATTACACATTTTAATTTTTTAGATGTTATGCCTCCTCCCCAACTTCCTGGTTCCTTTTGATAGTCTCTATATCAATATCCATTTCCATAACTTGTCCTATTTCTCTGTTATTATTTTAATTATGTTTACACTGTGTGTATGTACGTATGTTCATATGCATGTGTCTGAAGTTAGACATATATGTGCATGCATGTGGAAACCAGAGGTCATTATATGTCCTTTTCTATCACTCTGCACATTAGTTTTTGAGACATGGCCAAGACAGGCTAACAAGTGAAGCACACAGACCCTTCTGTGTCTGCCGCTCCATCAAACTACCATGTCCAGGTTTTTCCTTGGGCACTGGGAAACTGAGCTCAGGATGTTGTATTTACATGGCCAAGCCTTTTCCTGACTAAGCCATCCCCTAAGACTCCTATTTCTTTAGAACTATTGTATATATGTATCTTAGACCCCACACTGGCCATTGCTATGTCCCCCCCCCCATGCTAGCCAAGCATTCTCTGCAGCTTGTTCTTTGTGCTGCCTTATGTTTATCATGACTTCCTTCCTCCTGTGTTTTCTGGTTTGGGGTAATAAAGTCAAATTCTTTAAATGCTATCTGTGTGATTCTTAGAGGACTGGTGCATTCGTTCATTAGAGCATTCACAGAAAACTACATCTGGGTAACTTTAGCAATGAAAATGTATTCTCTTCAAGTTTCAGAAGGCAAGATGCTGAAGTCATAATGTCAGTGGGGACATGTTTGCCCTGCAGACCTTTGGGAAACGTTCTCCTTACTTCTTCCATTTTCTGGTTCCCATGGTATCACTAAAATTGTGACATGTTGAATCAAATCTGTTTCCATCTTCACGTGGCTTTCTTTATGTATGTGTTTCTCTCTGAGTCAGCTCACTTTTTTCTCTACATATACTTTTGTGTTCCTGGGGATCAAACACAGGATCTTGAACATCTTTTGCACACTAGATAAGAGCTAATCACTGAGTTACACTTCCCAGTTCTCCTCTCTCCATCTTATATGGGTAAGACACCAGCCATTGGCTTTAGGGCTTATTCTACGTTCAGAATGGTTTCTCCTCAGGATCCCTAATTATAAATATCTATCTAATTACATTTAAAAAATAAAAAGATCTGTTTTCAAATCAGGTGAGTGTTCCAAAGTTTAAGTAGACATAGATTTTAAACAGACACTGCTCCACTCCTTATACCCACAATTAAATTTCATTTGGTCAATGAAAATTAGTTCTTGCTTTTTAGAAACTATTGCCCATTTAGGACTATTCTGATCTGAAATTTCTACCTGAAACTTTATTTTCCATGGAAGATCAACCAATGTGAGGGTTATTGGAAATTCCTAGCTCACAGCTGCCTTCCCCCTCCTCTGGGGAGTACACAGTTGGCAGCTTCTATGAGGTGGACTCGGCTGTGTTTCTACTCAAAGTGTCCCTCTCTGAGGGGGCTGTGTCTTAATTAAGTGTTCTAACACTTACCTCATGCTTAGCTCGGCCGTGCACTCGTCACAGACGTGTTAGGCTTCAGCACTGAAGAAGCCTTTGGACTTTTGGCTTCCCAAGTTTGGGGCATCAGTGACTTCTCTCATTCCCACCAGCTCAGTCATGCATATCGAAAGGAGTTTATGCACCACCGAGAGACACCAAATGCAATCTGAACAAACAAGAGATACGTCATTGTCCTGGGTAGCTCATCACAATGAAAATGTTAACTCTTCCTGAGACAGTCTATGAAGCAACCTCAATGCCAATGCGCCCTTTGAAAAACTGCACCGAGATGAACCAGTTCTAAGTTCACACAGAAGAAATAAATAGTCTCATTGCCATCAGACTCACCATGCTGGGAGTGGAAACATACTACAGATGCTAGGAAAATACCGTCTCACTCACACACAGGAGGCACGCAAACAGAGTGAGATAGAAACCCTGGAAATATTCTAAAACATACACAGGAGCCCTATGATATGGCATGGTAATATCTCAAACCCAAGTGGGAAAGACGGAATGGATCCCATTTGTGTGGGAACAACTGAACAATTTGAAATCACTACAGTGAGATGCCTGAGATAATCGCCTTATAAAGTCAAAAGGTGGACAGGCGTGGTGGCTCAGGCTTACAATCCCGGTACTGAGAAAAGAAGGAAAAAAGAGGCTTATAAGTTCAAAGCCAGCCTCGGTTGCATACCACACACAGAGATAACTTTTAAATGACTATTAAGCTTTAATTTCCAACTGAATTTATTGGACCAGTGGAAATAGTGGCAAACGTTTTCTAAAAAAAACTTGAAAAATTCAGGGTCCCAAGCTGTGCTCAGATGTACCTCCTAACAATCTCCATGGATGCATATGCGCATGCGTGTGCGTGTGTGCGCCTGCCTCCGTGTGCGTACGTGTGTGTGCGTTCCATCGGGTGTGTATGTATAGGCATGTGCAGTTAAACCTAGGGTATCTTTCGATAGGAGTTATCCACCTTGGTTTAGGAGACGGTTTCTGGTGGTCTAGGACTCACCAGGTAGACCAGACTCGGGATCAGCCTGTCTCCACCTCCCCCATGCTAGATCCCGAGCGCATGTCCGTTGCTTCTTTGCAAGTCTTTATGTCTAGCGGCATGCGCCAGATTCCAGCACTGTAAGAGTTCTCAGTGGACTGCTTAACCACAGCTCTCTGTCCTGACTCTCTACGGGGACTCACCTTTTCAGCCGTGTGTCATACAGAAGATCTTTTCAGAAGGGTTTCAGACTTAGTATGAACGCAAGGTTCCCAAACAGGTTTGATTTGTGGATTAGTCATTCATTCCTTCTTTGTCAATAACATTAAATTGTCACATTTACGTTTTATTAGTTATTTACTTATTAATTCACCCGCTGAAGAAACTATTGGTTACTTCCAGCTTGGGGGAAATGGATGAAGTCTCTGTAAGTGTCCACACGTACAGTTTTGTTACTTATTTAGGTAAATGTTTGGGAGGTGTTGTCTTAATTACTATTCTATTGTGAAGAGACTCCATGACCAAGGCAACTTTTAAAGGGAGGCATTTAACAGGAAGCCAGCCAACAGTTTCAGTCCATGATTATCACGGCAGGCATGGTGACAGGCAGGCATGGGTCTGGAGGAGTAGCTGAGACCTCATAGATGACAGGAAAGTCAGAAGCAGAGTGAGGGTGAGATTAGACCTGGCATGGGCTTTTAGAACCTCAAGGCCCAGTGATATATCTCCTCCAGCAAGGCCACACCTCCTAACCCCTCCTAATCTGTTCACCAACTGGGAACCAAACATTTAAATAAGAGCCTATGAGGCCTTTCTTTCTCATGCCACCACAGGTGTTGTTTTTAATTATGTCAGAGCCTTTCATTTGTCTTTCTAAGTAATTGTAAAGCTGTCTTTCAAAGTAGCTGTTGGGAGCTATATGCTACTCCATAGCCTAGCATCTGGTGGTGCTGTGGTCCCCAGGCATTCTAACAGGAGCATGGCACTTTCTTGTTTAGATGTGAAATTTCCTAGTAGTACCTGAGACCCTTTTAAAAAATTTTGTTTATTTCCTGCATGCATGGTAAGAGTGCCAGTTCTCCTGGAACTGGAATTACAAACAGATGTGAGTTAACATCTGGGTGCTTGGAATTGAACCTGGGTCCTCTGGAAGAGCAACTAGCATTCTTAACCTCTGAGCCATCCCTTCAGCCCCTCCAAATACCTGTTTTACATGCCTGGTGGACTTCAGTTTGTCTTTGTCATTGAGGTTTGTTTGGGTCTTTAGTTTACATATTTAAAAGGCTGGCTTCTTTTTATTGTTGAGTGCTGAGAGTTCTTTGTATAAGATGAGTCCTTTGTAAACATTTTCTCAGAGTCTCTGTGTGTTTCTTACTCATTCTTTTTCATTGTCTTTCACAGACCGGATTTTACTTTAAGAAAGTGCAGTTGATCTGTGAATTTCTTTTGTGGATCAGCCTATAATACTGTATCTTTAAAAAGAGAAAAAGAAAAACTCATCACAATATTCAAAGCCACTTAAACCTCTTTGGATTGGATATCCTGTAGAAGTTTTCTAGAAATAAGTTTTATATTTAAGTCTGTGATCCATTTTGAGATGGTGGTGGTGGTGGGTGTGTGTGTGTGTGTGTGAAGTGTAAGATATGCAACTAAATTTGTTCTTTGTGTGTGGGAATCCAGCTGTTCCAGCACATTTTTGAGAAGGTATTTTTACTCCATTGCATTGCCTGATATTTGTGTGAGTTAACATCTAGGATTTATATTCTGTTTTACTGATTTGGGTGTATTTTCACCAATACCATACTTTACTAATGTATAGTTAATATATATTACTATATATCATTAATATATAGTATATATTATGATCTCAATACTGAGATAGTTATTTGAAGACATTTGGCTTGCCATTCAAATGTATACATATTTAGTTCATATCTACTAAGTATATATCTTGATATTTGAATGCCAGTTGTGTTAATCTGGATCAATTGGGAAGAATTACCATATTGAAAATACTGAGTTCTACAACCTATGACGCTAGACTGACTCTTCCTTAATTAATTGACATGTGTGTGTGTTGTATGTGTAAAGGTGTGCACAGAAACCAAAAGAGGGTACTGTCTCTCCTAGAACTGGATTAAGGGTAGTTATGAGCTGCCCAGGGTAGATGATAGGAAGAAAACTCAGATCTTCTGAAAGAGCAATGCAGCTGCCTTTCCAGACAACACGGCCATCCAGCTGCAGAACCCAAACACACAAAATGAGGCAAACAAACAAATTCAACTGAAGTTGCAAAGTACGAAGTTTTAATTTGCAGCTGCAAGACTTCCTATGTAGTCGTTACTCCTCTTCTTCCTGGCTCTTGTTTTGTGGAATCATCTAGAACTTCAAGGCTGAAGAACTGAGAAGAAATGTCCTTGTCTTGCTCCTGATCTTAGCAAGGAAGTTCCTGGTTTCTCACCATTACGTGTGATGGCAAAGATGACTTTCTTTTTGCCAGTTTGAATGTTGCCAGTTTTCTCAGCATTATTGTTTTGCACCGGTAGTGGATGTTTTCAAAAGCTTTTCCTGTTCACGTGATTTCATGACTCTTCTCTAGTCCTTAGATACAATGGCTGCCATTAGCTTGAGTTTTGTATGGGAACCATCTTTGCCCAATTGCTGGAGGTCTCACTTGATCATAGCATATGGATTCTTTTTTCAGACTTAAGTTTGATTTCTTAACATTTGCTGAATGTTTTTCCATCTAAGTTCATAAGTTCTTTTCTCACAGTGTTTTGGGGAGCCAGGCGATGCCAGTCTCAGAATGAGAAAGCGAGTTTTCCCTCTGGCTCTGTCTTCTGGAGAACTGATATAAATTATTTTAATATGTTTGGTAGCACTTACCAGAGAACCTATCTGGGAGAGAAGCTTCTTTCTCTTTCTTCTACCAATTCAACTTCTTTAATAGATATACCAGATAGATATTCTATTTGTTTTTGAGGAAGCTCTGATAAGTGATATCTTTTAGGAACCTTGTCCATTTCATCTAGGATATCAAGTCTGTGGTCATAGACTTAAAGTGTTATTTCATTCTCTTAATGTATTTAGATTTGTGATATTTCATATAATCATTAACATTTAAATTAAATATTTCATTTGATATTCATACATGAAAATATTATATTTAGACCCAGTGCACTCCCATTCCTTTCCATCTGGTTCCCCTCCCCCCTTTCCCCTCCCACCTCACTCTCTCTTTCTCTTTAGTTAACATCTACTGAGTCCCCTTAGTACTGCTCACATGTGTATGGTGTGGGACCATGTCCTGGAGCATGAGTGGCCTCTCAGTGCCCAGGACTCTGAACAAAAGTGACTCTCCCTCTCCCAGTGGCTGTCACAAACCAACAGCTTCTTAAACAGGGGTGGGGCTTCATGAGCCACACCCCTATCTGCGCTAAAATGTTGGCTGCCTCAATGTTACACATCTGTAGTCCCAGCACTCAGGAGCTAGAAGCAGGAAGGTTCATCCTTGGCTCCAGAGGAAGCGCCAGGGCTTCCTGGACATAAGGAAATGAGACCCTGTCTGGAAAAGAGAATCTTTTATGTTCTGTGTATTATTATTGCTTTAAGATTTATTTACTTTATGTATGTGTGTACACTGCCGCTGTCTTTCAGACACACCAGAAGAGGGCATCGGATCTCATTACAGATGGTTGTGGGACACCATGTCGTTGCTAGAAATTGAACTCGGGAAACAGTCAGTGCTCATGACTACTGAGCCATCTCTGCAGGCCCCCTTTCCCCCTTTTTTATATCACCAGCACCACTTCTTGCTTCTTCTTCCCATCTTTTTCTTTTTATCACACGTCTGTTCTCGCATGTTGTCTGGCTCTTCTCATTAGAGTTTTGAGGACACCTGTTTGAAGTCCCCAACTGTAATCCTGTCGGTGGCATCACGTCAGTGCTGAATCTGAAACGTGTCTGGTATAGACACTCTCTCTTCAGTCTGTATCTTCTGCCTTTTCATGTGCTTCACAACAGCTCCATTGTTGCCGACGGTCAAGAGTTCTGTGCTGGGTAAAGAACTGAGGTCAGTGGCTCTGGGGATGTGCTGGCAAAGCAGGTAGAATCGGAACCCTGAGACTGGCCGTCAGTCTTGCCAAGTCTGCTGTCTGTGGTACTCAGCAGTGGGCGTCACAAGTGCTCCCAGTGCCTCACCCGGTCTTAGGTAGGACAAGCTAACTGAAGGGGCTGAAGTTGGCTATTTCCCTTCTCTTGAGGTTTGTAGGGTTCTATTACAACCACAACAAATCTAGGCTTTGAGAAAGTTTTTCTTGAGGGGAGGGGGCCTTCTTAGGAAGGCCCAGTAGGGTTCAAAATAGTTTAATTTCCTGTCCCCTGTCAGAAGTTGAAGAAAATTTTTTATTCAATTAATTATTTAATTTTAAAATTTTTACATTCAAGATTTTATCCCCCTCCTGGTCCACCCTCTGACTGTTCCACATCCCATATTTTCTCCCTGTCCCCATCCCTTGTCTCCACAAGAATGTCCAGTACTTGCTTTGAAAAGCTGGAGGAGGCTCCCAGAGGGAACCTCAGAAAACTGTGAATTTACTAAAACTGTCTCCATTGGGTGGGGGTTCATTTTTAAAATTGTTCTAAAGAGCCGCCAGTAAATTTTTGGATAAGGTAAGGTTTCCCTATGTGGTACCAGTTTCTGTGGAGGGTCCTACACAGCTACTAGGTAGGTTTGGAAGGGGGGGGGGGGACGCACAGGAGTAACTTGCTGATTAGGGGTGTGTGGAAATAAGAAACTCTATACTAGGTTCCAGGTCTCTCCTGTGGCTTTCTGACCCTGTATAATTTTTCCCATGGTGTGGAGTGGACTGAACCAATAGAGAGTTGGCAAGTCAACGGGATGAGCCACATCTGAGATGAGTATGAAAAGCCTGTGCCATTTTCATCTTGCTAGGACCGTTTGTCTGGCCTGTCTTGTGACCCAGTCTGGACAGAAAAGAGAAGCCCCCTGGCAAGGTCCTGAGGGAAGTCTTTGGTCACCAGCCAGTCAAGAACAGTGGTCCTTAGTTCAGTGATCCAAAAGAAATGGGACCCTTTCATCTGCCACACAAATGATACTCCCCCAGCTGAGTGAGTCTTCTCACTAAACAACACACCTTAACCAACCAACTTCATTCCCAACAAGCAGAAACTACAACCAGCATTGTAGCCAGGTGTGGTGACCCATGCTTTTAATCCCAGTACTCAGGAGGCCAAAGTGGGAGAATCTCTGTAAATTCGAGGACAGCCTGGTCTATGTGGCAAGTTCTAAGCCAGCTGGAGAGATGCAGTAAGTCCTCGTCTCAAAAACAAACACACACCCAGGCCCACATTGTTTTACCTCACTGTGTTTTGGAGATACTTCTTATGAGGCTAGAGATAACTCATCTAGAGAGCAAGGGAAAGAGAATGGTTCTATTTTCTGGCAGGAGAAACTGGTAGCTAGAGATGCCAATATTCTGGAGGGAGAAATAGATTTGGGAGGCCTAGAGAGGAACCAACAACCATTTGTTCTGTCATCATGGACTCTGATCCTCTGAAACTATAAGCCCAATTAAATGTTTTTTTTTTTTTTTTTTTAAATAAGTTGGCTTGGTCATACTGTTTCAGAGGGCTGGAGTCCACCTTTTAAAAGGGTAGAGGGCTTTCCCTTTCCTGTAAGAGTGTTTGTACACTCTTCGAATCTCAGCACTGGGGATGGAGACAGCAAGGTCATCCTTGGAGCTTGCTGCCTAGCCAGCCTAACCTAGGTAGTGAGGCCTGTGAGAGATCCTGCCTCCCGGAAGAGAGTGGGGGTGCCTAAAGAATCATATCTCAAGTGTCATCTGGCATCCACAGGCACACTCACACATGTGTCCCTGTACACATATGTGCAACTGCAAACACACATGCACCATACACACACATGCACACATGCTTATGACTATATCTATCAGAGAATGTCTACCAAACCACATCCTAGTTTGATGGGGTCTATCTGTTCCAAGCTCTTCCTTCCTGTTTAAAACTCTAACCCTGACAACACTGATGCATTACTTTGACCCAGCTTGCCTTACATGCATTTTCCTTATGGGAGTTGGAAGGCACCGAGGCAGACTCAGGGGAGCTTTTTTCACTGGCTCATCTTCCAAAATAACCACATCTCTGAATCTAAAGGCCCAGGTGCCAGGTCTTGGCGGGAATATCTATGTTGGCCTTTGGCCCAGGGCCGTGTTTTACTCTGCCAAGTGTTCTGACCTTCACTGCAGTGTCAGCAGCATGCCGGGAAACCTGCTAGTTACCGTGACCACCCAGAGCATCCTCTGAAAGTCTAGACACTCTCAGTAGGATCTATGACACGTAGGCGCCTCAAGAACCCATGAAGGACCCCTGCACTGTCTGAGTTACTTCCTTTCTTTCCATATGTGCCACTTAGATTTCCAACAGCACCCCTGCTCTCTCTTAGATGATTGCTTGGTAAGAGCATCCCATTTAACAGATAACCTTACTCCTAGAACTTTAAGTACAACAGGTCCCCAAAGAATTATAATGAGATGCTAACCGAATGATTTATGATGTAATTAAGTTTTAGATGAGTTATAAGACAACATGCAGTCCTCTAGAACAGTGTGGTCACTGGTGGTTTTTTGTTCAACAGATGTGCCACAGAGAGAGTTAATAGAACTGTCAGTTCATGCAGAGTAGAAAAGAATGTCCTACTGTTTCAGATTCTGAGATGCTGTAGGAAAACAGCTGCGCAGTTCTGACCTGGATCTGGTGACAGCATCTCTGAAGAGTCCATCCTTAACACTGGATTGTGATGTTATCTCTCGATCTCAAGTCTATGCCACAAGGAAATCGAAGTGCTCATGGCCATGGGTGTGTGTATGATAAACAATTTTGTTGTATTCGTTACCATAATTTCCACCGGGTCCCCACTTTGAGCCTCACATTGTGCAGTTCTTTTTGAGAACTGACTGGGTTGTAGCCCAAGCCTGCGGGACAGATGGATGAAACCAATAATAGGAATACGCATGGAGTAAACAAACTCAGTACGGAACTGAGTGGAGTGGCTGAGTGGGTACAATGGGAGAGTGGGTGGGAGAGTGGGTCTTCAGTGAGTGAATGCATGCTTGAGTTGGAGAGACAGTCTGAGGATAACTGGGTGGACTGAAGAATGAGTCTGAGTCTATGGGCGAGTATGAGTACTCGAGTGGACGAACTGAAGATGGAGTGAGCCTGCTCTATCTGAGCTCTGCACGCCTGGGTACCGGTGGTGGGCTGCAGGGCCGCTACTCCACACAGTACGGTAAGGAGGGCTGCTCCACCCGAGTCAGCTCACGCCTCCTCCCAGTCCTCCCCCTGCTTCTCTTCTCCTCCCCCTCCTCCTCTTCCCAGTCCACCTCCGCCTCCGCCAGCTTCGACCCCAGTCCCGGGCGAGCCGGCCTGGACGCTGCGCCGCCGCGGGCAGCGATGCGCAGAGGGTCCACGCCGCCCCGGGGCCGCCGTGCGGCACCATGAAGCTCCGCAGCAAAGCGGCAGCGCTGCTCCTGCTCGCGCTGGCCGTGCTGCTTCTGGCGCTGCTGTCCTTGCGCGTCCGCCGGGACCCAGAGCCCCCTGGGTTCCCCGCGCGCCCCGAGGCTTCCCCTCAGCGCCGCCACGCGCCAGTCCCCACGCTTTCCCCGGAGCCCCGCGCCTTCCCCGGAGCCGCTGGCCGGCGCTTCCCCAAACGCCGGCCCCCGCGTCTGCGCCCCCGAGCGGGCCGCCCGCGCGCCGCCAGCCTGGAGAAGTTGGCGAGGTGAGTCGTGGCAGCCTGGATCCCTCCCATCAGAGGACCTGTGTCTCGCTTCCAGCGCCGGGGCCAAGTTCAAGGGCGACTTGGGGCTGGCTGGATGGAGAGGCAGATTCCAAGTTTCACCCACTCTCTACCTCTTCCCACCCTGCCAAACACTCAGACCACCCTGGTGACACTCATGCACCTCCTCGAAGAAGTGTCAGGGAAAGTGGCTTGTAGATTAGGGGGTCGCAAGTGGTCAGGGCGAAACGTCTGGTTGTGTTCTTGCTAACATGTGCTCTTTGTTTAATTTTTCAAAAGCCATCTACAGGCAACTTGAGCTCATTCTCTTGTTTCACGGGAGAATTCGGAGCGAAAACGTAGATCTTGATGGAGTTGGAGACGTTAGAGGTTGAGCCAGGACTGGTTTGCGTTTCGTGCAAGCTCGGGTACCCGGGTGCTGCTCGTAGGCGTCTGGCTCTAGTTGGTTAGAAAGAAGTTTGCTTCTTGGAAGGAGTGGAGCGTGGCACGGGAGAAGCAGACTTTGGGTTTCCTGGTTTCTGTCTGGAAACTGCTGGGCCGCCAAAGGCTCCCGCTGGGAAAGCTTCTTAACCTTCGACCCTGCCCTCTCCCCTCACGAGGCGGTCCACGCGGCTACCTTTCATCGCAGCGTTTTATCTTTGGTCCTGTTGTTACCAGATGTCCGCAGGTTGAGGATTCTCCTTTGTTCTGCTGGAGTTTTGAACAATCCCACAGACTCTGTTTCCTCTGCTCCTTCTAACTGCTTTGCAACTACATTTGCTGGGCTCCCAAATTACTTGGAACAAGTTGAATTCTTTTTGACCATAATGACGAAGTCTGGGCGTTTTTTTTTTTTTTTTTTTTTTTTTTTTAACTGTAGTTAACAGAAACACGAAACCTTAAGAATTAGCTGGGTCAGCTTTTCTCTCTCTTCTTGTAATAAATGCAGAGATGGATATGTAAGGGGAGAAAATACCCCGGAAATTTAAGTCTTTTAAAAAATTTATTATTTATTTTGTGTGTATGTTATTGGAGGCATGTGTGGAGGTCAGAAGTCGGGTTTCTCCTTCCATCTGGTAGGTACCCGGGAATGGGTATCAGGTCCTCCGGCTTGGCAGTAGGCATCTTTACCCACTGACACATCTTGCTTCCTCCAACTTAAGACCTTCAAGTTATTAGAATTCTTGACAAGTTCTGAGTATGCACCTTTGACAATCAGGCTATTTTCTGTTGTATAATTAATAGAAGGGGTTTCCCCTTCCAGTTTGTTGGGGTTCTTACTTACAGTAGATTATTCCAGACTGAAGGGACAAGTTCATGGTGATGTTTAAGATAATAGGAACCGGCACCACCGAACACAAACAGTGCCAACATCACCATGTAAAAATAGCTATCACTGCATCCACACAGGAACTCTTTGATAGTGGTCCACATAGTTCCCGATAATAGACCTGCGCTTCAGCATCTTGTGCACATGCTTCAATGTAGATTCTCAGGTCCTGGAATCTTAAAACAAAGGAGCAGAGTCAACAACCTATGCCGTCACCTCCCTCCTTTGCACAATGTATGTGCACAGGCGTTTGCACATGTGAACACCAGGGGTTGAGACCGGTGTCTACCTCAGTTCTGGCCACCTTAGTGTCCTGAGACATGGTCTCTCGATGAACACAGAGCTTGCAGATTTGGCTGCCAGCAAACCCTCCTGTGCCCACCTCCCCAGAGCCACAATCTCAGAAGTTGCTTGGGGAACTGAACTCCTTGGCCCTGCATGCTCTTTATCCATGGAGCCATCTCCTCATCCTTCAGCTTTGCTCTGAGGACTCATTGGCCTGGGAGAGCCGCTCCACCATGCACCATTAGTATTAACTGAGGTATAAAACTGTGGATCAGAAGAACTGCAGGGCTCACAGGTAAGAGCTAGATGAGACTAATGATACCCCAGCAGCCTGGGACTGGAGAGAACCTTCTGAGCTGCTGTCAGGCAACAGTCTTGCCTGCAATTCGTCACCGCACTCAGGTTTTTTTCCCGAAAGAAGCATCATGAATTCTTGGCTGTGTCTCTCATTCTTCAAGGTGCTGGGAACATTGGGGCAGCATCCTCTTGTCTCGATCTGAACAAATTGGCTCTGACTTGCAAGGGATCATGAATAGAATCCCAATGGGTGCTGCTGAGAAGGTATATTGCCACAGGAAACAAGACCCTGGGAGCCATTTTTCTTTTGAACATATCTTTTGGATGATCATGGAAATGATGTCCAACGCCACAGGAATAAAGAACTGCTTCACAAACTCTGCTAAGAATAAAAAAAAAAAAAATCCAAAATCTGCCAGTGGGCATCTCAGACTCAAATACATAAACAGTTCACATTTTCTGGGGTGTTTTTATTTTTCTTTTGCTACCTCCACAGCAAGGGTAACTCAAGATTTTAAATGCAAAAGGAGCAGGAGGGGAGATTCCCCACCGACTCCTTTATTGCTTTTCAGATTCTGCCTGGGTGAAATTTTTGTGGTTGAGAAGGAATTCCATGTAGGGAGGGAAGAGAAAGCCTCCTTGCTTAATCTTTTTACGTGGCTAGAATCCAGAGGAGATGGGAGGCTGCCTGAGCTCATTTCTCCTGCATGATGAAGGTCAAATTTGTGGCCATGGTTGGCAGAAAGCTTGAGGGTGGATGGGACCCAGCCGGCCACCTGCTGACCACACAGAGCCCAGGCTGGTCTCCTGAGGGCCCTGCTAAGTGAAGAAAAGTTCTGCCACGTCAGTGAGGAGAACGAAGCCTTCTTCCACATCTTGTTTTCATTTTCAGCTAATTTTCCATGGGCTTGCCTGGTTACCAGGCAGACCCTACAATTTTAGAACCAGCCATTTGCACGCAATCTGTCCTGGGGTGGCTTCCTTCTGTATAAACATGAAGCCCTGGGGTGAGAGCAGGGCTTTCCAGTCATGAGTGCATCTCAAAATGGAAACCATCCTGGAAGTAGCCATCACTGTAGAGCCCAGGAGAAAAAAAATTCTCCCCCTGCTTTGGTTTAGTGATTATTTATACCTGACTCGCTTCCAAAAAGAATTTGAGGTGACCATAGTAAAAAATACATATGCAATAAAGTCATTAAAATGGTTGTATAAGAAGGCCATGGGGTGGAGTAGTAAATTGAGACCACTGTTACTGAAAGATTAAGTGCTAAATTTAGCTCTGAGCTTCCTGGCAGCCGTATGAAAAAGGGAACATAGTGAAGCTGCCTCATCTTCAGTAAATGATAAGAGAAGTTTACAAAAGAAGAAAAGAAAAAGAAGCTAAATTCTAAAATAAGAGTTTTCTTTGTGAATAGATGTCAGGCTTTAGAAGACTGCATTTCCATTTTGCCTCAGAAAACTCTTTGAGCCCATATGTGGAAAAAGGCATTTAATGTAACTGGGGATCAGCACTATAAAGAAGGTTGAAGGATGGTTGTGTTGGTGAGGTGGTTGGTGTGCAGGTGTGAGCACCCGAGTTTGGATCCCCAGAACTCAGGTACAACTGGACGCAGCAAGATCTACACCTCAGCCTTCCTCAGTTGAGATGGGAGGCCCCTGCAATCTTACACACCTGACTCAGCCTTTTCAGAAGGCACGGACAGACCCCTAAGCTTGATCTTCCATGCAAGCGCACAATGCAGTGTAGCACACACATGTTGGTGCACTGTTACACACAATCACACACATATGCACACACAAATACTAAGAAGGGAAAAGAAGAACGCAGCAAACTGGGTTCTGTTCCCAAGCCATTTTCATCTCCTTTCATTCATTTATAAAAATGAACAGATTTATCCCAAGGTTCGTGAGATCCTGTCCAGCTCTGACGTGATGATCTTGTGGTGATCAGTTCATCTGCAAGTGTGTAACCATGTGTCATGTGCAAGATTAGCCCCGCAATAGCCCATCTTCCTGATTGCTGTCAGTCTGATCTGTCAGACTCAGACCTCCTCCTGAACTGTATCCTTTCTCTTCTGAGCTAGCCTGTTTTCTCTTAAAATACGGCTTCTTTCAGGAAAAAAAACTACTTTTGTGAGTATCTGTGTGCGAGCTTGTGTCATAGTGTATATTCGTTCAGATGATAACTTGCAGGAGCTGGTTCTTCTACCATTGTTGGTTCTGAGATTGAACTCAAGCTGTTGGGTTTAGCAGCAAGTTCCCTGCCGCTTGAATCATCCAGCCAGCCCCTAAATTGTGGTTTCTGAGAAAGACTTAAGCATCCTCCTTGTCCCGTGGTATGCCTCTGTCAATACACTCCACAGTTGTTGGGCAAATGTTTCTGGCACATGGACTGCCAAGCATTTGCTGTGCCATGTAGGATGAAGTCTCCACCCTCCTGGGATTTGCCGGGAGGCGGAGACAATAGAGAAGCTGGCTGCACTTGGCCTCCCCAGCCACCCCAGAGAGAGGAAACGCATCCTTGCTCATCACCGGTTTCCTGCCGTTCCCTTTGATCTAGGAGAGGAGTCTGTCAGAGGGTTCATGCCTGAACAAAGGTCTCAATAAACAGGGATGATGTCATGTAGCAGAATCTATCTGTGGCCCTCTTGGAATTAGATGGTGGCCTTAGAGGACAGTCAAGATTTCAAGGTCTTGAGTAAACATCTATGACGTTGTGTAGCTTGAGTCTTAATGCTCCTCTGTGTGTGTGTGTGTGTGTGTGTGTGTGTGAGAGAGAGAGAGAGAGAGAGAGAGAGAGAGAGAGAGAGAGAGTGAGAGAGAGAGAGAGAGAACATTCATGTGCATGTGCTCTAGTGTACAAGTGGTAGGTAGGCTGAGGACAATTTTCCAGACTCAGTTCTTTCCTTCCACTATGTAGGTCCCAGGAAATGAACTCAGTTTGTCAGGCTTGGTGGCAAGCACCTTTACATGCTAAGACATCTTGTCGACCACAGAGCTCAGCTTTTTGTTTTTGTTTTTGACTCGAAAGCGTGCACAGCTGCCTAAACCAGTCTTATTGGTTTTGCCACAAATACTGTCTTTGGATGCTGCAGTAGCCTACCCTGGTTTGAGTGGGTTTACTCTAGCGCCTTCTACAGTTCATTTTCCATACAGCTGTTGAAATAATCTTGAACAACTTAGACCAAAGCAGGTCACTATTTGGGCTTAAAGCTGTCTTGTGTGTGTGTGTGTTTCTGTGTGTGATGTGTGTGCATGTGTGGTATGTGTGTGTGTCCCATTACATTAAGAATAAAATTTATTTCCTTGTGTAGGAGAGATAGGCCAAGCTGCTGTAAAAGCATGAAGTTTGTTCCTTGAAAGGCTGATGACCTGAATTAAATCTTCAGGATTGACATAAAATATAGTCAGTCCTAGCATTCCTGTGGTAAGATGAAAGGTGGACACAAAATTGACCAGAAGCTTGAGGACTAGCTAACCTGCAGCATGCAACACATCATCAGAAGCAACAAGGGAGACCCTTACTCAGCAAGGTAGAAAACCCCAAAGTTGTCCTCTGACCCTCATACATGTGCATATCCCCCCCCTCCACAAACAAACGAATAAACTTTAACTTCTCTATGTGGCGGTTGACCTTTTCCCTCTATCAGTTCAGCTTCATCCTCTGTCCCATCTTTCTCTCCTCCCTTCCGTCACTGGGCCTTCTTCCCCGTTTTCATCCTCAGGCAGCAGGGTCCTCATCTCTTCTGGATCTGTGTCCCAATGTTTTATTCACAGAGCCACCTTCCAAGCTGTCAGATGTACAGACTCCACACCCCTTTGGAGCTCCTAGCTCATCCCAGCCAGTCTCATCCAAAGCCGAGTGAGCATCGTGTTTGACTTGTACCCTCCCATCTCAGGTGCACTGCCTGTGTCAGACAGCTGAGACACAGATGACCTCTGTGGTGGGTACCCATGAGTATTTATGGGTACTTGTCCCAGAGAGTGCCCAGCCTCTGTGACCAGTAAGATCCTCCTCTGCTAGGGCTCAACGGCACTAATGAAGTCACTCTGAGATATTATTATTAATGTTCATTTAGATTCCCTGTTCCAGGGTGTGATGGGTTGAAAAAAAAGTTCCCATTGGCCACAGGGAGTAGCACTATTAGGAGGTCTGGCTTTCCTGGAAGAGGTCCCTGACTAAGGGATGGGCTTCGAAGTCTGAGAAGCTCAAGCTAGGCCCAGTGCCTCAGTTCTCTTCTGTTGCCTGTGGATCAAGATGTAGAACTCTGAGCTCCTTCTCCAGCACCATGTCTGACTGCATGCCACCAAGCTTCTCACCATGACGATAATTGACGGACCTCTGGAACTGTAGCCAGTCCTAGTAAAATGTTTTCCTTTGTAAGAGCTGTTGTGGTCATGGTGTCTCTTTATAGCAGTGGAAACTAACATAGAGGGCCTCAGACAGCGGACTTTGTTGTATGCTGTGGTCCTTTCAGACTGGTCTCTACAGTACTTTCTCAGACTGCCCGTTTCTGACGGGTTTTGGGTTTTGCTATAGAAATATAAGGATCTGGGCAGTTTGGAAGATCATCGGTGGGTTGTCTTGGGAAAGTTTCATCATAATCTGTAAAGTGTTTTCTGATCATCTGGCTTCTGAGTTATGAAGCTCTAGAAGAGAAACTGTCTCCATATATCAGACCTCTATCTATATATGACTATAGGTTTACGATGCTGTATACAGCCGTACACACACGTTTTTTTGCCTGCACTGAGGAGGCAGAGATGGGTGGATCTCTGTGAGTTTAAGGGCAGTCTTTTCTAAGTGGACAGTTCTGGGCCGCACAGAAACCAAAAGCAAAGCAAACCAACAAACAAAAATATTCACAATTACTAATACGAATTTGGACCTGGCCTCCTGGCTGCGGTGGGATTTCTGCTCTGGTCTTTGAGGCTGCAGTATTAACTTATTTGAGGTCCTCCCACTGGGAGATTGGAATCTCTTCTGATTCTTTACCTGCCAATTTCTTGTAGTTCCTATCGGTCTAGACACAAGCATCTCCAGGTTTTATGTTGTGCCTCAGCATGGCTGTTCTGTTGTGAAAACTTCCCATTGTGGCCGATTGACTTCGTGTGTTCCCTTAATGCATTTTTGGTTTGGCTTTGTGTTCAGCATCAAGCCTGGAATCTCACACATAATAGGCAAGCACTCTCTGGCTCAGCCACAGATAAGCCTGGTTTTATTTGTAGTTTGGCTGGGGGTTGGGTGCTTCTTTACTCTCTGGTACTATATAAAATGCTCCAGGCTCATCCTGCACAGTCATTATATCGGCTTTTTTTCTCAAGGAGCTCTGGTAACTTGTGTGTGTTGGGGGAGGGAACAGAAACAGTACTTGTAACTAAGAGTCTACTAACACTAGACATGTTTGCTGGGATGTTATTTCTTATAGGCCTTCAAAGCCAACAGAGCAAAATGAATATATGTATGTGTGTATACTTTTCTATGTATTTGCATACCTCTTAAGTCTTTCCATATAGAAACATCAATGTCTACATTCAGCTAAACATGTGTTCCGTCTGATGTCTCCATATCTAACTTTCATGGATCTTTCCTGCTTCTTTCCCTCCCATGTGCAGGAGAGGGGGGCTTCAGTTTCTCCAGAGCTCCTCTTGAATACCATTAGCTCTGCTTGATTTGAATGCCTGTAACTTGGAGGAAAGGAGAAGGAAAGGATGGAGGGTTAGATTTAGATCAGCTCAGTCAACTGATACAAGCTAAGCAAGCCTCATCCCTGGGGAGTGTGTATGGTAGATTATACTTGGCATTTGACCTCCATTTTCCCAGTACCTCCACAACTCTTTTGTGAACCACAGCACCAAGGGACAGATGGCTTAAGCCCACAGGACAACCTGTTCTTTCCGATCTGTAAGCTTTGCATATCCAGGACTAAGCACATCAACATTCATTTCTCTAGCTACAGTTATTTACCCAAAGGAATCAACTTAGAACATTGAATAGATGACTCTTATCTTCTGGATCTAACCAGAGGAGTCTTCCCAGCTGCTCCCGAGGAAATCGACTGTAGAGTGAAAGCTTCATTTGGGGCAGTAGAGAAAGAAAAGGAATAAGGGGCCATATTAGTTACCTGCCTGACACAGGCAGCTTAAGGAAGAAAGTGTTGAGTTTGCCTTACAGTTTGAGGATTCAGTCCATCCTGGTGGGGAAGTCACTGCAGTAAGAGCCTGAGACAGAAGATACTATAGCAACCACAGTCCAGAAGCAGAGAGATGAAAGACGGTGCTTGGCTCATCTTGTCCTTTTGATTCAGACTGTGGAATGGTGCCTCCTACACATAGGGTGGGTCTTTGCCCTTCAGTTAGCCTCGAAAGTACATTACAGATATACACAGATGTTTGTTTCCATAGTGATCGTACATCCTGCCCTGCTGACAACCTATATTAACCCTCCTAGGTACCTTGAGAACCTTGTCAAGTCTCTGAATGAACAGGTCTTAAGGTCCATCCAGCCTGGGTTCCTCCTGTCACACATGCTGGGGCTGCATCTGGCTGAACTAGATTTTTTTTTAACCGAAATCATGGAGCCGTTGATTAAGACAGAGGTTTCAGGGGTACACATCTGCTGTTCCGTAGCGTCCACTTTGTATGCTTCATTGCATCCTAAGCTGTGGGTGATTTAGAGGTAGGTGACCTCAGGTCCACTGAGGAATCTGAGCAGCATTGAGAGAGGATGGGAACCCACATGGGGTGGAAATGCCAGGCTGTGGGGCAGCACAGAAGCACTGGATCAGGCTGATGGTGGTCCCAAGGTCAGCTCCAAGGTCAGCTCCGCCTTCTACCTACAGCACTGTTCCAGCCTTTTCTAGATCCAGAACCCAGGAGCTCCCTCTGTTCTCCGAATCTAGTTTGGCTTGATTAAACACAACTAACTCAGACTCTCAGCACCTGCTCTTAATGCCTTTACTAGATTCAGTCTACACTGCACAAATTAGCACTTCCTCCACACACATACACAGACAAGATTCTTGGGAAGGAAATTTGATAAGAGTTTTCTTTTTCTTCTTATTTTCATCTACAATTTAATAAGCAAACATTTACAGTACCTGTATTTCATCCCAATGTAAAAATTAACAAAAGATAAAAATTTTATTATTGATAAAGTTCATTTTATATTTCTTCAGAATATTTCCAAGAATTTGGCTAATTTTTAGATTATGAAGTTCTGAAAACTACCCTTGGGCGGGGGGGGGGGGGGGAGAGGAGTTGTCTTGACTTGATTTCTTATTGGTCACTTTCCTTGTTGTAGTGACAAAAGACGTAAAACTGTACCTTGACTAGGTAAGGGTGAATCTTGGCTGGTGCTCAGTTTTCTTTGTCCTTTTTATTCAGCCCCAGCCCCCAGCCCAAGGGATGATGCCCGCCCTGCATTCATGGGCAAGTCTTCGCACTTCATTTAAACCTTTCTAGTAATAGGCTCATAGACATTCCCAGATGTGTGTTTCCAGTCAACTGACAGCAAAGTAACCATCATAGACCCCCTGCTGAGAACCCCTGATTTTGTACCAGTAGAGTGTTTGTGTGTCTAAACGTGACTTTTACATAATGATGTGACTGTTAGTACACGAAATATTGTAATCTTCAGGCAGAAATGCATATTGTTTAATACAGGACTCACATCTTCTACAAGACATAAAAGAATATATAATAAAAATATGACTTCCTTCTATGGATGTGGAAACCAAGACCCAGAGAAGTCAGATAAGGATGGAGGTAAAACATCTGGTCCAGGGCTGACTCACGGTCCCCCACAGAGTCACTGAGAACTATCACCGCGAGTACAGTTGATCTTCAGAATTCCTTGGTTCTCTTGAAAGCTCACTGGTGAGATGAGACGGTGCAAATGAAGGGCCATAGGGCATGTGGCACAAGGAACTGTGGGTGCTAGAGAGGGCACAGAGGCACATTTGAGCAGGCTTTATTGGAAGGGGGAGGAGTTCGAACATGAGGACACCGAGTCTTGCCTTCCCTATGAATGGACACATGACCCTGTCTCCCAGAGTGACTAACAGCTGACAGAGCACAGGAGGCAAAGCCTCTAGGTTGACTGCTGGGGAGTCCCAGACCTGGTATCTTGGCCAACTAGAATTTTGCTGTCTCTTCAAGAGCACAGAACCAGTGGATTTAGTCTTAAGAAAGAAGGGTGTGGCCACACGTTTCCTGAGAATTGAGCAGTGTGCTCCGGAGACTCTGTACTTGATTCTGTCCATGGCAGAGCTCCTCAGAGTCATGACTGTGGTGGGTGAAAACCCTTGTGCTCCATTTTCTTACTCTCATTTTTTTTTCTGAGAATTTTAAGGTCTGACTAATGACCCCAGAGTCATACACATTCAAGAAATAGATTTCCTTATCGGAAGAGAGAATGGGCTGGTGGAAACCCAGGTCATTGTCTGAGAATTTTATAAAGTGTGCCCACCCTTTAATTTGGTTGGCAGCAAATTAGACCTTGTATTTTGTTGTTGTTGTTGTTGTTGTTTTGTTTTGTTTCTGAGCTGCCTCCAAGCCTGGTGGTTTGAGCATGATTACAGAAGTCTGATAAAGATAAAATTTAGTTACAATCATGATGATGATGACTACTTAGTCACTACTTTAGGGATGGTACTGACTGAGCCAGGAAGGCTGGCACATACCTGTAATCCTGGCACTAGCAATCGAGGGAGGGAGAGAAGGAAGGAGGGATGGAGAGAAAGAAGGGGAGAGAAAAAGAGAGAGGGAGAGGGAAGGAGGGAAAGAAGGAGGGTGGGGGCAGCACTCATGTGTGGTTACTGGTTTGTTTTATTTTGTTGTGATAAAACACTGTCCACACCTCTTGGGGAGGAAAGAGTTTGTTTAGGTTATAGGTCACAGCCCATCATCAAGGGAAACTAAGGCAGGAAACTGGAGTCAGGAACTGACGCAGAGGCCAAGGAGAAACGCGGCCGGCTGGCTTGAGCTTCAGAGTTTTCTCAGTCTGCTTTCCCTCTCCACAGTAGGGGGGAGTGGGCTCTCCAACATCAATCATTAATCCAGAAATAAGCCCACAGGTCAGTCCAAGGTTCCTTCTCCCCAGGGTTGACAGCAGAGATAACCATGACAGGTGCTAAGCATGTTATACGGAGCATTACTTCACTGAATCTCCATGTCACCTGAAAGGTCACCCCAGTTACTGGGTAAGTCAGAACATCTTCACCAGCAAGCAGTAGGTGTCTTAGCCTATGCACAGAATGGCTTCACCATGAACAGAAAACCACTGCCTCAAAACGAGGCTGCAGAGGAGATAAAAGTCCAGTTACAGGCGTGACCAAGGCCATCAGGCCTCTGTCACTCAGCTTTGTCTGAATGGCATTCTTAGGTGCTCTCCGCCTATGGAACCAGCAGATCTGGGCTTGTGCCCCTAAGTCGCAGGCATCTGCACCTTCTGACGACCACCTTTGGGACATGTGCATGCAGATGTGAGGGTAAGAGGCTTTGGCTCAAACCTCATGGGCTGATAACTGAAGAGCAGATCCCTTAAAATATGATTTTCCCTGAACCTTCTGAAAATAGTTGCTGGTAAGAAAGACAAAGGCCGCAGACATCCAGTACTGTCACTGTGTCCATCTTCCAGAGGGGCATCGCCAGCGTGGAGAAGGTGAATGCTTTTGCTCTAGATAGCACAGCAAACAGCAGACCTAGAAATTGAACCGTGTCCTTAGCCTTCAAACAGAAAAGTTGCTAACCACATGCTGTCCTTAGAAACAAATCCCAGACTGGAAAAGATCTCTTTGATGCACTTTCTTGATTTCTTTTCTTTTATTGAAATGTATTTGTAAAGGGCATAAACAAGTTATAAAAACTGTCTCCTTCCAGCTTAGATAAAAATGTAGGCCCAGGGAGACAGATAAGTGGATAAAGGAGCTTGTTGTCTCTGACCTCCACCTGTGGGCTGTGGCACATATATGTTCCTTTAAGCACAAGTATGCATGGGCACACGCACACACACACAAGCACACACAGTTAATGCTTAAAATTTTGTAATAAAAACTAAGCTGTGCTTATA
Source organism: Micromys minutus (assembly GCF_963924665.1). Lineage (NCBI taxonomy): Eukaryota > Metazoa > Chordata > Mammalia > Rodentia > Muridae > Micromys > Micromys minutus. The sequence goes on along the minus strand of NC_137972.1, from coordinate 45,018,194 downwards.
GTCACACCCTTGCATATATTGTATATAGTTCTTAAAAACCAAATGCTAGCAGCAGTTATGAAATGGTGGTTATAAATGCTCTCCTTATGCCTGTCGGTGTTTCCAAAGCTTTCTATAATGAGTATGTGTGTTACTGTTATGTAATACTCTTTGGGGAAATGTGACCAAATGTCTACGTACCCCAGATAGAACTGATGATAGGACACAGTAAGGATACCACTGAAGTCCCCCTTGGTGAACCAGCGACTTTATAGGAGCATGGGGACTCAAACGCAGCTATGTTACCAAAACTCACATTAGCACTGTGACAACCCTAGAAAGCTAGTGCTCTGGAATACACTGCAGAACTTACAGGCAGCTTTATGGGTAGGAAAGTCCCTGCTTCTCAGCAGTCCTGACTGCTTAGATAGCCTTGAGGGAGGTGGCACTGTGTGACTCTGCTAAGTTTCAGGAACTTCCAGAGAGCAGTGAACGGTTATATGCCTAGTGTCAGTCCAGTGTCCCATCCCATCCTAGCCACGGTCTGTGACTCCTCTCCTCCCTCCCCATTTTCCCTGTGTTCTCCCCACCCATTTACCTCCTCTCCCCCTTGTCTTTTCCCCGTACCAGAGACAGGGATTCCCTGTGTAGCCCTGATGGTTCTGGAACTCACTCTGTAGACCAGGTTGTCCTCATCACACACACACATACACACCCTCACCACAAGAGACAGCTATCCTGGAACTCACTCCGTAGACCAGGCTAGCCTCCAATTCAGAGCTTGCTGAGATTAAGAACTTACCACCACCACCTGGTTTTTGTTTATTGCAAATTTTAATGTGTAGGGATGGTTTGTCTGTGCATGTGTGCATGCATGGTGCCTGCGCAGGCCAGAGAGGGCATCAGATCCCCATGTCTGTGAGCTGCCATTTGAGTACTGAGAAGAGAACCTTAGCCCACAGCAGCCAATGGTCTTAACTGCTCTTAACCATCTCTCCAACCCCTACATGTCAGGTCTTCACAGCCTCCTCCAAGATAAAACATTCAGCTTGGAGTCTATTGCTGCTCAACAGTTATTTGCATAATTTCTAAGGAATCTCTTCTAAAGGAAGAAAGAATATAAAGAACAAAAAAAAAATCCTCCAAACTAAAAGTTTATAAAAGACCATAAATATGAAAAGCTGGTGATGTTCTGAGGCTGGAGGATGGGAAGTACTTGGAGAGACCATTTCTCCTCCATTTCCTGTTCGTGGTGGTAACTCTTACTCTGTCAGGGCTGAAACATTTTCTGATTGTATGTGATCCTCTGACTCCCCTTCCACGTCCAGGGATGTTTATTTCAAGCTCACTCTGCTACTTATTTTAAAAATATTTTAAATATTATTTAAAATATTATTTTAAAAATACATATTTTAAAAATCCCAACAGCATCCTATTCTGGACAGAAGAGGGGGTGGGAAAATCAAATCCCCATGTCGGAAACAAGCACCAGGAGAAAGAGGTGAACTAGTGTGAGCCGAGGTGCGTGAGTGTGAGCCAAGGTGAGTGAGGGTGAGCCGAGGTGAGTGAGTGTGAGCCCAGGTGAACGAGGGTGAGCCGAGGCACCAGCACGGGGTTTTACAACAGGAAAACCAGAAGGTGTGTGATAACAACAGCAGAGAGCTGGTTAAAGTGTGTTATGGGAATCATACCCCAGACAGGGACATCCACGAAGGCTGTGAGTCCAGGACTGGAGTCCTGACTACCCCAGGAGCCCAGGATGGAAGCTCCATCAGTCCACACAGGGTTCTTTCTGACTCAGTTGTGTAGTGTGTTTAGCAAGATGGTCAGAATCATGGCCCCGGCCCACTGCAACTGCTGCAGAATGTGAGCTCGTCATTTGGAGAGGTCTTTACAGATTCAGCTAGCTGAGAATCTCAAGAAGTCAGACTTGGTGTGGGGAGCTAAGACGGGAAGAAAGAGCAAATGACATATATAGGCTGTGTGGAATGCTACATGCCTGTAAACCCAACAGCCAGCAAGCTGAGACAGGAGGATTTCAGGTTTAGAGACAGCCTGTGATATATAGTAAATAAGGTATATATCTCAAAAGACAACCATTCAATCAATCAGTTGATAATGAGGAAGGAGGAAAATAAAGAAGCAAGGGAGGGAAGGGACTTAAAACCCTAGAGCTATGTGGGAAAATGTGCCCTGAACAGTGGCAGTTGAAGTGACATGGCTACACATCTGAGAAACACTGGGCATTGCTGGGACTCAGAAGCTAGAGGGAGATGGGGGAGATGTCTTCTCCTTACCCTGGAGAACTGGCCCTCCCTGTACCTTGATTATATCTCTTGGTAGCATGAGAGAATTGCTCTTGTTGGGCTAAACCACAAAGAGCTAGGAAGGGGAGCCTGGCCTCTTAAGTGTGTTCCCTGAGTCTGGCTCCTTGCTGGGATACTCACTAATCATGCAGCATGTGTTATGTGTATGTGTGTGCAGAGATGTCAGAAAGCACACACATCCCCACACGGGTGTGGCTACCCACTTCAGACACCAGACACCTACACTGCATTAGCTCTAGACTTTGTTTAGGAACTCTGCCATGTTTCAGACACCAGGAACCGAATTTAAAATGTACTGCTCATTAATGTATTTATCAAATTATTTTATTAAGCCCCCCGTGGCAGGTTTTTGGCATGCCTTTGACATTATTCATATTCTATTGTGACTCCAAGGCAAGCTGTCAGCTTGGCTGTCTTGAAAGATTAATGATACTTGATTTGACTCCAAACCACGGGTCATTAAAAGTGATTTAAGTGTTAGCAAAGTTTTCGGTGTCATGTCTGCCTTCTAAGTAAAAGGTTGGATGGCAGCTTCAGTAGGGGAAGAGTGTTTGTGTTCATTCATGTCTCTAAAGCATGTGGGTCAGGCTGGGGACATAGTAAATTCAGTAAATTCTAGCTGCATGAGGAAGAAGACCCGAGGTCCATCCTGCTAACACACACACACACACACACACACACACACACACACACACACTTGAAATTCCAGCACCGGGGAGGAAGACAGGTAGATCCCTGGCTCTCATTTGCTGCTCAGCCTAGCTGAATCGACAAGTTCTACATTTCAGTGAGAGACCCTGACTCAAAAAGTAGGATAACTCCTAAGGAAGAATGACAGCCTGAGCTCGTCCTCTGGCCTTCCACATGTGCACATATATGTGCACACACATGTATGTGTGCCCACACCAAGAAAACTTACGGTTTTTCAAGAACATTTATAAGTGACTGTCGCTGCCCACTTGTGATTTGAATAGAATTCCACATTAGTAGATTGCCTTTCCAGCATCTGTCTTTAGTCTTTCCACATCTTCACCCACCACTCTGGTTCCTTCACAGCCTTCTTGCATATTCAGAGAGCCAAATGGGTTCATCTCGCAAAGCACTGCATTGGAGAACCGTTTCTAATGCCTTCTTGCCTACAGTGAGCATAATCGGCTTCCTAGACTTTATCTTCCACAGGACATTTCTGCATTTCCTTTCCTGGAGTAAGACTCCTTGCTGGCAGTCTGGGGCTGTGTGTTAAAGAAGTGTGATCTTGCTTGCAGCTTTCCCTGGCCTTATCACAGCATCAGGCTTGCCTGAGTTAATTCTGCTTGTCACTTAAGGGGAACTCTGATAAGAGAGGTGGCAGGAGGCAGTGGGGAAGATGGGCCTAGCAGAACCAATTACCCACTTTAATAATTCAGTGTTTTTCTTAGTAATAGGCTACAGAGTAAACAGCACTGCACATAAATGCCGTTTTCCATTATTTATACACTCCAGAAATGGAAGTTTAATTAAGTCACACACTTGAGACTTCCAAGCGATTAAGGAGACGCTTGTCTCAGACAGCAGGCAGGGGAGGTGTGTGAGCTGAGGCTCCCCCTGAGCTGCCTCTGGGGTTCGCAGGATCATTTTTCATGGGAGTGTGGGGAAGCAGGAGCCTGGATGATGGGAACA
>NC_137972.1:44319229-44411729 GCF_963924665.1 Micromys minutus | reverse complement strand
AAGGGCAAGCTCTTGGACCAGGACATCCTTGATTGTCCCCAAGCCTGTCACAAAGGTCCATGTAGGTCCTGAGCAGGACTCCACCTTCAGGATGGAGGTTTCCTGTCTCTCAAAATCAACATCTTGTTCCTGAGCTTAACACCTCTGATTCTCTGCCCTACTTATCCAAAAGAGCTCCGAAACACATCCACAAGTTTTATTCAAGCATTTTTGATTCTAAGAGAGAGTTTACTCAAACATCCCAGAAAGAAAATAGAAAGGCAAGAAGAAATAATAAACTATCTCAACACTGAATGATGTATGAACTCCAAAGAGTGACTGACTTATTTATAAACAAGCATCACTCGCAAAAACGACACAGGAAGCCCAGATGACAGTATAAACAAGAGACACTTGGGAAAGCCTTTGCCCAAAGCCTGGCGCCTGATTGAAAAGCAAGCTCAACCCTCTGTTTGGGTGAGTTGCAAGCTCACACCAGTCTCTTGTGCGCCTGTGCGGTCCTCTGTGAGCCTCGGAGCTGTAAATATTTGCCCTTCACCCAGAGCTGGCCGGCTGTGGAGACTGCAGCTGACAGACAGGCCAGGGGCCAGAAAGGGGGTGAAGGGTAGAAACTTGCAGGCCCGGAATGCAGGCGTGGAAGACGGAGCAGGGGAGGGGAAGTGGGGAGAACGGGGCAGACACAGGTCCCTGGGGGCCCCCTTGGGCAAATGTGCTCCCCTCTCTGCCAGGCCATCTGGAGCAGCAGCCAGAGCAGCAGCAGCAGGGTCCACGCCCCTTGCCAGGCAGCAGAAGCACCCAGCTGTTGAAAATGTGGCGTGCTCGCTTGCAGGCAAACCAGTGGTTTTTCAAGTGAGGGAATGTAGTTCCCTAAAGGACACTTGACACTATCTGGAGACATTTTGGATTGTTGGAATTTGGGATAAAGTCTACTGGCATGGTGTAAGTTGAAGCCAGGAGGAGTACTGCTCAGTGTTCTACAGAGTCATCTGACAACAGAGAGTCCCAGCAACATAGCCTTACCAAGCCCCCAAATGTCAGCACATGCCTAGATGGAGCCAGAGTCTAGTGAAAACTTATCTTCTCTGGGAGGCAGAGTCTAAATCCATGCTTTTCTGCTGAGTCCCACTGTTGGGACTTGGACGGGTTACATCATCTCTCCCAGGTCGGTTTTCTTACACGTAAAGGTTAGATGAAAGTAGAAAGAGTACATCCCACTGTTGGTGGCCCTTAATAAATAGAGAGTAACAGGTACTAGTGGTTAAACTGAAGCAGGGCACAACTGTGGTTAAGAACGGGGCCTAATTCTGGGATGCTTTAATGCAGTTCCTTAAGTTGGAACTGTTTCTGGGCAATAAAATAAAAATTACTTAATTGCTACTTCACAACTATAATTTTGTTACTATTACAAATTGTAAATATCTGATATGCAGGGTATCTAAATGAGACCCCCAACTCACAGGTTAAAAACCACTGTACTAGAGAGACAAGTATGGTCAAAACCCACCTCTGACCCTTTACAGCCCTGACCTTGTGTCTCTAGGAACTGCAGTTTCTCCATGTACTGGTAAGCACTGTACCTATATTTTTATGAGAGAAAGAGAAAGCACACAAGCTGGGGGGGGGGGTGCAGTGAGTGGGAAGCAGGAGAGAGGAAGGGAGGGGAGGGGGAAGAGAGAAGAGATGAAGAAGAGTGGAGGAGAAGAGCGGAAGAGGAAGCGGGTAAACCTCAGGAATGGAGGCTGACATAATTTCCCTAATCAACAGGGCAGGGGAGCGGAACATGAGTGGTTTCAGGGACTCGCAGTTACCCCTCAGCCCGGCACTGTGCCAGACCATTTTCTACAACCTCACCTTGATGGAACAACAACATTGTACACTAGAGGTAAACGGAGGCACCTGTGGAGGCTAAGCTATAAGTCATTCAGCTAGTTACCAAAAGGTGGAGATATTCTAATTCCAGGAGACTACCACTTAATTATTACTTTCCAGTTATTGGAGCAAGTGGGTCGTTGGGTTCTTTCTCGACTGCCCAAAGGAGCACTCCTATGGTTTCTGGCTATGTGCTCCTGCTGTAAGTCTTTAGGAACCACAGTTTTCAACTTTAGAGTGGTTAAGCTACTTGCTCAAGGTCAGTCAGTGAGCTGGCAGTAAAGTGCATGTTTGAATCCAGCCTTTACACTGGGGCCTCTCTTCTGGTGTTCCTTTCACGCAGCACCATAAGGGCTCTGCCCCCTCCCCCTCCCTTTGGATCGCAGGAGATCCACGGATCCAGGTCACCCCATGCTGTATCAAGTCCACAAGGACCATGGCTCTGATCTTAAGCCAAGATGAGCAGCTTCCCGGATCTCAGGCTGGTGAGCAGGGCAAAGCCCCTCAACACCTCTGTGACTCTGGAGCCACGCTCTCCGTTCCTATCCTGCACTAGGTTGTGGGTTCCTTTTCTTGTCCCTAGACACACCCCGGCCCCCCAAACTACAGGAGCTTCAATCTGCCCTATATGCCCTGCCTTTGGGGACTATACTTTCTCTCAGGGAGAAGTAACCCGCAAGGAGTGATGCAGCAGGCAAGCACTGCTAACAAGAGGAGGCCAGAGATGCACCCAGGAAGACCCTGGCATCCCTACACTCAACGGACCTGGGTGGGACTCTGGGACAGCTGAGGAGGGAGGAAAGAAGGAGGGAGATATGGATGGAGAGGGAAGGGGAGAGACAAAGACACAAAGACACACAGAGACAGAGACGGGAGAGAGAGAGAGACAGACAGACAGACAGACAGAGACAGAGAGACAGAGCCTACCTTGCCGCCTGGCGGCGCGGCCACGCAGCGGCTGAGCGAGTCGAGGCGCGCGCTGTACTCGGTGAACTTCTTCTGATAGCGCAGCGCGGTCATCTGCAGTTCGAGCTGCGCGGCGGCCAGCTGCGCCACCAGCGACTTCTCGCGCTTGCCGGCCCGCAGCGCCTCCTTCTTGAGCGCCTTGTGCAGCGCGCCCAGGCGGGCCTGCAGCGCGCCGTTGTGCGCCCTCAGAGCCCGCGCGCAGCAGTGGCCGCCCGCCCGCAACTCGCCGTGCGTCAGCGGCAGCCCGCAGCCCTCCTGGCAGCGGCCCACGGGCCGCGCGTCGCACGCGTCGCGCATGTGGGCCTCCACGTCGCGTCGCAGCAGCAGCTGGCCGCAGCCCGGGTGGCGGCAGCGCGCGGGCGCGAAGTCGCAGCGCTCCAGGTGCTCGGGCAAGTCCTGCAACTTGACCACCCGGCCGCAGCCCCGCGCTGCGTGCGCGCACTTGATGTCCAACTTGAGGATGAGCCGCTTGAGCGGCAGGACGTGGTTGAGCTCCTTGGCCGACAGGCGACCGCGACAACGCGCGGGGCAGCTGCCCTCCTGCACGACCCAGGGCAGCACGCAGCCGGCGCAGAAGACGTGGCCGCACGGGGTGGTCAGCGGGTCCTCCAGTACCTTGTGGCACAAGGCACACTTCAGATCGGGGTCCACGTCGCCGTCGAAGCGGTCCAACTCGAAACCCATGGTGGCGGCCGGGGCCCGGTGTCGCCGCCGGGCGACCGGCCGCCCCCTCCCTCCCTCCCTACGAGGCGGCCCAGACACGCCGGCTACGCCGCCCGCTCTCTTGCTAGCTCTCCCAGGACTGAGCCTAATTGCTCCAGACTTCCTCGGAAAATGCCCGAGGAACAGGACTCCTCCGGCCGTATTGGCTCGAGCGCGAGCGCACTCACATCCTGCCTCCCGGGCCTCGGGACCCTCCTTTTGCCAAGGGGTGAAGTGGGGGCTCGAAGCAGAAGAGGCTGAGGTGACCACAAAGCAAGGAGACCTTCCAGAGACCGGAGATGAGCCCACTCTTAGCGGGGGGTCTCCTCTCCGCTTTCTTGTAGGATTCTCTAAAAGACAAAATATGCCTTCAGAGAGCATCTCCTTCGGTTTGGAGCTGCGTCTGTGGCTCTCGCCCATAGAAGTTTCCTGCCACATCAGTACTTTTTATTCTCCACCTCCTTCTTTCTCCTGTGTCTGCCTTTTAGAGTGAAAATTTTCTAAGGCCCCACTATCCCTGAATTTACGGTCGTTATTTATTTATTTCACTCCGGGGAAAGTTTCAGCCGCTGCCGGACGCTCTGGCTGAAACTTTGGTGGCCAACTAGGAGATCTGCGAATTGCAGTGTTTAGCATCTAGAGGTTTCTGGGACCAGAAGGCGAATTTGGAGGAATTAGATCTCCCCTCCAGCTGTCTGGATGGGACAGGCTAGAGTGGTTGGCCCGGACAGTACTACAAGCTTTTTGCTGAGATCTACGAAACTGGTCCCTTCAAAAACTAACGCTACAACTTTGCTAGAGCGCACTTTAGCTGCACTTGAAAAGTACTGCCCGGGATTACTGGAGCCTTGACTCTGGCGGCTGAAGAGCTGAAGGAGATAAAAACATCAAGTCTACCCCAGCTAACTCACCAACTGTATCCCTTCCACTTGTTTTTGTTGTTTTGCTTTCCTTAAGTGCTTTTATGTATTAATATATTTATTTATTGTTGTATCTCCATCTTCACGCTGGAGAAATTCAAAGACTCCCTGCAGACAGGCTTTCTTTTCTTTCTTTCTTCCTTCCTTTCTTTCTTTCTTTCTTTCTTTCTTTCTTTCTTTCTTTCTTTCTTTCTTTCTTTCTTTTAAAAAGAATTTTGGGTCATTTCAGATTGTGAGCCAGTAGTCCATATGGAGCCGTAGTGTCCACGTCGAAGAACCTACCAGCCATGGACAAGCTGCTGGTCTATAGACGCCCTGGATCTTAACTTGATGGAAAAATCCTTGCTCTCTGGAGCTCTGGACCTTTCTCTTCTACTCCAGAGCAACATTTCAAGCATAGTAGCAAACTTGACATCTTGTCGAAACACCACTTATGGGATTCCAGTCTAAGTGGAAAGTTCATAACATAACCTGTGCATTTGGTAGTTTTTGTTTGTTTTTCTACCTCCCAAGGCTGTAGACATTCCTAAGAAACACGCAGTTGGTCCTGCAGGCAGTTCTAGTGAGAGTAAAGTCAAGTTCTGGAATTCTCATTCGGAATCTGCTGCCAGGGAATCTGAAAGTGGAGAGCTAAGAATTTTGTGTCTGGTGTGGACCCAAGAAAATGGGATTACAGCATTCATTTTGTCTAATTGCTTTTACTTCTGTCCTTTCCAGGACTGCTGAAGACCCATGACCTTCACTATTGAACTGCTTCATTGGAGGGAAAGAATTGCCTTGATGTCTAGAAAGATTAGTGTTCTGAACTGACCTCTGCAAAACTGTTGCTAGCTATTGCTAGCCAGATTGTCCAGTGCATGGCTGAGGTCCCCCAATGATGTTCTTTAATCCTTACTGGTGGCATTTGGTGTCTAGTTGTGATACTTTTGTTTCATCGCCTTTAATCAATTAATGCACTTCTTTTTATAGGACTCCAAGTGATGTGAAATATTCATGACCTTTGCTCAGATAAGCTCCAGGGGGAAAACCTTCCATTGGTTCATTCGTTAAGCTACTCGTGGGCTCTCACAGAAGGGCAAGCGGCAGCTTCTTTCAACCAAGCTGTGTGGGTTTGTCAGTTTCACAGACAAGCCCACACCTAGTGTCAACAAGGTGATAATCTTCAAACCAAACTGGTTTTGAGGAACATGGGGAAAAGTCTGTGATACACAGTAAATGGGAAATTGGCACTTAGCTGAGATGTACCCTTCAGTTCAGAGCTGATCGTCGCCCATCGGTGGCCCCTGATGACAGACAGATTGTGGAATAGGGGCAAGCTGTAGAGAAAAAGATGGAGCTGAGACCACAGAGAAGCTGTCCCTTATTGTCATTTTGCACCTTCAGGCAAAGTCTTCAGAAAGCCTCTCCTCACTAGTTAACTTTAGTATTAAAATTCTTGGATGTCAGTGAAAACCAAGGTAGATAAACCTCCTGGAATGTGAGGGCGAAGGGAGGGGCATGCAGGTTGTTCTGTTGCTGGATTGGGCAGGAGAACCAAGAGACCAAACTGTTAAGCAAAAAGAAATTAGGGCATTATTAGTTTTTCCTTTTTTGTTGTTTTTTTGTGGGGTTTTTTGTTTTTGTTTTTCACTAGTGGCACATTTCTGCATAGCATCCTTTGTTGTGGGGCTTCCTTCTGTACTCTGGGATGGTCAACAACTTCTCTTGGAGATGAGTTCATAAGTGCAGTGACAAAGCACCACTTTCACCCACCATGTAAGACATTCAAGTTACCTCCAGTGACTCTTGAGGAAAAGCTGCCTCAGAATGAGAAGCACGGCAGTGTTTGAGGACAGCTTTCTCTTCATTCTAAAGCCAGGCTCTGACAGCAGCCCAGCCAGCATCCTCAGCTGGCTGAAGAATCATCTGCCTGGTCCAGGCAACCCAGTGAGAAGGATAGGAACACTGAAAAGCGGAGACTTCACACTGCTAGCAAACATGCAGCAAAACTACAGGAAGATGAATTCTGCACAAGCCAAGCCTTCTGAAAAAAGTCTCTTGTTTTTCTGACCTGGATTACGTATTCACTCAACTGTGGCCGAAGCATCTGGGGGTTGACATATGCGCAGTTCTGGACAGAGAGCTTGGTGACTTCGCAAATCTTTGTAGTCTTCCCATCTCTGCCTTCACCTTATTTTTTATAACACTATTCTGTGCTTTCTCCCATCCAAGCACTAACCGGGTTTAACCCTTCATAGCTTCTGAGATCAGTAAGTCAGGGTCGGATGTCTACAGTGTGGATCCTGGCTTGCCTCCTTTGCTCTGCCTGTCCTCGAGCCAGGCAACGAAACAGTTTCACTTGGATCATAAAGAATGAAGGCAGAGAAGGGAGGTTCACTCCCACATTTGCTATTCCAAGTACACATTTTTAGGCTTCTAAGATCATACAAAAGAAAGATTTATCACTGTTTCTAAAGTGTGTGGGGGGGCGACAATGAAAGGGACATCAAGGATGAAATCTATGATTAAAAAGATTCCCCAATTAAAAAGAAATTGTATCAAAGGTTGCATGTAAGAAATCACATCTAAAAACCAAACCCAGAACCTCAGGAGCAATGAATAAACAGGAAAATTTCATTTTTCAGGTTTTAAGTATCACCACCCAGTACATCCTTTAAAACAAACAGACAGCAAACACACCCTTTAAAAGCCCTGCAGTTCAGGCCTATGATCTAGGAACTTATTAATTTTAATTTTTTCTCTTGGCACTTTCTCCTCCACTCTCATTTACTCGGTTCGTAAAATTATGATGTTAATCATTGCTTACCTAGCATACAGTAATAATTGCTAATTAACTAATTTTTATATGTAGAAACCTGTGAAGACATTACACAGGTGCTAGGAGTTACTAGCTGGTGGTGTTATGTTTAAGGGAGACAGGTTACTGTGTCTCTCTCTGTCCTCTCTATGGGAATGGAATCTAATAATAAGTCCATCCCACGCATCATCTCCTCAGTGATTGGCTGGACCAGCAAATCCTGCAGTGAGGTGGTGCTTGGCTGAGCACCTGCAACAACCAGTGTTGTGGCCCATGTTTTAAGTAGGAGCTCTGCAGCTGAATGTCTTTTGCTCTGGGCTTGGCATCTGTCCGGATCAAAGCATCCGTGATACAAAGTTGCAGTGCTCCAGAGAGCCTCTTGTTCTATGAGCACCGAACACAGTTGCCTTTACTTAAATGCCATTCAAGGAACCGGAGAAGGTTTACTTGGTAAAGTGTAAAGTCCTTGCCATGGGTTAGGATCTGAGTTCAGGTCCCCAAATTCCCAAGAGAAAGAAGACTTGGTGCAGTACCAGTGGTGGGGAGGTGGAGTCAGAGGGGTCCCTATGGAACTCCAGTCAGCAAGTCTAGCTTAATTAGTGAGCTCCAGGTTCCAAGCAAGACCCTGTGACAAACAATAACTTAGAGACTGTCCGTGGAAGACACCCAATGTCAATCATTACATGCACCCACATATATCTACTCACACATGAACACACACACACACACACACACACACACACACACACACACACACTACCATTTCATTATCCAGAAAAGGCTTTTGCTTTATTTCTTAGTGATTTTTTTTTTTTTAGATTATTTTTTACAGGACAATTTTTAGTCTCCTTAGATTGCTCTGGGTGATTTTTTTTTTTTTTTTTTTTTTTTTTTTGAGGTTTCAGCTGAGCAGGAAAACTGAGACGTCAGTGTTCTTTGACGTCTTCTTCTGAAACTGTGCTTTCAGTCCCCAGATCAAGTGGGCACTTGGCGATTAAAAAGTCAAAGCGAAACCTCCAGCAGATTAGTTCTCCAACAGCATGGCATTTCTAGGATCATCATTTGTTATATTTCAGCAAACAAAAGCCACTTGAACCATTCATTCTTTCTGCTGTTGCACAAGTACAGACACGAAATGCTTTCCAGTGCTGGCTAGGAGCTTTGCGAGACAGGGACAGTAAAAGAAATGGTGGAAAAACTTCACCCATGGTCATGTTTTTCTATCCAGGTAAAGTGGAAAATGTGTCCAAGTGTTGGCATGCGCTGTGTGATGTTGGCAAAAGCACACTCCATTTTGACAGAATATAAAGAGGCTTAGAAGTGGAATCCAGAAAGATGAAAGGGCTTGGAGGACAGTGACTCAGTCTGTCATTGGTGGGAATCTTTGTAGCAACTTATAATTTATTTGCGGGTTATGTAAGCTTAAAGATGAAGATAAAGCCAGGATGCAGAACTCTTGCTCACAATGGCTCCCTAGCCCTGAATGGCAACACTTTGGAGAATTGTTCAAGCTGTGGAGAATAAGAAAAAGTGTGTTTCTCTCTTCTTCAATATGCTTTTTTTCCCCCAGATGAGCAATAGCTAACTAGACATGGCAAGATCTCTCTAATATAGAAAAGAAAGAGGGGGACCATCAACACAGCCCCCAAGGCCAGCAGAATCCCTAGCATTTTCTGGGAAGAGTCAAAACAAGACACACTTCTCAGAGTTCAGATGGAAATGGTGTTTCTCTCTGCGGAGAAATTCCGGCTTGACACTGGCTTGTTTGTTTGTTTTGGGTATTTGATAAACGTACTGATTTTATGCACCTATATAAAAACCTAGAAATGAGAAAAAACATAGTAATATTTGTCTTTCTTGAATTGACTTAGTTCATTCAATATGGTTACCTGCAATTGCACCCTGGATTTTCTACAAATAACATAACTTTGTTCATTAAATTATATATACATGTATGTGGTGTATGTGTGTGTGTGTGTATGTGTGTGCTAGAAATGAAACTATCTATAATGAGAAAGAGAACCAATGGGGAAAGTGAAGATTGGGATAGAAATGTGTGTGTGTGTGTGTGTGTGTGTGTGTGTGTTGAAAAATTAAAGTGTATTGAGCTAAATGAATACTATGTATATGTAGATAGATGTTCATTTTATAGCCTGGTCGCTTACAATCATTGAACAGCATCCTTTTACACAATAGAAGCAACTTCAAGAAGAAAACAATACATATGATTGTCCTCTCAGCAGGAATTGGCAACAACTTCCTGTAAAGATGCAGTCAGTAAATACTTTCAGTTTTGTGAGGCATGCAGTGTCTATCAGGAAAACTCAAAGCCAAGGAGGCAGAAGCCAGTATGTAAATGAACGAATAAGGCTGTGTGCCAGTAAAACTTTATTGTTTTAAAAGGCTAGGTTTGGCCTACAGGTATTGGTTTGCCAAAAGCTTTTATAGATGAACACATTGCTTTTTGTTTTTTTTTTTTTTTTTTTGTTTTGTTTTGCAAGCAGAAAACCAGCTGAATTTTTGATATTAAGGCCATCATCATGAAACAGAGCTATGAAGATCTTATTTGAAACAAGAATAGATTTTGGCTTAGTAAGTAAGAAGTCTGATGGCCTGAGTTTGATCTCCAGGGCCTAGGTAAAGGTGTAAAGAAAGAGCTGACTTCACAAAGTTGTCCTTCATTTGTACACAGGCTTCCCCAGATATGCACCCACAAACACAATAACAGTTCAAGGCAGTATAGAAAAATAAGTACTCAGCAGGGTCACGGAGAAGTGTGTGCTCGTGAGGCAAGAAAGCCTGCATCAAATGCCCGTTCTGCCTCTTCTCGCTGACGGTCTTGAAGGCCAATCATTTCATTCGGATTTCCTCACTGCTACCTGGAGGTGTTGTTTATTCCGTATTGTGCTCCACAGGGCAAATGGAGAATTGGTTGAATGTTGTAACATTTAAAGGACACCACATGCACAGAGTGGCACACCACCAGACCTTTCCGAGATAAATAATGTTAGGAATGAACGGCTGGCTGGCTCTAGAGGGAGGATGAGAGAGACCTTGGGCTTGTGCTTAGGAAAGGGGCGTCCACAAACCCACACCAAGCTCTGGAGTCCCAGAACGGGAAGATGATCAGACTGCATGTATGGAGATGCTCCAAAAATAGTTCGTTGACAAACTTCAGCAGAAATAATTTAGGGGAAAAAAAAAGGCGAGAAGTGGCTATATCTGTGCTCTGTGCGAGTTGTCTTCCTCCTGGAGTTATTTATTATTTAGAGAACTAGCACAGTTACCATAGTGAATCTGACAACATGTAAACAACTGAAGACAGGCAACAAGGAACTCTTTGTTTTCTCTTTAGGAAAATAAAATGGTGCCAACAGTTTTTCAGGCCATTCCTTGAAAGTGCATGACTAGACAGCAAGTCTTTAGGGCCAAATGTGTCCAGTACATGAAATGCAAAAGGAACTGTGCAGAAACTCTGTAACCGTGGCTGCCAGTGAAGACACTGTCATAACTAGAAACTGGGCTTTAATGAAAGAAACGTTTGTCCAGCCTTTGTTTACTGGCTCCGATGACAGCAACTAGAGATTCTTTGTGTATGGAAGTTGAAAGCTCGTGTCTTTTTCTCTGTGTTCCTAAGACCGAGCATGCTTTCTACCATCCAGAAGATGTTCAATAAATGCCCATGGGCACTGCTGGCTGAAGGAAGAGAAGATGCCGGCCAGCCGGCTGACCAAGGCAACTTTCTCAGGCTTCCAGGGACACAGACTCACTGTTCTAGAGCATTCTGCTATTCAAAGCCCCTTCACAGCACTGCAGGGCATATTGGAGACAGTCCCTGATTGCATCACATTATATTCTCCACTCGGCATAATTACACCATGGGCTTTTGTCTCCCTTGGTGCCAGCCAGTCTCAAAGTGCATGCTTCCTTGCTTAGCTTCTGCTGAGTACTGGGGTTGCCCCCTCATTACAAGCCAGGCTTGCAGATGCTGCATCTACCTCGAGTCATGGAAGCCCTGGGTTCTACACTTCAGAGAAGCAGATGGCTTTTCATGAAGGATGGTGATGTTTCCTTGTACTGGAGACCAGAAAGAGGAAGAGGAAATAGTGCAGACTAGCCCAGGGCCACAATGGTGACAAAAGTGTACTCTATTATTTTGTTTAGAGTTTAATTACTATTAATGATTCAAACTGCTTTTCCTACATCCCTAAAATAAGTTTAATCTGGAGCATGTCTACTCTGTCCATTTCTCCCAATTCTCCCTGTTCATTTGCTTCATTTCTTTCCCGGCATGTTTATTTAAGCTGTCCCCTCTGTTTCCCAAGGATGTTTCAACACCCTGCAACATCCTGGCCTGGCCATTCCATCTCACTGTGCATATTTTTGCAGTAGAAATCTTAAAACGAAAACCTGGTCCTGACACTGAAAAGTCCAGAGCAGTTCCCATCTGCAAGAGAAAAATTGCAACGACCCATGTCCTTTCAAGGGTTGGATGTGATGTCACTCTGCTGCGTTGCCAGCATCAGTTGGTGACTCTCACTCATCTTCTCTTTCCCTATTCTGGAGATTAAAAATGACATGCATCCCTTAATAGCCATCCTTCCCTGTCTTAAAGGATAAAGATGAACCTAGATGTGGGAGCACCTGTGATCCCAGCACTCACTTGGGAGGCAAAGGCATTAAGATCCGTTGAACTTTGAGGCTACCCAGGACTATGCAGCAAAGCTGTATAGCAAGCAAGATCCTGTCTTGAGAAGCAGACAGATTTTAAAAAGATGGACAGCATCTGAGTCTTTCCTAGCTCCAAAATATGTATCCAGCTTTTCTGAATTCTGACCAATATGACCCACACAGAGAAACGATGCATGTGACCAACTCTTGTGTTATCTCTTAAAAGTAAACAGGCTTCCTCTGTGCTCCCACTATCTCTCATACAGACCGAATCCTTTTGATCAGACAAGGTCCTGATAGCAGCCTGTAGACCCAGTTCAGCCCACTGTTTGCTTATACAAACAGGGTGTTCTCCCTCTTCACCCTAACACTACCCATGGCTACATTTCTAGAACCCTGCTAAACTTGAGAAGATACAGCCAGTCTTGTCCTTCCTGGAAAATTCTGCCAACACCTGTTCTGGTTGTAGGTGCTATGTGGGTGGGGCAGGAGCATATGTATGAAGAAAGAAGGGCGGAGGTTTATATCACTATGGAAGTGGCCTCTTAGGCTAAAAGGGGACTTACACAAATGAGGGGTTACTCATAGAAAATAAGTCTGTCTTGCTTAGATAGGCCTCTTCACTCAGCTATCTGTGCAGAATTTGTTAACATTTGCCTTGTTTGGATCTGGGGACCAATCATTCTTGCTTCTGGAGGCTGGGACTTGCACTATAAGTAAACAAGCAACCCCCTTTTACACCTAGTCACTCGGTGCCAATAGCATTCATCTCCTAGATGTGACAACTGGAATGTCTCTAGACACTACAAAGTGTCCCCTGGGTCAAAATCAATCCCACTTGAGAACAGAACTATATTATAGGAATTTAACCAGCCATGCAAGATATCTTTCCCCTTATACCTGCAAAAGCCATGCCAAGGACTCATGCTTGCTCACTGGTGTGTGAATGTGTGTGCGTGCGTGCATGTGTGCGCGCATGTGTGTACGTGTATGTTCATGGCCACGAATACATGTTTTCAGAGGCCAGAGGGCAATCTTGGGTGTTGTTCACTCTAATTTTTAAAACAGTCTTGCTCTCTCATTGGCCTGGAGTTGCTGTGTAGCCCAGATCTTTCTGTCTCAGCATTCCCGGCACTGGGATTACAAATGCACATCACTAGACCAGGGGTAAACTGTACACGTGTTTGCGTGGACCTCACACTCAGCTCTTTATGCTTGTGCGACAAAGCACTTTACAGGCTGAGCCATCTCCCCAGCCCTCACTTACTCATAATATAGGTTGCTCTTGGTCCTTCTTCACTTAGCTATCATCTACTGTGTCAGCATCAGTGTCACCTCATCAGAGAGTTCCTACGGATGCTCCCACCAGACAAGCAGCTCTGCAAACCGCCTCTAATGCTGTGATCATGGACACACCATTCACTGTTTACAGAAAGCTGTCAAGCAAAGCATTCAGGCAGGGTTTGGTGACTGGCTGGCTATAGCGACACTGAAAATGTGAAAAACAAGCAGAGATTTGCAATTAACAGGGGAAATGAACTCAGAACTCACTGTGGTCCAGTAAAAGAGGGACTTGTGCTGCTAATCAGAGAATTAAGGGCAACCAATGGGGAGAAAAGGGTTCTCCTCCTAGACTTCCCATAAGCCAAGGGACCCACGGAACATCTGCGGAAGTTAGTACATTTCTAAATTTCAGAGAAACATATGGATTTATACTCTGCCTTTCATTTCAAAGTCATTTGTTTCTTAACCCTGCATTTTGCAGGCTAAATGGTATGTGCAGGGATTTATTGACCCTGTAATATTCTCCTCTAACTGAAGTTAAAAATAATTTCTATGACCACATTTTAAATTCACATGGAGACAGATAGGTACCCTCTATGATCTGCGCCTCTCCGTCCACCTGAGGGTAGGGGTTAACCATTCAGATGGCTCTCTATGCCTTCTCAGCACAAGCCCAGATGGACAGGCATGTGTGACCCAATTCTCAGGTTACTTACATTCTGGTTGGTCAGTCCAATATTTGTTTGCTTTTTCTTCCTTTCTCCACATCTACTTATGAGCAGAGGCATCTTCCTTGCCTTCGCTTAATAGGGACTACTCTAGGTATGTTTATGTGTTCAAATCTTTGGGCTGCAAGAGATCTTTTACCGACAGACCAAGAACATGTATTCATAAATGAGAACTGGTTATTCATACTCATTTTTATCAGTTTAAAGATGCTGGGACAGCTATAGGAAGTTACCTTTCTTCATACCTCAGTTTCCTCACATTTTCAATGAAATTAATAATCTTTGTCCTGAGGAGTTGTACGTTAGAGGTGGAGTCGCATCTGCTCCATCACGGGGCACAGCCGCTCAGGGTGGCAGGACCCGGAAGTTAGACGGCGATTATCCCACGTTGTCACAGAGGATAGACAGCGGAACTGGCTGGGGGGGTCCCCAGGTCTGTGACAAGGCCAAGGCCATAGTTTCTCAGGCTCTTGGACACTCAGGCACTGCTGGATGCCCCAGAAGAGATGAGAATGGAGTGGGGGGCCCATGGGTTGAATCTAGCCCAGGCCCAAGGGGGAAAAGTAGGGATAGTCCTTGGCTTGATGGTGGTAGGCTTGGGCTTGGGCTTGGCTTGGTGGTGACTGTGGATGGGAGCACAGAGAAGTCTTCTACAGAAGAGTAGACTCTGCTCTGTAAGCAAGGGGCTTCTCTACTGCTCCCCATAGCAGATCCCAATGAAAAGAGACAGTCCATAGTTTTAAGACATTTATTGTCATGGTAGAAAGTGGGTGAATTAAACTGTACCCCCTTCTCAGGGTAGGTCTGAGATTAAATACCGTTTTCAGCAGAAATGTTTGGGAAGGAAAGGTTATTGGCTAAGCCTCCAGGCCTTTGGGTACCTTATTATTATGGAGATGTGTCTTGAGCCTAAGAGATCTGTGGTCATATCTTCTACCTGTGGAGGGGTTTGGGGTGCTGTCCTTACATAACTGATGGCCACAAATCTGTGGAGGGCTGTGGCAAGTAATGGGCCTGGTTTCCTGGGAGTCAGGCTAAACACCTACCATCCCTTAGGGTCAGCAGGGTTTCTAGCCTTAGCACAAGTGGGAACAAGAGTGCCTTTCACAGCCTCACAAGGAGACATGTGGGCTGGATAGCACAGCTCTTTATACATTGTAGGCATGGGATGTCACTATGTTAGCTAGCTCTGTGATTCATTCACTCTGGACTTCCCTAGAGCCATGAGATAGGTCACAGACATCGTTGAGGTAAACAGTTTGAGCATGGGACAGATATAGTTGTGCTCTGTTGTTATCCGGTCCCCAGGGAGACTTGCCACCTGGCTTTCATCTGCCCACTTGAGATGACCTCTGCAGGTAGGATGGGTAATCTTCTTGCTAGCTTGACTGTATTTTCAAGAATCTAGGAGGCAACACCCTTGAGAGTATTTCCAACAAGGCTTAAATGAGGTGGGAAGACACACCCTAAACAGGAACTGGGAACCCAGAGTGAAGGAAATGGGAAGAGGTGTAAGAAAAGTTGATGAACAGCATCATTCATTTCTCTCTGCTTCCTGATTGCTGATGAAATCTGAGCAGGCATCTTCCATTCCTTTTGCCCTGCCTTCTTTGCCATGATGGACCGTATCCCTTTCAACCAGAAGACAAAATAGCACACAGCTTCCTTGAGTTGCTTTTGTTTATATTTTGTCACAGCACCAGAATTTGTTCTCCGTCTCACCACTCCACCAACCCCACAAGCACATAGTGAGCTAATAGAACTGAATGACGTGGAAATGTGGGAAGCCCTGTGGAAACCCAAGGTTTTTTTTGTAGACAGAATAGTAACACATGTGGCATGTACAGAGACCCTTTGTGAAATGCCTGCAGATGTTAGCACATGCACCAAAGCCTAAATTGTAATCATGTGATAAATCACTCTGGCGTTGGACCTTTGCTATATTGCTTTTTAAATCCGGGGTTTCCTTACATGTAACCATTCCAGTTTCACATGCTGACCTCTGAGCCCTGGTGATGTGTATAATCCTGTCTCCATGGAACTGGCACCTGTTTCCTTCAGTAGTAAAAAAATCGCTCCTGGGGCTAGACAGATGACTCAGCAGTTATGGGCACTGGCTGCTCTTCCAGAGGTCCCGAGTTCAATTCCCAGCAACCACATGGTGGCTCACAACCATCTATTACGGGATCAGATGCCCTTTTCTGGTGTGTCAGTGACAGCATATCATATACATAAAATAAATAACCAAGTCCTTAAAACAAATCGCTCCTCACGGGGGTTTCCCATGAAAGTATTCTAACTTTGTGATCACAAAACAATAAAGATGTGTCCCCATTGCATGAAAATTAGATCAGGTAGGGAAGTATGAGAGATGATAGAGTTGAGAGAGGGAACATATTATTTTAGCATGACTTTAGTCAGAATATACTGTCCTGACTTTAACAGTTTATTTGGTTTGCTTTTGAGGGTTGGTGGGACAGGGAAGTGTCTAGGGTCTCCTGTCACCCAATTAAGCCTTAAACTCATTGCTTAGCTGAAGACAACCTTGAACTTCTAACCCTCAAGCCTTTAACCTCCTGGAGTCTAAGATTAAAGGCATGAGGTGAGAGCTGGAAATTTTTGGAAAAACCATAGCAGAGGAACACAGCATTGGGTGGAAGGCTAAAACTGCGTGTGACCCAGAGCACCTATAACAAAAGGCAGCTTCATCTTCTACATCTTCAGATGTGGAAATCTTGGTACTAAATTCTACTGATTGTGAGTCTGGTGGGGAAAGGGAAGAAGGGGGAAGAGGTGGAGGGCAGAACTCCTGTGAATGATTGAGGTGTTGGTGACATGCAGCCCCTGAGAGACTGCAAGAGAGAAAGAGGGAATTTCCGAACTGATGGAGTCTCCAGGTATTCAGTTAGCAAGAAGAAACCGTCTGAGTGTAACCACAAAGATACAGCAGACATCTGTGTCCCACATCACTTAGAGAGTTTAAATGGGAGGTGGTGACCTTGCTGAGGAAGTGACTTTGGAAGGGAGACTTGAATGAGGTGGGGAAGGAGGATATCAGGCTGAACCTCAGCCAGGCCATACAAGAGCCTCCATTCTTATTTGTTGGCTTCCTTCTGTATCTTGACAGGGGGAAGAAATGAAAACTTTCCTACCACTGAAGAGAGAATAAAGTGACTTTCGATGTTCACAGTTCACATAGTGAATTTTATATTTTCTTGGTTACTTTATTACGGTACAAATGATTGTGGGTTTTACTTTTATTTATGGAGATGGAAGCATGAAAATTCTGTCCCAAGAACTACTGTGATACTATAGTCTCAGCCATTATAATATGCTTTTATTATCTAAAGGAGGCTTCCCTCAATCGTAGCCAACAAATGCATGTGGCTAATTAAGACTATGAAATATGTTAAATAACTGAAATTGATGTATTAAATAAATATCACACAGCATTTTGAAGAATCAGGATAAAAAGGAAAGGTATCTTCTGAATTCTATTGATTCCTTATCAAAAGTCACATTTTAAAGAAGATAAGGCTGAAAAATTATTATGAAAATAAATTTCACCCACTTTTACTTAAAAACAGTCCAACCTTTAGAAACTTCTCCATTTCACATGTGGCTTTGCACTTAATTCCATTCTTCTTGGACAATCTGGGAAATACCTGTGCCTTTATCAATATTTGTGGATGAAATGATGCTATCAACACACAGTATTAATTTTTTGCTTTAATTACACACACACACACACACACACACACACACTCTAAAAATGTTCTGTTAAAATGTAATTTTCAGTAACAGTCACAGTTTCAGCAGCAATCTGGTGACTGGTTACCCCAGAGCCACTCCCAGAGGCCTTTGAACTCCTGCAGTTCTCAGCCCAGTGACCTAAGCAGCCTTGATTCTGTCTAAGCCTGTTTTCTCACCTGTGTCACGAGGCTTAGTTAGAAGAATATGAAGAGGTGACATAGGAACATTTGACAAACAATTTTGTATTGTGCAAAAGAATAGATTTTAATTAGGATGTATCATATATCTGAAGGTGTAACTTTGAAATACTTGAAGATCTGTGGTGTTGACTGATTCTCCAGAAACAAAACCTTTCAGGAGGGTTTATGTGAAAACAGTTTATGGGGACCTTTCCAAAAGAGAAAAAGAGTCAGTGAGGAGTGAAACTGGAGATCAAATAAGGTAGCCACAAAACAGTCCACACCTGCCTGCCAAACCCTGTAGGATTTTAAAGAGCAGTGCTGAGTACATTGTGCCTCATGCCTCCAAAGGCCCCTGTGAGGAAACAGAGAGCGTTTATAGCCTCAGACCCATTGACTGTTAACCGAGTCTTATTCCCTGAACTGAAATGTATACATGCCCCGATACTTGTGTTGTTTGACACATAGGCAGAGCCTTCTCACCTAGCCCAGGGGCAGTGTGACTAATAGTGACAGGTACTGAGTTCTGGGCACAAGAGGAAACTCCTCATGCACAAACGAGACAAAAGAGTCCAGGGAAGAGGAGGCCTGGCACAGTATGCCCCAAGAGCCCCTGTCACACAACTGACCATATTGCTAGTAAAGTACACTGCCAGGACACTATGTGATTTGAGCTACACTGCCAACCTATATTTCTGCAGGATTCTGCCTTTTCTTTGAAGTGCCTCTATATTGAGCTCATGCATAAGGAGAGCCCAGTAAGGGCTTGCTTAGGTCACGAGCAAGCCATAAAAAAGCAAATTTTCAAGGGCAAGAGGTTAAGTCAAAGAAAGAGGTTCACTGGTTTTACAACCACAGTAGTTTCTATTTTTCAATAAGCCATCCCTCCTTAGAAGACATGGTTGAATGGGTAAAGAGCTCTCTTGGGGCAAACCATGCCCTTACAGTTTGATTTTCTTTGGAGTCAAAGGGGAGAAGGCAAGCTATGGTTTAAAACTCTCCATTGCATCATGACTCTGAAAGCAATTTTCAGCACTCCTGTGATTTAGATCGTGCTTTATAAAACATGGTCCAAAGATTTGCTTACTTCTAGATCTTACATCTTGTTTTCACAATCTGCTCTAGATCTAGATAGAAATTTACAGTCCTCTTGGCTGGATTGATATAGCCCGTGGCCTTTTTCTTTACACCTACCATGATTTTTTTTCATCCACCCCATTCTTGTGATGATACACAGCTAGTCCTAGAGATGTTCCAGGTCAGCAAGGACTCTCATGGTGCAGCCTCTCCTTCATCCCTAGACGAAGGGGCATTTCTTCTTTCCCTTCCTCTGTAAATTTAATGTAATGAAGGAAGAAGAAAACTACCATGTTGGCTTGGATTCAGGAATATTTAACTGTGCGAACTGGGGGAAAAGTAGACAGACCTGTGGGCAGTCTTGTCTGTCTCCTGGGTTTGTATGGCCTAAGCTAATAATAGACGTTTACATGTTTAAATGGTTAGAAGGAAGTCAGAGGAAGAGCTATAATCAGCTACATGTGGAAATTAAATGGAATTCATGTTCCAGTGGCTACACATGAGGTTTGACTGTAGCATAACAAGCCCATTCATTTGTGCTTTGCTCCTAGCTAACTGTGTGCTGTGGGAGCAGAGTGGCCTGGTCAGGACAGAAGTTCAAGCGTCCCCCAGCTAAGATGTCTTTGCTAGTCAGTCTTTTAGGGGAAATTTTGCTGGTGGCTGACCCAGGACAATCCACATTACTCATCTGTACAGTGTGGTCATAGACCTTTAACCAAGGCACTCCGCTGACAAAGTAATTACGTCACATAGGCAAAAAGCCCAGACTCTGAAGACCGGTACCCACAACTCCTACCCCGGCTCTGTCACTTACTGTCACTTCACTTTGGGCTTGCAGCTACATTTCTAAGCCTCGGTTTCCGCTCTGGGAAATGAAAATGACGAGAGCCTTGGCCGCATGGTTAAGACCATCAGTGTGTAGCTTGCACGGTGACTGGTATGGCTTACAACACTGTGCTCAGCACTAGCTGCTGCCACTCTCATTGGCTGGCAGTCAAGAGAAAGATTCATTTATTAAATGAATTCATTTATAATTTATTAAAAAGATAATAAATTATAGCCTTTGCTCATCACCTCCACGGTAGCTGTTCACCTCTATGGAATATCCTATGTCAAGGGTTCTACAGGTGGCCTTCCCTTGTGGTGTTCCCGTTCCCTTCCTCAACTACCTGTCAGCTAGAACATGCTAACCTCTTTGGGCCTTGGTTTCATCAGAGTGTGGGTAATCAGAAAGGACACTTCATCTGGTTGCTGAGAAGGTTAAGTAATGTGGAGTGTGCATATAGGATTTAAACAGACTCGTGCTGTTTCCTATTACATAGGTTTAGGTATGAACGCCATAAAAAAGGCCAAACTGAAGTTTACCCATAGCTGCCTAAAACATTACTACTTATAGCTACACCACACAGGCAGGAGACAGTGCCCCTGAAATGTGTTGGGCCGAAAGGTGCTGTGTTGACAACAGAAATTTTAGAAGACTGTGTTTTGACTCTTAAAATCACCGGGTTAGAGCTAGGGAGATGGCTCAGCATCAAGAGTACTTCCTGCTCTTCTAGAGGACCCGGGTTGAATTCCCAGCACCTAGTTAACTGCCTGGGGGCAGTTTCAGGGGATCCAGTGCCCTCTTCTGGCTTCTGTGAGTACCTGCATGCTTCCCCCTCCCCCTTTCTCCCCCTCTCTCTTATACACACACATTTTAAAAGAATTGGGATCTATTCCAAAATACCCAAGAGTAATATAGATAGTGTTCATTTTGTTGAGTAGTTGTCTTTAGTCCTCACCATACGATGTGCCTCCATCCCTAATCATGACTTTCTAGTTATTTGTTTTAGCTGCAAGACCATTTGCTCACATGTTTCGAGTCCCGTGTGCCTGAACATGCTTAGGGCAGTTCCAAACTCTTCTTTGTATATGCCTGTATGGCTCAGCGCTTGCCTTTTATTGGACACGCTAGTGATCTGAGAGAGGGACCTCTTATACTTTGCTGGCAGAACACAGAAGATTCAAGAATCAGAGCAATAAAGGACTAAAATGTGAGCCGTACTTGCTTCTTGTTCCCAGACACTGTAGCAGGGTCTTATGAGCTACAGGAAGACAAAGTATCCGACAGAGATGACTGGCACAGTATTTAGATCCCAGATGCATCGAGGCAGCCACCAATGGGAGCGCCTTTCATGGTAGCAGTGATGACAGGGAGGATTTCTCAGGTAAAACCCTCTGCCCGCCTGCTAAGCTTGCCTTTCTGACTGAGCTGTGTCTCTGCCCTCTATAATTATGTGAGTTATCAAATATCCTTCCAATAAATGTCTTGTCCGAATCAGCTGACTAGAAAGGATTTGCTATCTGCAATGAAGAACTTAGCTAGTGGGCCAGAGATGGAGAACTGGGTCACCCCTGATGATATTGTTCCTTTCCTCAGTCCTTGTCTGCAGGGTCTCCAGTCACTGGACCACAATTAACATGGGCAGACCCCCGGGGAAACACAGACAATTACACACACTTCTGCTTTAGTGGTATTATTTCTTAATACTGTTAAGAATTACAAACTCTCTGCCATTTCTCAAACTTTTCTTGAATTCTTTCTCTTTCTTTCTTTTTTCTTTTCTTCTTCTTTGACCATATAATGTGATCTAAATTCAACTCATCTGGTTTACAATATTTAGCATTTTGGAAGCTTGGGATTAAACCAGAAAGAGTAAAAAATTACTCTCATTTAAAATGTAAGTAAAACTTCTTCAAAGGGAGCCAAGTCACAGTAGCTGGGGAAGAAGTTTGTCCCGTTTTCTTTATTAAATTTTCATTGGCTTGGTAGCACTGTCACCTATTCCAGGCACGGTTTTAAGGTTTTAAAGTGTTAATTTCCATTGTTGCCTTGACTGTTCTTAAAACTGAATATAGAAAGTACAACTTTGGAGGCTCTTGAGGATGATATTTAGAGGAGACAAGATATTTGAGGACACACGCTTGTCTCAGGAATTATGAAAGTAACATTAGGAAAATCTAAAATATGCACCGATTAGCTTTCCTCTACAAGGTCCTCATTACTAATACATACCTCCAAAGAAGAGAAGCTAGTGTACTAAGCTATTCACTTAGATTTCTATCTTGATGGATGCCTCTTTCTGCATGTAGTTATGGTCTCTCATATGCCCTTTCATTGCAGATAGTCACTGAAGTATTTTTTACGCTCACATATTCTAGCACAGAGTCATGAGGAGAAGGCTGGAGAGAGCTCCACCAGTGCAGTGCTTGTCGTACAAGGACAAGGACCTGAGACGGATGCCCAGAACAGTGTAAAGAGCTGGGCATATTGCTGTGCATTCAGTGTCAGTGCTGGGAAGGTAGAGGCAGGTGGGTGGGCCCCTGGTGGGTAATGGCCATCCATTTTAGCCTTCCTGTCCAGTTCTATGGCCCCATAAATAAGATGATTATGCCCTTGGGAAAGATACCTAAGGCTATTCAAACTTTTATGAATATATTCATGAATACATGTACACATACATGCACATACACATACATATTCACACACATACACAAACACACATGCACAAAATGAGAACACATGCACAAAATGAGAACATACATTTTCTTTCAACTTTTTTGAGATTGGAAACTCATTAGGTATCAATTAGAATTGACACACACCTTTAATCTCAGGACTCAGGAGGCAGAAGCAAGCATATCTCTGTGAGTTTGAGAAGAGTCTAATAATATGCAGAATGAATTCTACACACAGTGAAACCCTGACTCATCAAAAAGAAGAAAAGGGAAGAAGAAGAATTTGGATACCCCTGACCTTAGCACAGCCAGAGTCTACCTCTGGACGTGTTACACGGCAGGCATTCAGCAAACACTTCTGGAATGAATGACTAATAGTGTCTCAGGGGATTCCTGGGGCAGAGGCACAGGCAACTATGCAGTGGTTGCATGAGGGAACCAAATTATTAATTAATTATGACATAAATGGTTACCCAAGAGGGAGAGAGCACCAATCTATGATTTGTTTGTTTTTAAATGCAGACATATCTTCTACCCTTATCATCTCTTACCTAGAACCCTTTTTTTGTTTTCTCTCAAAACATTTAGGGGAGAAATATGGTAAGATGTTGATTTTTACAGAAATTTTTGGTAACCTAGAACATATTCAGACTGGGCTCCAGAATCAGGGTCTAATGTCCCTGTCCCTACAATCACATGGAATACTTGACGCCCCGGGAGACTGTCTGCCGGGTCACAACTGCACATCCCTAATACCCAGCTGATCCCAGAGCCTCCAGATGAGCTATCTCACCTCCCTACTTCACAGCTAGACTTTGCTTTGCAGGTCTAAAATTCCTGCAGATAGCCTGCTGCACCAAGAGCTACTGACACTGGGCATGAGTGCTTCCTTAGCCTTATCTTCTGAAAAGCAGCTAGGAGTATCACAGGCTCACACACTCAAGCTGGAATTGCTTCTTCAGCAGCCCCACCAGGGGAGGCCGGGAGAAGGAACACGAGAAGCAGCTTTGCTGTTACATGCTGCAGTGCAATGCTAGTCACAATCAGAGGCTCAGAAGTTCTAACACAATGTGAATGAACTGCAAGGGAGACAGGGAGACTGGGTGAAGACTGAAGCTCCCAAGGAGAGCTGAGGAGAGATGGAGACAGGCTTGTGGGCTAACCAGAAAAGCAAGAAGAAAGAACTGGGGACGGTAACAGAAAGGACACCTTGATTTCTTCTGGACAGAATTATGAAATGGGTGAGGTGGGGTCCACAGATTACTGTGTTGTTCATCCTAAGGAGAATGGTAGAAACAGATGTCTAGAGACAGAGATGTCGATTTGGAAAAACGGTCCAAATAGAGTTTGGACACCCTACCCCATCCCAAACAAATGGCATCATCTTTAAATGTGTCCTGCAGAACCCTAGATATTGTTTGTTAAATTTATTTTAAAAAGAAGTCTCTGGAGAAAAAGGGGGTGGGGTGGGGAGTCAGGAGGCCTGGTTCTTATTTCTTCCCTTTCATTTGTCTGGGAGGTTCTATAGAAGCTCCAGCTCTGAGGCTGGCTGACAGAAGGTCTGAAGCATAATCAGAATCTGGCTACCGCTTTTTATAGTCCACTACCTTAGCAGAAGCAGACTACCCAGATGCACAGCACTTCCTAGCTTCACACTGAGGACAGTAAAGGAAAAGAACAAACCATACACTGTGGTTTCTCCAGGATGCTTGGATTTGAAAAGGAATTGCCTTATGCCTAAGAAATAAACAGTGTTTGTGAGACAGATGTACCAACCGTTGTTTTCTGCAGCTGGCCCATGATTAGAACAGGGGAAAAAAAACATAACTGAGCTGTATTTTCATTCCCTTTTACTCGATGAGCCGTAATAATAGATGGTGAGTGACTTATCAATTCTGTCAGCTAGGTCTTTGGTAGAATTTCACCCTTACCAGGATGGTTTCAGCTCACTCAATTCCATGACTTGCTGACATCTCAGTCTCCTCCTGAAGCTTCCTTCCATCAGCAGTCAGCCAGCTTCCACAAGACGCCACATGTATGTATAGCTCTTCATCCTGAGAGACTCCATGTCAGGCATGGCTGCTGAAACCTCATTTACACATGATCCCAATCCACCTATTAGTCTATTGGACTGTTCAGTGACAAACACCATCATGTGTCCAGTTATTTGGATTAGAAATGCGAGGTTTATTGTGTTGTTTCTTCTTCTGCAACCTGTCCATAAATAACAGTATTTATTTATGCATGCAAATTTCATACCAAATGTGATAATTAATATTGATTATCAACTTGACAGGATCTAGCTATTAAGGAAATTGAACTCTGGCCATGTCTGTAAACTATTATCTTGATTAGGTTAACTGAAGTGCAGAGACCTACTCTAAAACTAGGCAGGGTCATTTCTTGGACTTGGGTCCTGGAGTGCATAGACAGTAGAAAGCAATACAGACACCAGCACTGATCACTCTCTGCTTCCTGACTGCAGATGAAATGTGATCAGCTCCCTTATACTCCTGTTGCTGTTACTTCCTGTCCATGATGGAGGGCACTCAGCAACGTTGTGCCAAAATAAACCACTTTCCCACTTAAATTGCCCCTTTCGGGGTATTTTAAACAAAGCAACAAGATAAGTAATAGATCCATCAACGTTCATAAATTTTCAGCTATGTCTTGGACCCTAGTATCAGCCAGCAATATATTCTCATGCCTGCAATAATCTTACTGCAATAATTTCTTGGTTGGAGTCCATGCATTTATTTTGGCTTGCCTTCACCTGTTGCCTATGAAATACACACACAAAAATGATGTAACGATGCTTCAAAAAATACTTGAATAAAAATGTCTTTAGAAAATCCATTGCTACATACAATGAATATATTCTAATTAAAAAAGAAACAATTGTATTCCGTTATGCTATTGCATCAGTTAAAACAGATCAGTGCATCTTAGTCCACCCACACTGGAGTCCTGCACTGGGGTTGCCCTCATACCAGTTTCCCAACTCTTTCTCTTACTGTTTTCTAACCAGTCCTAGATACCCTGGGTAAAAGCCTCTGCAGTTTCTGTTGCTTGACCACAATGATCTTTCTTTGGGTTTTATCCTGATGGGCTCCTGTCCTTTATGCACATTTTTCCACATGACTTATTATTTTAAGAGAGGTCTTCTTGAACACCCAGCCTACTCCCACAGTGCTTATCACTTAACATTTTTATGTATTTATATCTATCCAGAAGTTATTGCAGAATCCACGTTCTAAGAGCTTCAGTTTCATTTTATTTATGTCTGCAATTCTAGTGTCTGAAAAAAATGGCAATAAAATCATGTGGCCAAAACAACAAATAAACAAATGAAGAGTCTCTTTATTTTTTTTTCTCACAAAAATGTTCTGCTTTTGAAAGATACTTTCTTATCTCTATATCAGTCTCTTCCCAGAATGAACCATCTCTTTTTATCCTGGCTCCTCATAAAATGCTTCCATCCTGGTCTCCCTTCTGTATTCCTGAGTAGAGCATGGAACGGACATAAAGTAGTGAGCTGGGAACACCCCAACAGTAGTGATTTGAAGAGACGTCCTGTCTTAGGGCTTTACTGCTGTGAACAGATACCATGACCATGGCAACTCTTTTAAGGACAACATTTAATTAGGGCTGGCTTACAGGTTCAGAGGTTCGGTCCATTATCTTCAAGGTGAAAGCATGGCAGCATCCAGGCAGGCATGGAGAAGGAAGAGCTGAGAGTTCTACATCTTCATCTGAAGGCTGCTAGTAGCATGCTGGCTTCCAGGCAGCTACAATAAGGGTCTTAAAGTCCATATTCACAGTGACACACCTACTCCAACAGGGCCATGCCTCCTAATAGTGCTACTTTCTGGCTAAGCATATAACATGTCCCAAGTTCTTTGATCCTTAAGCACTTCTTGTTTCCAATATTTTGGAAAGTTGAGTTATTTCATCCTATTTCCTAGCCAGCCCATATATTTTTATATACGAAGAACTTTCTTATACTGAATTTTTCAATTTAGCTGTCCAGCTATGCACACATTAAGTTGTATCAGTGCAGACATTAAGTAAGAATGTTCTGGGATTGGTCTGTAAGGTTTGTTATCTTTGATTCACAGTATTCATTTGTACTCCCTTGATTCCACTTCTTGAGTAACAAGTAATAGAAATTAACTGAATTAAATGATAACAATTTAAATGATTAGCTATTAGAAATGTATGATCTAGACAAGGAATATGATGGGGGAAAAGGTGAGACCCAAGAAAATTTATCACAAAGAAGCTCTTGGGGATCAGAGCATGGTGAGTATGTCCTTATGTCATAGTGGGGGAAAGTAGTGCTTTATTATCTTATGTCCTTGTCTTATTCTACTTGTGACTCAAATTTCTGGAAGAAGTAATTCTGTAGGCTTGGTCTTCTGAAGTGCGGAAAACCCATGAGTGACAACATCAATGAAGAAAAAGATTTCTTCCACTCCAGCAAGCATTAACAGCAGTATCATCTCACAATTATTAACCAGTAGCATCTCAGTGAAACGTGGGGTCTCAAAAGTTCCTCTCACATTCAATGATGGAATATTGAAGGGCCTTTTCTAACAACATTGTGAGATAGCCACAGCTGCTTGAAGTCTGTGAATGCGGTATGATGCCATGTTTAGAAGACAACATTATACAGCATTCCTCTGGCCAATTTGTCTTAGATAATACAGCTAATTGGTAATACCTAACCAATGACACTGGATTTGATGGACCCATTGAGATTTATCAGAACTTGATATGAATTCTCTCTTATAACAAATGTTTTATAACCATAACCAATATACTTATAATTAAAGTATTAACTAAGATTACAAGAGAAATAAAGGTGCTTTCTTTGCAATGGTGAAGTACACCACCAAAGAAAGGGGTGTTGTGTTGGTTTCTTAACCACTGAGCCACCTCTCCAGCCTCTGTTGTGTTGGTCTCTAAGTGATGATTTATGCCAACAACGGAGGGTAGTGTCCATTTTCTTGTCTCATGGCAAAGCCTTTCTTCCTAGCTCAGGTCACTAGGTGAGATACTGCTGCCCTACTTCCCAAAGCAGGCAGATTAAAGGACTTCAGAGGAAGGGGGTTTCCCATTAGCATCAGTCTTCTTGATAGGTTCAGGGAACTGAGATTTTTAAATAGACATGTTTTCCAGTGCTTGAGCCAATGTGCATATGTTCCCTATCCTGTAAGTTTGACCTTGGTTAGCTTCAAAAGCAATGGCCAGCGCTATTTCAGAGCAAATGTAATTTACATTATCTGATTGTCAACAATGCAGTCTCTCTACTTAACATAGTCATGGTCCCGGCAAATGCCATGATAATAGATTTATATGAAAAGCTCCGGGGAAGGGTTTAGGGTAAAATTATTTACAAAACTCCAGCCTTTTATGCAGAAACCATACATAACACCTATACTCTGAGAAATATAAGAGTGACATGGCTACTGAGAGTATCTCCTTTCGCAGGTTTACAAGCCTGCCTCCTTAGTACAGCGATTCTTCGAACTCTAATTTGATGTATCTCACTGCATTAAAACAAAGTATATACACTTTAGCATAGTAAAATATTATATATGTGTATTTAAACTCATAGCTATTCTATCCAGGACCATTGTCTGATATTAAAGGTATCATTTAAAATTTTAATTTCTTATACCACAATAAATGTTTATGTCTCTTCCAGTAATCTTTCATACTGACACTTATTATATTTTTGCTTTCAAGGAGAGTAAATGTGTTTCTTGTTCTGCTAAAACAAACAATGTTCTCTGAAGCTACCAAGGCCAAGCAAGGCCATATTTAGTTTTCCGATCTCAAGCATCTTTGAATCAGGCAATGTGGGTTTTAAGAAGCAATTAAAGATTTTTGTGCCTCCAATTTTCCATTGCTCCTCAAAGGAAAATGATTACAGACATAACTGGACTTTAACTAGATTAAGAAAGAATAAGAAACTGAACTAAGAAAGGAGAGCTCTGAGCAACGCTGACCATAGCGGACCTTCTCCTATCTCCTAGAGTGTCACATCCCTGAGGTCTGATCAAGTGAGATTTGCTCTATCCTTACTCATTCTCTCAGACCTATGGTTTACATCGTCTTTGAGATAAGAAAAGTGACGCTGTGACAAGAGGCACTTTTAGGGTAGAACATACATATCTTATAGTGTGAAACTAGAGAAGCCAATGAAGTTGTGTCAAAGAACTTCATAAAGTAAACCACGGCCTTGGAGAGAGAAGTTTCTTCTATAAAGAGACAAATTCATCCCAGTCTCTTCTCAGGCACAGAAAAAACTCTAGATCTTTACTGAACGTTTTTCTCTCAATGGTAATTAACAAAATGTAAGCCTATTAATGTGTCTCATCTAGTTCTTATTTGTTCTTGAAGGAATTCTGACCTTACAAGGCATTAGTGATGCTGGATCAAGATTTTTTTTTATAACCCAGTCAATGTTTTTATTTCCCCTCTATACTTCTTTTTAAAGACCTCATGGCCAGATTCCATTATTTAATTTTTTTCTTCTGACTTTACAAGGCAGATGACTATTCTAGAAAGTGGTCCTCCTTCCTCATAATCGTTTATTATAAGTTAAGAGGTAATTAAAACCTGCTTGAAGTTCCCCTAGATTATCCCTCTAGATAAGATTCAAGTGACTCCTGAGAGTGACATAGATGAGAAATGGTGTGACCAATTAAAATAGAATGCTCTTGTAGTAACATGACATCAGGCCATGGTATTCAGAAAGTTCATCAAGACTGGAATTTAATGACAGGGATGAATGAGGTGAAGAAAAGCACAGGCTGCAGACTTCCACAGTGCCAGGAGGCAGTATTTCAAAATGCATTTAAGCTTGGCATAACTTATGGTCTTGCTGCTGATCTCTCAATGCTGTGAGCAGCCTGAAGGTCAGACACAGCTCTTATCTCAGTGCCTGTTTTGTATCATCCACTTGGATTCACCCTTCCACTCTGCCCATGATCTTCAGAGCCCTATACTAGACTGTAGAATGTCACATGTGTCATAACAAATGGTCTTCTGCAAATGGAGGCAAATGCAAAGAGCAAGCATAGTCTTTCAGACCTCCTTTTGCATATCTTGTTTCATAGCATGTATAGGAAAATGATCTGTTTTTGGTCCTTGTTATAAAGAACTAGTATGGCTTCCCAACCAGGATACCCAAGACACAGAGGTGAGTTGCAAGCTGTCCTAGAGCCCCAATTGTCAGGGTCTAAGCTAGCTTCTCTGTCATGAGAGGGGCCTTGAGGGTTTCCAAGATCATCCAGCTTCCCTTTGAAAAACTTTGGGACCCCAAAACTAACTAACTTGGAACACTGCTTTATCAGTCCTATCCCAGTCAGATCTGCCCACCATCCCAGTCAAAACTTGTAGGACACAGCCTGCTGAGGGGACTTGCACAGGTTCCCCTGGGCTCCATTGTCTATTTCTGTGCTCATACTTTAGTCACAAGGACCCTGGAGGGACCGCAAGAACCTCTTACTACCCCATGGAGGCCTGCAGAGGCCCCAAGAATCACCAGCTGGAAACATAGCTCCATTAATTCCTTGCCAGTAGGGTCGTCGGCCTTTGGCATAGCCAACAGAATCTGGTAACCTGACTTCCATTGTCTGAGAAGTCCTGTTGCCAGCCAACACCAGAGAAAACAAGATGCCTAAAGGATAGTTTAAGAATATAATCAACAAGACTCAGGGCTATATGGTACCACAAGAGCCCAGCTATCCTGCTACAGCTAACCCTGGGATATCCTAATAAAACTGAAGCACAAGAAAAGGGTCTTAAGTACAGTCTTATAAAGATTGGAGAAGCTTTAAAAGAGGACATGAATGAATCCCTTAAAGGAAATACAGGAAAATACATTCACACAGAGGCATTAAAAGATAAAGCAAATAAATATAAAAAATATATAGGAAAATATAATCAAACAGGTGAAGGATAGGAATAAAACTGCCCAAAGTTTTGAAAAGAGAAATAGAAGCAATAAAGAAAACACAAACTGAGGCAATTCTGGAGATGGGAAACCTAGAAAATAGAAAAAGAACTACAGACTTAAGCATCACCAACAGAATACAGGAGATAGAAGAGAGAAACCCAGGCCTAGAAGATACAATAGAAGAAATCAATATATTGGTCAAAAATGCAAAATATAAAAAGTTCATAATATAAAATATCCAGGAAATTTGAGATATTATGAAAAGACCAAACTTAAGAATAATAAGAAAAGGAGAATATTCTCAGCTCAAAGGCCCAGAAAACATCTTTTAAAAAAATCATAGAAAAAAAATCTCTAACATAAAGAAAGATGCCTATAAATGTACAAGAAGCTTACAAAACAACAAACAAATTGGACCAGAAAAGAAACTCCTTCTGCCACATAATAATCCAAATACTAAATATACAGAGTAAAGAAAGAATTTTAAAAGCTGCAAGGGAAAAAGGCCAAATGACATATAAAGGAATATTCATCAGAATTATACCAGATTTTTCAACTGAGATTCTAAAAGCTAGAAGGGTTGGGCAGATGTCTTGCAGACTCTAAGAGACCACAGATGCCATCTAGTCTACTGTGCCCAGCAAAAATTTCAATTACCATAGATGGAAAAACCAAGATGTTTCATTACAAAACCAAATTTAAACAATACCTTTCTACAAACATAGCCCTACAAAAGATACTAAAAGAAAAACTCCAACCCAAAGAGGCTAATAACACCAAAGAACACATAAGAAACAAATAATTTCACATCATTAAAACCAATAGAAGAGAAACACACACCACCACCATCAAAATAACAGGAAGTAACAATCATTGATCATTAATATCTCTCAACATCAATGAACTCAATTACCTAGGCTAAGACACAGGCTAAAAGAATAAATTCATTAAAAAAATCTATCTTTCTGTGATATATAGAAAAAATTTCTCAGCAAAAATACTTCAGACAGTTATTATCTCAGTATAAAGGGCTGGGAAAAGGTTTTCCAAGCAAATGGACTCAAGGAAAGAGTTGGAGTAGCCATTCTAATATCTAATAAAATAGACTTTCAACTAAAAGCAATCAAAAGAGACAGGGAAGGATACTTTATGCAAACAAACAAACAAACAAAAAAACCAAAATAAACAAACAAAAAAGAAACCTCCTCAAAGAAGAAATCTCAATTCTGAACATTTATGCCACAAATGCAAATGCACCCACATTTGTTAAAAAAGAAAACATGATTAAAGCTTAAATCATAAATTGAACCCCACACATTAATAGTGGGTGATTTTAACACTCCACTTTCACTAATGGACAGGTCATTGAGACAGAAACTAAACAGCTATCGATAGAACATTTTACCCAAACACAAAAGAATATACACAGGAACCTTCTTCAAATTTAACCATATGACCAGTCACAAAGCAAACCTCTACAGATACAAAAAGATTGAAATAACCACATGCATCTTATCAGATCACCATCAATTACAGCTGGACTTCAAAAACAACAGAAACAATAGGAAGCCTACATACTCATGGAAACTGACCAACTCTCTACTTAATGATCATTGGGTTAGGGAAGAAATATATAAAGAAATTAAAGACTTTATAAAATTTAATGAAAACGAGAACAGAACATATCCAAACATATGGGACACTATGAAAGCAATGCTAAGTGGAAAGTTCATAAGACTCAGTACCTCATAATGAAATTGGAGAGTTTTCATATTAAGAAATTAAAAGTATATCTGAAAGCTTTTGAAGAAGAAGAGGAGGAGGAGGAAGAAAGAAAAGAAGAATCAACAGCAAACATACCCAGTGGGGGGGGAAAAATCAAACTCAGGGTTGAAATCAATCAATTAGAAGCAAAGAGAACAACACAAAGAATCAATGAAAGTAAAAACTGGTTTTTGGAGAAAATCAACAAGATAAACTCCTAGCCAAACTAAATGAAAGTCAGAGAAACAGTACTCAATTTTTAAAAAAAGTGAAAAGGAAGACATACAATTGAAACTGAGGAAATTCATAGAATTATTAGGTCTTACTTCAAAAGCCTGTGCTCCACGAAATTGGAAAATTTAAATGAAATGGGTAATTTTCTATACAGATTCCAATTACTAAATCAAGTCCTATACCACCCAAGGAAAGAGACACAGTCACTAAAAGTTTCTCCCAACCATTCCCCGCCACTCCCAAGCCCTGGGCCTAATACATTTAGAGCAGAATTCTACAAGACTTTCAAAGAAGAGCTACTGCCGATACTCCTCAAACTATTTCACAAAATAGAAAGAAAAAAAAAAAAAAAAAAAAAAACGGAACATTGCTAAACTCTGAGGCCACAGTCACTCTGATACCCAAACCACACAAAGACTCATCAGAGAAAAACCAATTTTGCTTTGTGAACATTGATTCAAAAATACTCAATAAAATAATCACAAATGAATCTAAGAATACATCATCATCCAATAATACAAGAATCATTCACCAAAATTGAGTAAGCTTCATCCCAGGGATACAGGGGTGGTTTAATATATGGACAGACATCTATCAACATAATCCATCATATAAACAAACTGAAAGAAAAAACCCCACATGATCATCTTATTACATGTCCAAAAAGTATTTGACAAAATCCAATACTTCTTCATGTTAAAAGTCTTGGAGAGATCTGGGATACAAGGTGCATATCTAAATACAAGAAAGGCAATATACAGCAAGCCAATAGCCAACATCAAATTAAGTGGAAAGAAATGTACAATTTCACTAGAATTGGAGACAAGGCTGTGGGGACACAAATTGAAAAGGCAAAAGTCAAAGTATTGCTATTCATGGATGATATAGTATACATAAGTGACTCCTAAAAGTTTACCAGAGAACTATCACAGCTGATAAACACCTTCAGGAAATTGCCTAGGTACAAAGTTAACTCAAAGAAATAAGTAGCCCTCCTTTATACAAGTGGTAAATGGGCTAAGAAGGAAGTTAGGGAGAAAATACCCTTCACAATAGTCACAAATAATATAAAATACCTTGGTATAACTGTAACCAAGCAAGTGAAAAACTTGTATGACAAGAACTTCATGTTTTTGGAGAAAAAAAATGAGGAAGAGATCAGAAGACTGAAAGATCTCCCATGTTCATGGATCAGTAGGATTAGCATAGTGAAAGTGGCCATCTTACCAAAAGCAATATACAGATTTAATGCAATTTCCATCAAAATTCCAACACAATTCTTTATATATCTTGAAAGAACAATTCTCAACTTCATATAGAAAAACAAAAACAAAAACAAAACAGAATAGCTAAAACAATTCTGAACAATAAAAAATCTGGAGGTACCACTATCCCTGACCTCAAGCTTTACCACAGAGAAATAGTAATAAAAACTCCATGGTAATGGTATAGAAATAGACCGGTTGATTGATAGAATCTAATCAAAGACCCAGAAATAAACCCACACTCCTACAAACACTTGACTATTGACAAAGCCATATAATGAAAAAAAAAGAGAATATCTGCAACAAATGGTGCTGGTCTGACTGGATGTTCTCATGTAGTAGAGTGAAAATAGATTCATATTTATTACCCTGTGCAAAGCTTGAGTCCAGATGGACCAAATACCTCAACATAAAGCCAAATACCTCAACATAAATCTAATAGAACAGAATGTGGGGAATAGCCTTGAACTGACAGGTACAGGAGACACCTTCCTTAACAGTATACCAATGGCTCAGGCACTAAGGTAAAAAAGTCAATAACTATAGATTGCACCCCTGTTGATTTTCCTTCTCTCTCCCCTGCTCTTCCTATGTATGATCTCTCCGCCTCACCTCACTCCCCTCTCCTCTTCCACCCACTCATCTATCAAAAATCCATGAAACTGAAAAGCTTCTGTAAGGCAAAAGAAACCACCATTAGGTGACAAAATGACAGTGTATAAAGTGGGAAAAGATTTTTACTAACTCTGCATATGACAGTGGGCTAATATCCAAAATATATAAAGAACTCAACAAGTTCAACACCGACAATCCAAATAACCCAATTAAAAACATGGGTATAGAGCTAAACAGAATCCGTAGTCATCAGGGAAATACAAAACAAAATGACTCTGAGATTCCACATTGCACTCATCAGAATGGCTAAGATAAAAAAAAAATCAAGGCTCAGCACATGATGGTGAGGTTGTGAAGCAAGGGGAACATTCCTCTACTGCTTGGGGGAGTGCAAACTTGTACAGCCACTTTGGAAATCAATTTGGTGGTTTCTCAAAAATTGGGAGTAGTTCTACCTTAAGACCCAACTATTGCACCCCTGGGCATATGCCCAAAAGATGGTCCCCCATCCCACAAGGACAGTTGCTTAACTATGTTCATAGTAGATTTATTTGTAATAGAACTAGAAAAAACTTAGATGTCCCTTAACTGGAGAATGGATAAAGAAAACGTGGTTTATTTACACAATGGAGTACTCCTTAGCCATTAAAAAACAAGGACATCATGAATCTTGCAGGCAAATGGATGGGACTAAAAAATACCATCCTGAGTGAGGGAATCCAGACCCAAAAGGACATGAATGTATGAACTCACTTATAAGTAGATATTAACCATAAAGTACAGGAAAACCACACTGTAATCAACAGACCCAAAGAAGCCAAATAACAAGGACCCAAGAGAGAATGATTGAAATCTTTCTCAGAAGGAGGAAAAAATAGATATCAGAAGTCCAAGGAAGGAGAGAACTGGGTGGAAGAGCAGATGGGCCGGGAGATGAAGAGATCATATGTAGGAAGATCAGGGAACAATGAGAAATCTTTGGGGACAGGGGATCTCTAGGACATGGCAGAGACCCTGGATGGGGGTAAACCCCAGAAGGTCTCTGAGGCTGATTCTAGCTGAGACTCCTAGAAGTGTGGGATATAGATTTGGAAGAGGCCACTTTCTTTAGCCAGATAGGAGTCCCAGAGGAGGTATAAGGACAGCAACTCACCCACAAAATCTTTGGCCCCAAATGTAGACCCTATCTATCTAAAAGATACAGAGGTGTAATGACAGACCAGAGACTAAGGGTGTGGCCAGTCAATGACTGCCACAAATTGAGATGAATTCTATGGGCAAGAACTATTCCCTGACACTATTAATTACAGACAGGAACCTAGCATAACTGTTCCCTGAGAGGCTCCACCCAGTACTCAATGGAAAGAGATGCAGAGATTCACACACAAACAGTAGCTGGAGCTCCAGGAGGATCACAGAAGACTTGGGAGAAGGACTGAGGGACCTGAACAGGACAAAAGACTCTACAGGGAGACCACCAGAGCCAACTAACCTGGACCCTTGGGGCCTCCAGAGACTGAATCACCAACGAAAGAGCAAGCATGGGATGGATCTAGGTCTCCTGCATATATGTAGCAGATAAACAGCTGGGTCTTCATGTGGGTCTTCAAACAACTGAAATGGGGACTGTTCCTGAGCCTCTTGCCTGCCTGCTTGTGGATCTGTGCCCCTAAATGGACCACATTGGCCTTAGTGGGAGTGGATGTGTCTAGTCCCATAGTGACTTGATGTGCTAAGTGGGGACTAGTGTGGGGGGATGACACCTGGAGGGGTGCTTCCTCTTCTCAGAAGAGGAGAAGGTGGATTGAAGGAAGGACTTGCATGGGGGCTGCTGAGAGAAGAAGGTGAGCTGGTTTGGGACTTTGAAGTGAATAAATAAATAAATAAATAAATAAATAAATAAATAAATAAATAGCCTAGGGAACAAAAGGCATCAGGTGGAGGAGGGAGGGGTAGATATAGAGATATAGATATACTAGATACTGACATCCTAGGCCATAATACCCTTGATATTCTAGGTCCTGACACTGTGGACCCCAACATGAAGAACCCAATTCTCCACAAAGCAGGACACTTCTCTTTTTTCAAGCTCCTAGGTGGTTTGGTAGTGATCCCCTGTCATCATTCCAGAAAGGACTTGGAAGGTACTTCTGACACAGAAAGGAATTTAGACCCGGAGCTCAGCTAGCTGCATCACTGGTAAATAGTTAACCTTCTTAATTTTCTTCGCTTTTTTTTCTCACCTGCAACGTTGTTATCATGGTATTTCCTGCAATGGGGGCTGGTATAAGTCAAACACTAGTGTATAGATGGATATATTACAGCCCAGCACATCCCAAGAATAATTAACATTTCTCATTTTGATATTTTAAAAACACCATAAAAAAAAACTATGACTTAAATAAATGACTCTGGGATGAGAAATGGGTAGTATGGCCAAGCCAATGAAAGACTGTCTGGGATTGTAAGCAAAAAGACCTGTTAGAAAGGACCTCATTGGAACATTCATGTGAGATTTGATATCAGACTGGGGTAAATACCAAATACTCTAGGTACTAGAAGGAACAGGGCTGAGTCATTCTTATGCATACAGAGGCAGTAAGAATGAAGTTTAACAATCACAGCATCAAAGAGTTGATGTCATAGTCCTTTATCTGCTAGATGGCTTCCTGTCCAGTCAGAGAAGAGCTCAAAGAACCATGCTGGTGAGAGCAATGACTTGTGTATCAAATTCTTGACCCTGACCCAAGCAGCTTTGGAGACTGAAGCCTAATGACTAAGACCAAAGAGAGCGTTGCTGAGCAGGTTTCAGGCTGACCAAGGCCATCCAGCAATGAACCTTGTCTATGGGGTCAGGCAAGGACCATGGCTTGCAGCTGTGGTTAAAGCCTCAGTGACAGAAGTTATTGATGGCCACCCTTTGTTCTGGTTTGGTAGAAGGCAGGTGACGATGAATAAACAAAGGATGACGAGGCTAATGCTGGAGAGGTTATGAGACTCCAGGCTTGTTAAAAGAAAACAGAAAGAACTTGCTCAATCATCAGATAAATGGGTATTTTTAGATTTCTACTCTTATCTGGATGAGGCCCAGTGGGCCTGGAATATTTATAAAAGTTTCTTGTTTATTACGTTTTATTTTATTTGGCTCTTGGAAACTATTACAAAGATTAATTTCGTTGTTGGAACTGATGAATAAGTTCCATAATTAATTTAAAGCTTAACATGACCTACTGCTATTTTTTAAATCTAACTAACAAGACTCATCAGAATTTACATTACCCTATTAATCAACATGTCTATGGGAGAGATGCAGGGCCTCATGTTCTCACAACTAAAAAGTCAACAGTCTATTCAAAGACAGCAACTTCATAGTCGAGCTTGTTTTATGCCTGCCGACCCTGGTTTTAATCATGTGTGTGGAGTGCATTCCGGTTCTTGCACTGACGGTGTCACGTGGTGCCAAGATAATGAGCTGTTATTGTCCTGGCCCCGTGGTGGGCTTTTGTCATTGTTCCACGAAAATGAAAAAGGGCTAACCTGGCCATTCTTCAGTGAAAAATGATTCTTGTGTCTCCAACTCTCCGCTGACACTGTGGACTAACTAGTCTGCCATCCCGGATTGAAACGAAAAACGGAACCCCAAAATGCTCACTGGGCACCGTCTACTTTTCGTTTAACAAAGAAGCTTTAAGGTTTTCAAACCACCCTTGGCCTCAGTTAGAAGAGACTATATAAGAAAGACAAGAGCATTTGTTACTGTGACAAGAAGATAAAAGTATAAAACACAACCGTCTTTCATCAGAATCAAACCTTTCTGCCTGTTTTCACAAGCCCATTAGAACAGAAGTCCCGGTAGCCATTGGCTAACAGGCGAATGTGGTCATTTGCTTTCGTTTGTTTGTTCAGTTGCTCTCACGAGCCACTTTAAAAACAAATAAATATTTTGCTTGGAGATGCAGCTACTTCCTGCATTTATGAAGGAAAAAAAAATGAACGTGCTGTTTATTTTTGCAGGTCTAGATGTGAACTGAAGACCATGGGGGAGGGAGTGAAGAATGGCGGACACTGGCTTCTGGCTCCTCACTAGCGCAAGGGGTGAGTTAGAGAAACAACCCCCAGCCCCTCCTCCTCCCTCTTCCCTGCCTCAGTGTCTCTACTTTCACTAGTAGCTCATCAACGGAGTGAAGTTTTGTTTTGTTTTGTGTTTTAAGTAAAACAAGTTATCATGGCAAGGAACCACTGCTATTTCTTGCAATGTTAAGGTCTTTACTAACCGGCATGCTGAAATGCTTGAAGACCGACCGCATAAGGAAAAGACTTGAGTTTCTCGAGAAGGTCAAGAACTTTCTGTATTGCAGCCTGGCAGCAGCTCTAAGGACTGGCAAATGTGACTACAGGAAAGGTGAAAGCAACAGGAACAAAACCGAGAGCAGAGTGAGCAGGCAGCATACAGGCCAGGCCCGCTCTACCGGGGATCAGGGTCAGGGACTGCATGTGCACTGTACAAAGATCTGCAAAAGCTAGCCAGGGAAGAAAGAGAGCTACCAACCAAGAGCTCTCAAATGGACAAATAGAAATGGCCAAGAAGTATTCTTGAAAGTGTCCAGTGTTTCTAGGTATTAGGGAAATGCAAATTAAAATTACTTTGAGACTCTATCTCACTCTACTTAAAATGCCTCTCATCAAGAAAATAAATACTGGCAAAATTGGAAGAAGAAGAATTCTTCTTCTCTGTTGATGAAAGTGTAAACGAATGTAGCCACGATGAAAATCAGTATGGAGATTTCTTTAAAGTATTAAAAATATCAGGGCATGGTGGTACATGACTTTAACCCTAGCACTTGGGAGACAGATAAAGATCAATCTCTGCAACTTCAAGGGCAGCCTGGTCTCTAAAATAGCCAGGGCTATGCAGAGAAATCCTGTCTTATAAGCAAGCAAGCAACCAAGCAAGTAAACAAATAAAAAACCCAAATAAATAAAACTATCATATGACAACTATATCATGCTTTTGCCCATATACCAAATTATATATCCTGTGAAAGAGATATTTGAATATCCGTGTTTACTGCGCATACTGGACTGGGCTATCCCACATTAATCATTAATTTAAAAAGTAAATCAATTAAAAGGCCCACAAATCTCTCTACAGGCAATCTCAATTGAGATTCTTCTTCCCTGATAACTGTAGCTTGTATCAAAAATATAAAAATGCTATGAGAAATGTTACCATGTATGTTAATTAAAAATAGTAGAAGGCAAGTAAATGGTAGTAGGAAAATGTTGTATATTCATTTGAAACTCAGTTCAATTCTTTCCCTTTTGTTTGTTTTTGTTTTTAATCTTTGGGTGAACTTTTAAGGCAAAACTAAATGTTTGCCCTGAGAAATTAACTTAAAGGTTTACTGATTTTCTTCCTATTGGCCCACTGTTTTTCTGTCTTTTGCTTGTTTATAAGTCTACAGACTAGTGCTTGAGTATTCACAGGCAGACATTATATAAAACATTCTACAGTTCAGAAATTAAATAATCTCAAAATGAGTTGGTGGTTGGCACATTGAAAAAATCAAATAGAAATCTGAGAGGAAGGGCAAAGAAACATGTGTGGACCGTGAAAGGCAAAGTGTGTGCTCTGGACCTCCAAGAACAGGTCTCAACACAAGGGAGGCTTCTTTGTCTCAGATGGACAGAGACCAGGGCTAAGGGACAGACTGGAGACAGAAGAAGGAGAAGGATGACGGAACAAGGAGGGAGGAGAAGATAGACATAGGAGATGAGTAAGAGGCATTAGTCCAAGAGTGAGACAAAGGGCTGCCTCTGGATAGGGAGGGGCCAGACACTGCATATAGGAAAATGGTTGTTTGTATAGGTAAAATGAGAAATCCTGGGCTGAGATGATGCGTTTAATTTTATTTTTATTTATTTATTTTTTTTAATTGAACAACTTTATTTTAAAAATCAAAGATCAATGTACAGATTTTAAAAGCATTTTTGCATAACAGTATATGAGTATACTTTTTGTCAGTATGTGATCTTTTTAAAGGTTTGATAGTATGCCTTAAAATCTTACTAGTTACGATGAGCATAAAGTATATGTAAAAACAAGATGTAACCTGGAAATAGTCAAATAGT
The DNA here is from genome assembly GCF_963924665.1 of Micromys minutus. Classification (NCBI taxonomy): domain Eukaryota; kingdom Metazoa; phylum Chordata; class Mammalia; order Rodentia; family Muridae; genus Micromys; species Micromys minutus. Next base: position 44,371,306 of record NC_137972.1, on the reverse strand, counting down.
TTTCTTGGTGTGTAAAGATTAAGCATAATGATATATATATATTGGCCTTTGTTTTTCTTGAACTTCATATAGTCTGTAAGTTGTTTCTGGGGTGTTCAGAGCTTTCTGGGGTTAGTATCCAATTATCAGTGACTGCATATTATGTCTGTTCTTTTGTGACTGGGATACCTCACTCAGGATGATATTCTTTAGAAGCATCCATTTTCTTAAGAATTTCATAAAGTTATTGTTTCTGATAGCTGAGTAGTACTCTATTGTATTGTATCCACAATTTTTGTAACCATTCATCTACTGAAGGACATCTGGGTTCTTTCCGGCTATTATAAATAGGGCTGCTATGAACATTGTGGTGGATGTGTCTTTGTTGTATGTTGGAGCTTCTCTGGGGTATATGCCCAGAAGTGGAATAACTGGGTCTTCAGGTAGTACTATGTCCAATTTTCTGAGGAATCGCCAGACTGATTTCCAGAGTGGTTTTACCAGTTTACAACCCAACCAACAGTGGAGAAGTGTTCCTATTTCTCCACATCCTCGCCAGCATCTGCTGTCATCTGAATTTTTGATCTTAGCCATTCTGACTGGTGTGAGGTGGAATCTCAGGGTTGTTTTGATTTGCATTTCCCTGATAGCTAAGGATGTCGAGCACATCCTTAGTTGCTTCTCAGCCATTCGATATTCCTCAGTTGAGAACTTTTTGTTCAGCTTTGTACCCCATTTTTAATAGGGTTATTTGATTCTCTGGTGTCTAGCTTTTTGAGTTCTTTGTATACCTTGGATATTAGGCCTCTATCAGATGTGGGGTTGGTAAAGATCTAGGTATTAGGCCTCTATCAGATGTGGGGTTGGTAAAGATCTTTTCCCAATCTGTTGGCTGCCGTTTTTTCTTGACAGTGTCCTTAGCCTTACAGACACTTTGCAATGTCATTAAGTCTCATTTGTCGATATTTGACCTTAGAGCAAAAGCCATTGGTGTTCTGTTTAGGAAATTTTCTCCTGTGCCTATTTATTCTAAGGTTTTCCCTACTTCCTCTTCTAATAATTTCAGTGTACCTGATTTAATGTAAAGATCTTTGATCCACTTGCACTTGAACTTTGTACAAGGAGATAAGAAAGGGTCTATTTTCATTCTTCTGCATGCTGAGTGCCAGTTGGACCAACACCATTTGTTGAAAAGACTGTCCTTTTGGGTTAGGAGCTTTTTGGCTTTTGCATTTTCTATGATTGTTTTGTCTATGTTTTCCATATTGCCTTCAGCCCCTGAGATTCTCTCTTCCATCTCTTGTAGTCTGTTGGAGATGCTTGCATATGTGACTACTGATTTCTTTTTTAGATTTTCTTTATTATTTCTATTTCCATTTTAAATTCCTTCTTCAATTCCTTCATCTCTTTGGTTCTGTTTTCTTCTAGTTCTTTGATTTGAGTGTTTTTCTTGTTTCCTCTTTAAAAGCTTCTATTTCTTTATGCTTTCCCTCCTGTTCTTGCTTAAGGATCTTTATCATCATCTTGAGGTATGATTTCGGGTCTGAGTCTTCTTTTTCTGGAGTTTTTGGCACTCTGCTGTTTGCTTTGATTGGAGAGCTTGGTTCTGGTGTTGCCAGGTTGTATTGATTTCCAGTGGGTAAGTTATTTCACTTTCCTCTTGCCATCTTGTTGTCTGTGATTATACGTGGTCTTGTTGTCAGTGATTGGTTCCTGTCTCTCCCATGTATCTTGCCTGTGTCCCTGGATCTCTCTTGTTCCTGGTAGCAGATGGTCTGAGCATTTGGTCCGCATGCACGGGCCCTCTGGGTGGAAACCGAGTCCCTATGGCAGAGTTCCTGCTCCCCTGACCCAATGGGTGGGGGCGCTTTCCGTGTGCTTTTCCCAGACCTCTCTGTGCCCTGGATACTCGCAGTGCAGTCTCACCAGGCCTGTGTCTCTGGATCACTGTTGTTCCGGGTGACCGCGTTTAGTTTTAATTTGGCATGTTAATTAGGTGAGTCAAAGGGGGCCTTTGATTGCTGAACTTCAATACTTTCATAGCTGGATCTTGGTAGCCCGCTTCAGGAGGAGAGATTGACCTAATAAAGAAATGGGCATTGGTGGCTAGTTTTAGGAATGTAATCTAATGGCTTTTAAGAAGGTAGAGGGAACCAGGAGAAGGGCAAGTCCTGCTGGAGCCATACTTGGTATGCTTGAACTTACCAGAATCCCTTCAGTGCCCATCTCATTTAACCTCTACCTTCAATCGCTTATCTTTCTAATGGAAAGCACACAGATGTTCGTGATGGCGGTGTGTCCGCTAACAATGAGAACTCAAAGCATTGTGACCCTTCCTTATGTGGCTGCATAGGAGCATCTAACTTCATTTTGACTAAGTAATGTGACTTTTCTATCCATGTCAGTACATAGCCCAAGCCGTCAATAACAACCATGAAGGGCTCAGTGAGCTACATAGCTTAAGGAAATATCACAGGCCACTTATAGATGACCTATAGATGAGTCTAACATCATCTCTTTGTATTCCTGTAAAGATTTTTTTTCTGACTTTAAATCCCAGATTCTCTGTAGTAAAAGGTGTTATAGAAATTGGTTCCAAATGTTTATTCATGTACATGCTTTCATTCTTCATCCACTGGAAATGGAGTTTCTGATCAAACTTTGAACTATACTGCTAGAAGATAGAGTAAAAAATCTTCAAAGACAGAAGAAGACATATAGTTCATGAGGTACAACGAGCAGCCACATAGAAACAGGAATTGGAACGGAAATTGCTAGGGGCAGGAAGAGATAGAAACACAGACTTCATTTCATGATAAATATGTCAGACTTTGAGCCTCAGAAGATGAAAATGTTGTGGGAAAAGTCGTATCTCCAGGGTAGCACTGTGTCAGAAATACAGGAGGACTTACAGGGATAATTTTAAACTCCCTAGAAGCCATCTTCAAAGACACAAAAAGAAGCAAGTAACAGTCATTTCTAAATATATCTAGCTTGACTACATATAGCAATACTATTACCAAACTGTTATATAATCAATAGGAAACATTACCAACTGGATAGCTAATGCTTTTTCCACAATGAATCCTTGAACAGTAATATTTGCACTTAAAAACACCTTTCAATTTTGAATACTATATTGTATTTAAAACCTTAAAATAATTTAATAGTATATGCTGGGTGAGCACCCTATTACTGAGTTCTATCCTCAGGTTATAGAAATTCTTGACCTGTATTTAGAGTAGATTAAATATAGTTTATACTTGAATAAGTAGATTTGCATGTTCTAATGTATCTGGATATTTTTCAAAATACTTCACTTAATATAAACAAAATATATCTCTTAAACAACAAATAATCCTCTAACATATGTGTGTGCAAATAGAATTGGCTAATATCTTTTAAACAAAATTTACCTGATTTTTAAAATCAAAAGTAATCTAATGTTATCTCTGTGTTTGTCCAAATTAAATACATTTATTATTTGAGATCAGTTTATGGTTATTAACACCACATTTTAAACGATATGTCAAAAATGAAAGACAACTCTAGATTTTGCCAATATCAATAAAACATTCTTTAATTTTTTTTCTTAGTGTTTCCCTTGGTAATTTATGTGAGACTAACAATTACTATGCCTAAGTTTTTCAGAGAGCTTAGTGTCAGGAAATGTGTGACATCATTATCAGTTGTTTTATAAAGTTATTATTAAATAATTAATTAAGGAGATAGTAAATTCTCAGACCTGTCTAGTTTAATAAGTCTTTTCAACTTCTAAATGAAGTTCATTCAGATAGAGTTTGATATGAGTGAAATCAATAAAGGATCTTATAACCTTTTTGATTTTGATCATTAACATTTCTAAAACACTTACTTAATTGCTAGAAAATCTTGAATTGGTGTGGAATCTTTATGAAACTGTCTGAAGACTCAACCAAGGAATTGGCAAAGTACTTAAGACCACTAAAATTAACATTGTTTTTGTTTATCAACAACAGTTTCATAAGCTAATAAGGACTCCTAGAATCTCTTCCCATATTTACTATCTTAAAATGCTCGTGATGATCAACTTTCACAGAGTTTGCTTTAGGAAACTGAGCATAAGGTTGGGAGATGGCTCAGTAGGAAAGGAGTTTGCTGCACCCGTATGCAGCAGAGCTCACATGGTGGGCATGGTAGACAGCTGTTATCTTAGAGCAAGAGGCAGAGGGAGGAATCCTTAGAGCAAACTGGCTAGTCAGACTGGACAAAATGACAAGCCTTGAGTTTAGCAGAGACCTGTATACAAGGAGGAGAGCAATTTGAGAAGATACTTGACATCAATTTTGGACTGTCACAGGTACACAATATAAATATGCACTTGAACCCCTGACATGTATGCTTGCAAGCACAGCATACACACACATCTATGCCAAAAAGAGAAAAAGAAAAAACTGGACATTTTTGTATTTTATTCTATAAAGACTGGGCGTATTTTAAATATAAATCATACAGTGGAACAAATCAATACAGGTCTCAGCCATTTCTTGCTTTGAAATGACATTAACTGGGATGGTGAGATGTGGCAGTGAGTAAAGGATCTGTCATCAAGCCAGCTGATCTCAGTTCAGCCGCTGGGACTCACATGGTAGAAAGAATTGACTCCTGAAAGCTGTCCTTTAATGACTACATGCTCTCTGTGGCTCGTGTGCATTCGTGTGCATTCGTGTGTACGTGTGTGTACGTGTGTGTGTGTGTGTGTGTGTGTGTGTGTGTACGCTCGCCTGTGTGCCTGTGTCTTTACACACAAATATGTGCACGTGTATACACAATGTAATCAAAACATTTAAAATTGTATTAACCTTGGACATTGATTTAATTATCTGGATATTCTCCATCATGAAAGTTTTTTTCCCATATCTAGCCAAAATTTTTTCTTAGCAGTTATAAAAGCTGAAAAATATCTAATAAGTTGGTAGTTTTTGTTTGATTTGACATTTATCTGTAAACCCAGAAGTCTATTAAGACACAATGTACACATAGTTCTAATCACACTGTGTATCTCACACTAATTATTTAAAGCGAAAAGATTTAAAACTTTTTCACATTTTGAGTCATCTCTTCTTTCATACAGTAAAAAAAAATGTGTTTGCGGAATCTTTTATTTTTTAACAATAAATTTTAAAAATTATTTTCTAGTACCATTTTATAATGAGTTAGTTTTATTTCTTTACCACGTCTGCAACTAAAAAAACAGTATTGCTTTTTCACCACATGTATCTCAACTGTTTATAATAAACCAAAATTATCAGACCAAATATTATTAAAACAATTTGACATCTTTTTATTGGACATTTAATTTGGATTTTAGGTGACTAATTTCACTGGATTTTCTTTTCTCTTCTTTTTACTTCAGAGAGGCAGTTTATTACCAGTAGAATTAAGCAATGTTTTACAAGGGTCTCTATGGGTGTCAGGGACTTAAAAGTAGCAAACACAGTCATTAACTCTGAACTACAACAAAGGGATTCCAAGAGCTCAGTTTGATAAAAGTTTAGAAACTAGATTCAAGTTTCGCAATGAGTGTCCCTGTTTTAATCAGCCATGTTTATTGTGGGCACAGAGTGGGAGAGAAACAAATATATCACATATCTATTTTAGAAAACCACCCATCTGGAATTGAGAAGCCTGCTTACTTAATAGGACTCTGGGTTAACTGTATTCTCTGCATCTAACACTGTGTAATGTAACTGCTCAACAAAGGAACTAAAGGAGTTCCATGATGTGCCCCTCTCTTCCTCCCCCAAACCTCATCCCATCTTTTTTTGATGTACACTTCAGCAATCATCCAATAGCCTTTTTTGCTTCCCAAAATGTTCTGTGATTTCACCGGATGTCTTTGGTGCTACCAACTCTAACTTGCAGCATTTCTATAGCCCCCTTGGTACTATCTACCACTTTTAAATACCTCAAGCTCCCTATGGATTCATAGGACTCCACGTAAGATCCCCATGAGCCTTGCCACGGGTCCCTCGGTCCTTTTAGATTTGGTACAGCACAGATAACCTTCCTGAGCCAATTAGCTGTGGAGGTGAAGTCACATGACCAAAGACACAACCAGGAGTGCAGCATTGAGTCCATGTAGGGTAACTCTCATCGGGGTGAAATCAGATGCTTCCAAACATAGGGCACTGGCAGACAAAACCCCAATGGCTGCTATTCTCCTAATTCTCATACATGACGAAGACCTGAGTACTTGCTGCAGAAGCAAAGACACTTGTGACTTTGCAGAGTGTGTAGTGCTACTGGGAATGGAACTCAGAGGAGCCTACGATGAGCTACACCCACAGCCCTCTGGGAAGGGTGATTTTTGTCTCAATTTAAAAGAAACAGCAAAAGAAAGATTTCTGTATTACCAGAGCCCTCAAGCTAATCTTGTTTTAAATTATCCTCTCCTTTCTGCCGCATCCCACAGATAAGCATAGCTGAACAGACCACTTCTTTCCTGTCCCCTTTCGGCACAGATCCTTCCTTTTCAAGAGCATCTCCTCGCCTGGCTTCTTGTAGGCAGCCTTCCTTCGCTGATTCAGTCCATGTGTGGATGGGCTCTATATTTGGTCCTCTGAATTTGTGCATTATGTGTCTGCGGAGGTAACCAACGGACTGAGTTAGGTTTCTATTGCTGTGATGAAACACCCCGACCAAAAGCAACTGGGGGACGAAAGGGTTTATTTTGTTTATACTTCCACACCCTTGTTCATCATCAAAGGCAACCAGGGTAGGAACTAAAACTGGACAACAACCTGGAGGCAGGAGCTGATTATAGAGGCCATGGAGGGGTGTTGCTTACTCTTGTACCCCTCATGGCTTGCCCAGTGTGCTTTCTAGTCAACACCTCCAGTTGGCACCACCCACAATGGGAACTATTATTTTAATGGATAAAATAAATATTTCACAAAAATTTCATCTGTATGGAACATGCACAAAACCTTTTCTTTTATTGTTCTCTCTCTCTCTTACTCTCTCTCTCTCTCTCTCTCTCTATATATATATATATATATACATATATAATATGTTATTATATATTATTATATATGTATATTATATATTATTTTATTATATATAGTGATGCATGGTCATTTATGTAATACATTCTATCAGATATTTTGATATAAAGAGATGCTGTAAAGTAATGGGTCATGAGCAAAAATCAGAGGCAAATTTTCGATATTTTCTAAAAGGCTGGAGTATCTGAAAACTTTGGTAATCTGGGAGTGTCAGAACTAGACAAGGGAAACCCACATTTTATTTAAATGTTTGAGTCCAACTTTCTACTTCCCTAGAACTGGGTTATGACTTCAGATAACTTTCATCAATCAGTAAACGCTGAACACAGTTTACACTAGAAACTTTGAAAAATAAAAACACAAATCATGTATCTTGACCTCAAATCAAGTTCAGTTTTGAAGTACTTTGAATTTGCAACCAATAATTTATCATACGTGGTGTCCTAAGAGAGGTGTAGATTTTCGATGTTAAAGACTGTGATGTATCTAGGGCTAGGGAGATGTCTTAGTTAGAAAGGGGCTTGGCACACAAGCACGATGATCTGAATCTAATCCCAATGCCTGGATTAAAAACTTGGTTATCTTAGTGTGTGGGGGGGGCAGGGATAGGAGGATACCTAAGGTTTGCTTTCCAGCTCACTAGTCAGTTGGTAAGCTTCAGGTTCAGTTAGAGACCCTGTCTCCAGAAGACCGTGAAGTGCAACGGGAATAGAGAGCCTTGACATTGATTTCTGATCTCCATCTGTATAAATGCTCAGGGGTGCATCATTCTGCACGTGTGTGCAGGCACATGAATGCAGCTATGCAAATGAGCCAAAACAAGTATTCAAAACAAGCTGTGCTGTTCAGTATGCATTTAGCACCTGCATCTCTTCTGTATGGTGAGAAGAACCTTAGTTTGTAACTATGGCTGATTTTCACAATGAAAATATTCCTATTAGGTCCAACTTCAAGCTTCTAATCTGGAAGACAGAGCTGAGGAGTCACTGCTGTGGCCCATTAGATACATCTCAGCTACATTGGTTGGTTTCTCTTAATAATTCCAGGAACACAGGAATATGTGGCAGAAAAATAAGTCAGAATCACAGTAACTTCTTTGGTCTTAATATCATTCATAAAATTCTAAATTTATATACTTTGATTTTTTAATAATGCTATGTTTAACAACAGGTTTAGAAAAATTTAGAAGATGCACAGGGCTATTCTGAAGCTGAGACATGCCACATCCAAACATGGCTGGATCAGGTACTTTTGGAAATTCAGATTTGAGATTGACAATGGTGTAGGTCAGAAGGATGCTAATGGGTTCCTTAGTTAGTGTTAAATACGTATGTAGGATTTAGCTTCTTGATACTGAGAAGGAGGGGAGAGGAATTTCTTTAGAGAAAGACATCAAGCCAAGGCATGAGAGGATGAAGAACTTGTATGTGAATGGAAGGAATCTGTGAATGGTTCCTTTATTGGAAATCACTCACAGACACTAACCAAGCCCAGCCCTGATTCATCTTCAACCCACCCATTCTGAATCAGTGACTGTAATAAGAGCAGTCATGATGACAGCTCATCCTGATTGCTTTGTCAGTACCAGCTACAGTTGTAGTTAGGGATCCTTCCACCATCTCAGACCTAAGACTCCCAGTCTCCTCTGTTAACCCATTCATGAGCAGCCATTACCTTCCCTGGGTAAGGCTATGCTGCTCTTGGAATTTCCAAGGAACCGTTAACTCACTATTGCTGTTCTGCACAAGCTTCCATTTGCACCCAGCTTGGGAAATCTTCAATGCAGACTATAGAAATAGTCTCCATATCTGCAGCTTACAAATGTAAAAACAAAGCAGAGATGACCCAACCCTTCAAGAAAGATGGTGAGGAATCTATGTATTTGAAGAAGTAAGGAGAACTTCTCTTTATTCATGTCCAAATAAATTGCATTCTGCTGGCCCAGGTATACCTTTATATATAAGGTCCTGTTTTGTAGAACAAAACAGACCCATCAATTCTCATCAAGGCAAATGACAAGTTTTGCAGCCTAGAACTCATTCACATAAGAATGTCATTTATGTACATTAAGAACCAACACAGTATAGAATCTAACAATTCTAAGTCAGCCTCTCTGCCTGTGCGTTCTGAGAAGTTGTGGAATTGGAATTGTAGAATTATTGGAAGAATAAAGGAAACTTTTCTTTTCACCAGTTTCATGCACAGCACATTATCTTCATCTCAATTCACAGTTAAAAAGTTACAAGGAATATGTCCTTACACTACAATTTCAAACAAAGGAGAACTGGGAAAGGATGAAAACCAAGCTAAGATGAAAACTATTCCAAATTCTGTAGGACTGGTAACTCCATTCCTGTTTGAGGATCCATTCATTTTGGTGTGATTCACTTATTCCCAGGTGGGGAGAAGGGCCCACTTTAGAGAGAAGCACTGTCTGTGGCTACAGGTGGAAATTTGTTTACAGGTGGAAAATTGTAGTTGAAATGTAAACTTGGAAGGGAAGTGAGCACACTGGAAGGTTGCTGAACTTTTCTAAGGGCTGCTTGCCCATCATGTTCCTCACAGGAGCCCTCTACTAATTGAGACACTCTACAACAAAGGGAGCTCCAGGGAAATAGTAGAAGTTGTTAATTACAATAATAAAATGTATGTGTTTGCATGCCTGCATGGGTGGGATTAGGCAAATGATGGTTTATTTTCTTTCCATTTGTACTTTGGCTTGCTCCTACAAAAACCCAAAAGGCAAATATCCTTTTCCTTCTCCAGTAAGACATGCTGAATTACATCAATGCTATTTTATGCTAAAGATAAGGCTTTTACTAAAATGTGAAAGATAACATGAGGTACATGGCTTTAGAGCAATCAGACTCACTTGTTCTTGCCAATAAACAAGTGCCATGAACTTACTTCCTTCTAATTTATAGTCAGCCTGTTTAAATTATTGCTATTTGGCCCGGACCATTTCATAGGGATTTAATTGTGCTTATAAATCCCGTCTTTCACATCCATCTCTTTATTCACTTCATTGCCCTCCCCATGTCTCGTTTTGCATATGCTCCCAAACATGTCAATAATTTATGCCACCGTGCTTTGTTTGGTCCTTTGTAACTACACACATGTTCTGCATTGTGGAACGACGGCAAAGAAAACGTGTACATTGGGAAGAGGTCTTGAATTTTTCATGAAAATTGGTTGATGCCAAATGGCATTTTGCAGATCTCAGGGAAGGGTTTCAGAACAGAACAGAAGCCATAACATCAGCACTAACAAGGGTAACATTTGTCGAGTGTATTTTAGTTAGAGTTTATTTTAGGAAGAGTTAAATACTACAATACTTACTACATGGTCTTCACAATTAATTGCAAGGAAGGCCTCAAGACTTCCACGGTGTGGACCCTGGGATGGCTCAACTGAAAGACCACTAGCTCACACAGCTGGGAAGCAGAAGGAAGTGGCTTCAGCTTGGGCTTTTAGACCTCGGAGTCCAAATAGTTCCCTCACACCTGGTTCAAACTCTGCTTTAGTGCTAGGTCTAGAAAGAGATCATTTAACCTGACCTGAACATTTAGTTTCTTGTCTATCCTTTTCTTAAACGATTGTTAGATTTAAAGATTTAGTAAGGAAATCTGAGGTCTGATGTTATTTGAAGTAGAGAATGAAGAAGTAAGACCTCGTTTGCTTGGGAGTGTTGGGACTCAGGGTATTTCTTCCTAAACTGATTAGGTTGATAGGGCTATTCATCTAGCAAGTCTTATTCCTTGTCTATATTCATTATCAAAGTCTTTAGATACATCTAGTTTAGGGGTCTTTACACAGTCTAACTATTGTTATTAATATAGCTTTATTGGAACACATCTATGTTCATTTGCGGAAAGTCTACATCTACTTTTGTCTTACTGTAGCAATGTGAATAATTGAGGTAGACTAGCTAAGATGAAAATATGGTAATGGAGAAACATACATAACCACTGTATTAATGAATTTTGTACCTTTATGAGAGATATATTCAAATACCCATTCTACTGCTAAAAATTCAACACACACACACATACATGTACGTACATCTTAGAAGTAAAGTACAATAGAGTGGGGGGAGTGGATTTTATTATACTCATTGCTTGCTACTGATCCTAGAAGCTGATATTTTGAACCTTTAAAATGTCTTATTCATTTCTCGTTCAAATTCAGTGACTAGATTCTGAATTTCATCTATGTGTTTGCTATCATGGTATGCTTGGCAGATATTGTGAGCAAATGCTGGTAGTCTTTGAATTATTAATTCTCTGATCTGGTCTTTCAGTTGGCTCAGAGATTAGGAAGGACTTCTGATCATCATGACTCCCAGTTTTAACTCTTTTTACTTGGATGCTGGGGTTTTTTTTTGGTGGTGATGGTGAAGGGAGGACTTCAGAATTCTCCTAAACTTGGAACCCAGGCTAGCTGAGCATGGTTTTGCTGGGCTTTATACCAGTAGACCACAAAATGCTGGGAATATATTTTATGTGGCCAGCAATGGTCTCTGCCAATTGTCTTGGCTTCCACAGGCTCCTTCTCAAATGTTTCCCTTCCACCAAACCTTTCAGCTCCACTTCTTCAGTAGATTCGGGTTGTAGTTCTATCTCAGTCCTTTATTTCCATTTGTCTGCCACTCAGAGCATCACTGAAAGTCTCATTGGTCCCTTTAGCCTAACAAGTCCCAGGTAGAACACATCTATTTAGCCAGTCCCTCTATCCAGGCTCCCTGGTCTGGACTACACCCTTAGAGACAAACATGGATGATAGAAACAGCCGAAACCACTCACACATGTCACACCTAAAAAGGGAAATAGCTTCAGGGTGAGGTGGAGACAACATTGTGAGAGCATTTGGGAGGGTTCTGTCTCTCTGCCTGAGCCTAGTTTAGCATATTATCTTCAAGTCCATTGGCTCTTCTGTACCTGGCCATTACTTCCTAATCCCACAACTGTAACCTAGTTCTCTAGATCTCAGACCCAAATTCCTGAACTCTGCTTCTACTTTCTTGTCTTATGTAATACATGACCATGAACTATGTACCCATCCTTAGCCTGATAGGACCATCACAATGAAGGCTTGCCGAAGAGTTACATATGTTATCTAGTATAATCCTTGAAACCATCTTATGAGGTAAGACTGTTATTATTAGGATAATAATGATTAGGTAATTTACAGGTGAGGGGGCTGGACATTAATAGGTTTAGGGCACCTGTCCAAGCCTGCATAGATTGTGTATGGGTGGAATTAGAATCCTAGCCAGGTCTGCTTGGCTCCTCAGTATTATACCTGGGTTTTCTTTTCCCACTTGTATTTACACTTAGGTGATTCTGTTCTTGCATCTGACTTTAACATATAGATTAGGAGTTAGTAAGATTGTAAAGGGCCAGAAAGTAGATATTTTCAGATTCTAAGGACAAGGAGACTCTGTCATAACTACTGCTCCTATCCCTGCTACATGGACTTGAAAAGCCATAGCACATATCTGTGGGGATAGCTGTACTCTAGTGCCCCTTTATTTATAGAAATTTGAATTTTTTTATATTGTTCACATGCCACTAATTACTCTTATTCTTCTGTGTTTTGTTCCCAACCATCAAAAGGATGTAAAACCATTCTTAGTTCATAAGCTATACAAAAGTAGGCAGAAGACCAATTCAGTCCCTGGGTCAAAAATTTGCCAACCCTTGTTCTACACCACATTATTGGCTTTCAGGTTTGTAATTTTCTGAAAGACTTAGCCAGTTATTATAATATGTGGTGAACTTTTTTTTTTTCATGTTCACTACCCGGATAGTGACAGATACCATGCGAAGGGGTCCTAGCACCGCCCCTATTTACTAGATGAATAGAGGTGAACTCTTTTGCTCAGGCTGCACTCAACTAGAAAATAGTACAGGCTAATTCAGACAACAGGCCTTCTGACTCTGAGGCTGGCATCCTAAGCACGAAGCTATGCTTCCTTTCTGGCCCCTATGAGATAATACACATTAAAGTTATTTGAGAATCATACAGGGTTATATAAATATAAGTTAATAACTATCATAATTGTTTGTGTTACATCTTCATCCAGGTTTCTGAGGAGATTGGATTACAATCAATTTGGATTACAATCAAATTGATGGTAATCAAAACAAAAACAGCTAGGCACGCCGTGGGATGGTATCTATATTTCTGTCCATCTTAGAATTAGATATTATAAGCATTAAATTTCCATTTTAAATAAGCAGTTGAGGAACCCTGTTAAATTGTATAGGGTCTGCTATCTTCTCTGAACTTCCTTGAACTTGGCCTTGTGCCTCATTACTGATTAAAACCAAAGTGAAGCTGTAGACAGGCAAGAAGTGGGCTATCGGTGAGAGCTGTGATTAAGTTTTTGTATTTTTCTTTCACTCATTCACTTCTTTTAGATTGCACTTCATTTTCTATATTAGAAAGCAAGAGAGACATGACTTAATTATTGAGAATACTTTGGAGCCAAATGGAAAATTACACTACTACTTACTCAGATGCCAGGGTAATTAGAGCCCAATTATTTCTCTTGTTTGGCACTAATGAATGAAGATCAATTAAAAAAGTAATGTAAATGTGAATTGCCTTTATTGAGCAGAGAGCGCTGAGCAGCTGAAATTGTCTACTCTTTCTCTAATTGAAAATACCAAGTCAAGGCATCTCAAATCGTGACTGTGTCCCTGTAATTTTAGAGCACTTTTGTTTTTAAAACTCACACAGATGGCCAAAGCCTGGTATTGAATCATTTTTTTTTTTTGGGGGTACAACACACTGCTCTTTCTTCCATGGGGGGAGTCAAAACATGGGCTCAAGACATTTTTATTTCCCTAGTGATAACATCAGGTTTGCTGGCAGAACTCTATCATTGCTTCTGGGCAGGTTTTGCCTGGGCTAAGATGGAATGTCTGATTTGCTTGGCTATTTCACTTTTCTTCTGATTAGTATATCTGTTTCATCAAATGCATTCTGCAAACATTTATTTTATTGTTTTTTAAAATCTCACTGAAAGAGACATTTCCTTGATTAGTGTATTGGGATCATTGTGTGGGGTCATGGACCTGCCTGCTCCAGGATCTCTCAGAGTTCTGTGCATGCCTTTTAGTCATCTGGTTGAGCATTGATCACTGGAGGGCCCTATACTATTTAATCTTATCTAGCATACATTTTAGGTGGGATATGCAAATGTCAGTTTTTTAGATTGATACCTAGTCTGAATAAGTACTTCCTCTGGTGTGGAATGAGGGGATTCTCAGAATCTCTATTCTGTGGGAGCAAGAGGACAAGGCATGTATCCCAAGGAAGTTCTGCTGATACAAAACTAGCTGATAAAGCTTCTCAGCCAACACACCTACTTCTATATACACTCTAAATCACCTCATTTTTAAGGCGTGTTTATCCGTGTTTCTCCTCTGTATGCTAAATAACTTCGGGAACTACATAAAGCTGGTTCTGTCCTTCACATTTAAATAAAATCGCAATGCTTGGGAGTTTAAAGGGTAATGAAGCACCACACCCAGAGTTACCAAGACCCACCAGAAGACTCATGAATGATGCTTGGAATGTGTAGTATAAAAATTGCACTGTCATTCATTTTCGTTTGAACGCCCGACTTAGCTGAAAATAATCAAGAAAGGACACACAAAGAAAATTATGGAATGCATGAGTCATAATGAAGGGAAACCTTTAAATATTGTTCTCCTAGCATTTCCCTGTGTGGAACAGGATTGGGTGGGGCCAGAGTCTCAATGAGCTGTGGCCAAAGGCTTGGCTTTGGGGTTGGGCAACTAAGAACTCAAAGAATTCTTTTGTTCTGGTGTACGTGTCCTTGAGTTGGGACACAACAGATTTAATTGGGGAGTGGGGGTGGGGAAGAACAATGATGGGGATGCTGAACTCAATCACCAGTTCTGGCTTTGTCTTTGAACCTGCCTCTGGCGCAATGGCTTCTTAGTAGAGATGTTTCCATCACTGTCAGGCCTGCTGGAAATGAGGATGCAGGAGGAAGGGCTGCTTAGCATGAACCTTCCATCAATCTGGCACATCAAATTATGACCACTAATGAGGGCATCCACATGGTCCTATAACTTCATGTCCCTGCCCGTAGATTACTGAAATAGCCACTTTCTTTTAATAATCCTATTAGCACCTTGTAAACAGAGCATTTATAGTTCACTGTGGTTTCTCTGGGTTTCACAGTAAAGGAGAGATTTTAAGTGAACACATTTTAAAGAGTCCACATCTTTCACTCTCTTTTGTCTTTTTTTCTTTTTTCTCTTTTATGGGAGAGCCAAGAAAACACACCAATTAGTTTAGAAAATAGAGACTATCTTTTTTTCTATTCATTTTTAAAAATAAACTTGTTCATCATGTTAGAGATGAAGGAGAAATATAGAAGGATAGTATAGAATTCTTCAGAATACTAGGGTTCATTTGTAGCCTCACATCTTAAGTCTTAGTCATGGCATATCTTTTTAGATCTTAGCTTTCTCATCACCAAGATGAGCTATTGCCTGACCTTCTCTATAGCATTGTTCTGTGAGTTCATTAAGTCTTTCAGGAGGACAGTCTGCTGTAGAAGTTGCTACAACAAGGCTCAGTGTGTGAACTCCAATAGGTTCCCTAGAAAACTAAGGTGAACCTAGATATTCATTGAGAGATGTTGTGATAGTGGTGTATCTTCTCAAACCTATTTGGAAAAGAGGGTAAAAATGAAGTCTTGGAGGGTGTGGGAGCTGAGGTTTGTATTTGTTTATTTGTTGACTATTTAAACAAATGTTTATTGCTTTATAGAGTCTTTGTGGAACCTGGAAGATATAGTGTTGTATGAAATGGCTGCCTGGTTTCCCAGATCTTGGGTTTCTTGCAGGAGCCAGATAAATAGATCAGGAAAAGAAAGGTATAATGTGACATGGTTCACGAAAAACAGTAAATGAAGTTCTGTAGGGACTGAGAATGGTTATATGTGTATATAGCAGGTGAGGATGCTGGGTCTGTCTTAAGAGTGCAGATAGGTTATTCCTCTTTGATGGGGCAACGTGATCAGAGCTCTAGTGACAGATACCAGCTATGTGAAAAACTGAGGAGCTGGTTTCCAGTGAATTCAAAGTCAAGAGGTAAAAGTTAACTGTCTGAGGCAGAATCAGAACTCTGCAGAGAGCAAGTTTGATTGGTGAAGGCATGAATAGAAACAGGAGGAGAATCACACAAGTCAACAAGGAGAGTTAGTGACTTCGATGGAAAGCAGGTGAAAGGTTAACAGTCAAAGGGAAATCATGTGATTTGCAATGTACAAACACTATGCTGCCTTTTGTATGTAGGATGGATTTTTCAAACACAAGAAAAGAAGTTGGGGGTAAAGACATTGAGGACTCTTCCCTGTAGGCAATGATAGTGTTCTGAATTAGAGAAGCTTCAAGAAAGTGCATGAAAAATGGTTAGGTGATGCTTAGAGGGAAAGGACTTGCTGTGGGAGTGGATGAGGTTGGGGGAAGGGCTGTGCCAAGGAGCTGTGGCTTGAATGGTTATTGCTGAATAACAGGTGAGTATACTGATGCCTTCCGCCATTGAGAGACACCTGAGCATGAATAGTGCCGTCACAGGTTCTTGTGAGATGGATGTTCAATGGCTATCTAGTAGAAATTGGGCATATGAGTTTGGAGTATCCTGCAGATTTTGTCCTGCTGATAATCACTTAGATGAATGTGCATGAAGCTAGTGCTGCCACTTTCACGGTATCATTAACAGTAACTAACTGGAGCTGCTTGTCCATTGGAGTCCACTGCCTTCCTTCTTTCGTACAGTCAGTGGGGTTTGAACATGACTGTGATTTTTACTGACCTCATCACCTGGAAGGACTTCTTCAGAGTATAATTGCTGTATTTGTTAGAAAACCTCCCCTGCTTTTTATCCACTAGTCTTTGCTTTCCATAATAGAGATACGCTTATGTCAACTGGTCTTTTCTTCCCGGCATTTGAACATGACACTCATAATGACCAAGGATTTCAATGTTGCCCACACTCCACAGGCAGCCCTTAATCCCCTGGACAATAGCAGGGTTCAGGGGTACAGACAGGTGCAAGGGATCTGGTTACCAGTGACAGGAAGAAGAAAGGTAATGTTGGTGATCTGGTCTGGATGGGGCTCATTGTGGATAGAGCTAAAGTGTTTCAGAGTCTGCCAAATCCAACAAATAAGATCGCCTCTTATGAAAGATGTACACTCCTGTGCCAACTGCCTGGAACTGCTAAAAAGGAAACTGGGGGATGGGAGGTGCTGAAATAAGGAATAATTTCAGCCTCACAGCTGAACTTGTGCACTGGAAAAGCTTGGGACCATCTTGTTTATAAGCCACAAATCTCAGATCCAATTGGCATAAGCAAGGAGGGGCATTTCCTGTCCCCTGCAGCATAAAGTGAAAAGACTCACTTCCTGTGAGGCTGATCCAAGACCTAAATGCAATTGTAGAAATAGTTTCTTAGGTTTATAAATTTTTGCTTAATTATTTTTTCTTGTTTGAGAATTTCATACATGTATATATTTTAGTCAAGTTCCTCCCCTTTGCCCTCCACACTGCTCATCCCCAATCTCATGTATTCCTTTCTTACAAACTCACAGGGTCCTCTTTGGTGTTTTGAGAATAGATTAAATTATAGTTCAGAGTTATTCCACAAATGTTACCTGTTTGGGGGTAAGGAATGAAGGGGAGGTTCATTCAACACCAAACAATAAGGAAGACAACACCTGGACGATGAAATTTAAGTAAAAAGAGCAAATGTAAGTAACATGTAGATGAGAAAATTCTGCTTCTACTAGGCACGGAGTGGAGATGGCAAGGATTTGTCCAAACAACCAGGACTCCTCAGTTCCATAGTACCACACACACATGACACACCACATACTTGGATTACAGGAGGACTTGGGGACTTGGGGACTTGGGATATACAGATTCAGGCTTAGGCATCTTTCCTCTCATATTTGTCACTGTGGTATCCATAGGGAGTGTCCCACAGGCATCCTGATATGGTTTCAGACCCCAGTTCTGTCCCTTGCTAGGTCCTCACCCCTCACTGTCAGATTTCTTCTCCACAGCAAGAAGCTAGTCTGCACCTTGTTCACTACTATCTATGAAACTCAAAAGAAGGCCATGAGGGAAGTAAAACCAAGTTGCTCTTCTCCATCTCAACCCCCACCTTGCACGCATATGTGTGCATGTATTGTATGTATGTATTTATTTATGTATGATGTGCACAGACATGCATGTGTTGGGGTATGCATATACAAATATACAAAGGCCAGAAGTCAAGCCAAGGTGGTGTCCTTTAGGAGTTGCCCACCTGGTAGGTATGTTTTGTTTGTTTTATTTTTGAGACAAGTTCTCTCACTGCTCAGGAACTCACCAAGGAAACTGGTTGCTTAGTAAACCAAGGTTCTCTCTCTACCTTCCTATCAGCCTTCAGCCTCTGGCCCCGAGAGAGAAAAAGAGTTAAATTGCAAGAAGCCATCAGCTTTTGCCCCAGAATAGGAAGAAAGAGATAAATTACCCCCAACACATCAGCTTTCAGCCCTAATTGCTGATGTCAAGTCCTGCTGCTTTCCCCAGGTACCTGGATGTCGGGAGGCACCTCTACAGCATTGGGAATACAAGAGTAAAGTACATCCCACCATACCCAGGTTGTGAGTGAGTGAGTGTGTGTGTATGTGTGTGTGCATGTGCACACATGAGTGGGCTCACATGTGTGTGTATATAAGACCCTCTCAGCCTTGTTTTTTAAGACACTGTGTTTGCATTTCTTCTAGGCTCTGTCCCACAGTCACCTGGCAAGGGGCATGCCTGCTGCTTGCACTCCCCCTTGTTCTCTTACCCTCTTCCCTCTCTGTTCCTTTTCTCTCCATCCCCCATGTGTTCATGGCTAGTCTCTCTCTCTCTCTCCCTCTCCCCCCTCCCTCTCCCTCCCCATTTCTTTTTCTCTCTCTGTCTTTCTCTGTCTCTACTACCCCCTCAACTCCCCTCCCCATCCCCTAAATAAACTCTATTCCATACTACACCTTTGTGTGGCTGGTACCTCATGGAGAAGGGATGCCTCGGCATGAGCCCGCAGAGGTACCCTGTCTCTCCCCAACCCCTGCACCACACAGAGCCTCCACCAAACATATTTCGTTTTTTTTTTATAAAACACAACACTGTGTCTGCTGAGCCTGAAACTAGATTGGCTTGTCAATAAATCCAAAGATCTTCCCATCTCTTTGCCCCAAGCACCGACGTTACAGATGGGCGCCTCCATCCCTGGACTTACTTGGGTGCTCGGGAACTGAACTCAGATTCTCACACGTATGTAGCATGTAGTTAACCCACTGGGTTATCTCCCAGCCTCTGAAAAACATGTCTTAAGGAAAGGACACAAAAGTAATTTTGAAAAGAGAGCAAGAGAATCTATCTGACATGAAATTGGAAAGGGGAAGGGAGGGGACGAGGGAGCGAGGGAAGGGGAAAGGGAGCTGGTGGAATCGACTAAAACAGATGCTTTATGAGAACACTATAGTGAAATATTTTATATGCTAGTTAAAAAATAGGCCACAACAACAAAACCTTGGGGCTATAGGGGTCCAGCCTGGGCAGTGGGATTAAAGATCAGTCCAAGTCCTCCTCGTACCGCCCACCGCTGTGCATGGCACACAGGGTCCACCTAGTGAAGCTGTGGGTTCTCCCCCACATTCCTTCTTGTTCCGATGACAGTGGTCTCACGTTGGTTAACATGAATTTCTAGTGAGTGATAAAATGCACAGAATATGACCCAACGTATTTTATCACATGCTTGTCTGGGAATAATGAACAGATTATAGGCTAAGTGGTGGCTTGACTTTGGGAGCAGACAGACTTAGTTCTTCTCCTAAGGCAGAGATCATTTCAGGGTTCAACTCCGAGCCTCAGTCTCCCCACTTACCAACACTTACAGGGCTATGAGACAAACATGATAGACTGAGGCATTGAGCTTAACATCATGGCCAGCCCTTGTACGGTTTCCATGAGAAATCATGACAGATGGAACCACACTCATTTTTGTTAGTGACCTACAAGGCTGACTCGTGTCCTGCACACCGAGATCTCTGATGAAATCTCACTTATATCTTGGGGGTGATCTTTGTTACCTGATAAACTTGCTTTACCATATGGGCCTCCTTAGTCATCCTTGTTAGCTGTTGGAATGTGACACAGGAGTGCATTTGCCTGCTGGGTGCCTTTTAAAGAAGGGGGCCTGGACTTCATTCTACTGGTGATTTATTTAAAAATGCCTGCAAGCGAGGAGGCGAAAATGTTCTGCAGAGTCTGTGTATGCGTCTTGTCCCAGAGTGATTCTGTGGCTGTTCCTTGGCTGTTTACAGGGCATGACTGCCTAATTTATAGACTCTGAAGAAACAAGCAGGCTTTGGATTGCCTAATATAGTTTATAATGCAGCCATAAATCCAGACCCATTTATAGAACATTATGCCTTGTGATCCTCTCCCCAGCTTTATGACTTAGGAGGAGAAAGTGCAGTTTTTTGCTCACTCACTCTACAAACCAGAAAAATGTAAAAAGAAAAAAAAAGTTAGATGAAACTGAGTTCCTAGCAACACCCAGAAAGTCTAATTTTCTCTTAAAATGTCACTTAGCTTCCCAACACAGGAGATGACTTGGAGACTGTTAGGAATATTTTCCAAAAAGAACTTGCTTCTGCTTTTATGTCCCCACATATTCCTCTATTCTTAAAGAATTTTTGTAATCACGCAGCTGCTATAAAATAGCAAGTGACATCTGACCTACATATTTTTTTATAACATCAAAGCTGTTTAATTAGGACAAAAGACTTCTTCTCCAGAGTCTAACTTTCTAGATTTAAAAAAAAAAATCTTACTTTAGATCTATTCTCTCACAATTAAGTCTGAACTTAGAGATAAAATAACAATAACCAGACATCCTCAGAGACCTGCACTTTCCTGGGTGTTGCTCTTTTGTTGCTATCTGAGGTGAGTGCCTTTATTGTCTTAGGGATTTGCAGAGAAAGGTCCTCTTTCTTCTGCCTCTTCCTGTCCTCCCCATAACCTGCCTTATTTCTATTTTTCCTTGAACCCGGTGACTAGTTCCAGGCCCTTTTGTGTCAAGACAAGATACTGTTATTAGAAAAATGAACTGGAGGTCGTGCATTTATCTCTGTCTCTTGGCCTCCTCTGCAGAATCCAGAGCAAGACAAATTGTGGATGACCCGCTTTCATCCAAGCCACGCTGGAAGGAAGATAAATGGCTTGGGGGCAGGGCGAAAAGAAACAGAACTGTGTTAGAGAAACATTATGACAAAGTGGGGGGTGTGTGGTGGTGGGATGTTGCATTGAGTTTTATAATTGGTACCACAGAAAGGGTTCTAGAAGCCATCTATTGGCTCTCCACCAGGGCATGGAAGCAGCGAGGCAGGAAATACTTAGAAAAGTGTAAATTTCTATCATTTTGTTGTTATCTTAGGAGGTTTGGAACCGTGGAGCACAAGTCAAGCAAGTGGGGTCTGAGGTCAGGCAGTTTGGTTTGAGTCATGTTTGTGTTGTTTATGAGCTGGGTACGGGCAAGAAATAGAATTTCTCTTAGCCACAGGGGTTCCGTAAAGTACGTGCTTTGCAAGTGTGAAAAACTAAGTTCAATCCTCCACAAACCAAATAAATAAAGCTGAATGTGGTGGCTCCTGCTTGAAAGCCTAGTACTGGGGAGGTGGAGAGAGACTGGGCCCTGGGGCTCACTGGCTGGACCACTTAGCCTAGTTGTTAAAGTCCAAATAAGTGTGAGAAACTATATCAAACAAAATAAAATAAAACAAAACCTAAGGTGTATGGCACCTGAGTAATGATACTTAAGTGTGCCTTCTGGCATCTCCACACATATGCTTCACCCCCAGCAGTAGTCCATACACCATGTGTTGGATTATTATACCAAGGAGCATTCAGTGTAGTACCCAGACCAATACTGAGAATCACAGAGCACAATGACAGGCTGAAAGCCCTTCCTGCTCTCCTTCAATCCATCCAATACGTAGCTACGGAGACTTAGGAAGCTCTTGGCACTGAGGGACACAGAGATATCCATAGGGAATTCAAGAGCTCATGAAGTTTTGCAAAATGTTAACTAGCATTTTTTTTTTGTAAAATATAAAGAAAATAGAATCCAAGAAGTTGAGTTCTTACTGAAATTGTGAAAGAGCTCCAAACAGAACAGGGTTGTAGGCTTAGACTTTTCAAAGCTTTCTTTAATAAAGATTCTCAAATGCCCACTGTCCAAAGGTAGGGGAAAGATGGTAAATAAGACAAGGAGATTGAGGCCTTTTAAGACGCAGTTCTTTGGGGGTAATTCCAATCTCCGTTTTTTAGAATACTATCAGTGCAGTCCAGTAGCATCAGGATACCAACAGTCCTGTTCAAAAGTGCCACAAAAACACGAATCAGCAGTGGCAGCGTGATTCATCAGAAACAACCGACAGGCCTCCTTTGAATTGGCACAAGTCAGCAGAAGCCACCAGGACCAGCCAGAATACCAGGAGTTCTCTGCCATGCCTTTCTCAGTGAAGTAAAGATCTGCAAAGACGTGAGATCAACGGAGCTACGGCAATGCCCAGTCACTGTTTACCGAGTCCACCTCTGTTCTCCAAACATCTCATGTCCTCCGTGGATCTCACCTCAGCAAAGAATCATGTGAATCTGCATCAAACAACACAAACAGGAATTTCCACTTCACAGGGTCTTGAGATATCTGTGGATGATCATTTAGGCCAGTGGTTTTCAACATTCCTGATGATAAGAGCCTTTAATACAGTTACTCCTGTTACGTTGATCCCCCAATCATAATATAAATATCTATTTTTCCTGATGGTCTTGTGGGGTGTCATGGCCAACAGATTGAGAACCACTGATCAAGATGATTCTATTTTCTTGTTATTATGAATCGAATAGTACAAAACGCTAATGTGCAAATATATTTGTTGAAGAATATAAAGACCTTCGGGTATATTTTCAACCATGGAATAAATTAACCGAGTCACATGGCAGTAGTGGGCTTAGCTTTTTGAAGATATTTCACATTTACTTCCACTCCTATTAACTCTGAATAAAGATTTCTCTTTCCCACATTTTAATTATAGCTGTTTTGACTGGGGTGAGATGGACTCTCAAAGTTTGCATTTATCTAATGGCTAAAGTATTGAGCACTTAAAAAAAGTTGGCCACTTGTTTCTTTTAGAACTGTCTGTTTAGTTCATTGATCAATTTATTAGTCAGAGGTTTTGGTTACTATTTATTTTATTTATTTTTGTGTGTTGTATATGTATGGATAGATAGATTCATGAACACATAGTCTATTACCTTGAGCTATAATACAGTATCTGTCATTTCATTTTGTGGCTCAAGGCTTATGTGGGCCTCTGACATACTTCCATCCAAGGAAGTGTTCTCTCAGTGTGTGTGTGTGTGCGCGCGTGCGTGCTTGTGTGTGTGTGTGTGTGTGTGTGTGTGTGTGTGTGTATGCATACATAGTAATATATTTCGAACAAGCTCTTGCTTTCTAGCACTGCATTGTTCTCTTAGCTCATATTACACATTTTCGTGACAGACTGTGAGTCAGTAACTTCCCCTCAAGGAATTCTGGGAGTTATTATTAGAGAGATCAGTATCCTGGCATGGGTCATATTCTCTGCTTCTGTGGTTTGGCTGTTTCTCTGCCCTTTCTGCCAGCTGAACTAGGAAATCTATGTATACTCATGGTCTCTTGGATGTACAAGTATCTATAAATATCTTTATGTGACATATTCAGTGTCTCTACCAGGTAACAAGAGCTCCTATTAAGTCCCCTTTTCAAATCAATCACCACAAAGGCCACATGAGCTTTTCCATTTTGCTTATTTATAAACTGCCACTAGGTTCTGAGAAATCTGGCTCCCTTTATCTTCCATCCTTTACTTAGTTCTAATACACTCATATGACCATATCACAATATTAACCTATAGTCCTTTTGGACTGCAACAAGGAAACCAATCATGCCTGCTTTACTTATCTTTTTAAAAAGTCATTAATTATTAATCAAGTTACTGAGATGAACAAAGGCCTACTCAGATAATGTCATACATTACATGAACTTGGACATTTTATGTCTTATAAGAAATCAGTATATTCATATCAATCCTCGAATACTGTGGTCACAGATAACAGAAGCAAATACTCCAAGAGGATTTCCCTCCTCATACATTCCTGAGTTCTTTGGCAATGTTTCCTTTTTAATGTCTGCTATTAAGTCATTTGTATATTTTTGTTTCTCCTGATTAGCCTGTCTACAGAGTTGTCAATTTATCTGTGTATCCATATGTGTGTGGCATGCAGATGTGAGTATGTGAATGTGGAAGTTGACATTGGATTGAACTAGTAGAGGAATATTGTTCTCTAACTAGAAACTGAGTCAAACTCCCTTGCTTGAACTGAGACTCAACAATTTCATTATTCTAGCTACTTCAGCTTCTCCTATCTCCACCTCTAAGAGCTGTCTGTGATTATAGGTAAGCCATGAAGCCTGCCCAGCAGCTGTAAGGATGCTGGAGACATGAACACAGATCCTTACATATGTGGTGAGATCTTTATTCACCAACCATTTTCCCAGCCTCAAGTCATTTAGGTGATAATTTATCTCAAAACCTTTTTAATGTGTTATAAGACTTCTTTGAGTATATATTACTTAGATGCATATTGTTTAATTTCCAAATATTTGACTTTTTAATCCAAGAGCACTATAGCTAGATCTTGAGGTAGATTGATTCCCATCTTCCTTAGGAACATTGAACTGATTTCCATAATAGCTGTACAAGTTTGCAGTCCCAACAACAATGTATGAGCGTTTCTCTTATTCCACACCTCACCAATATGAGTTGTCATGTGTTTTATTTATGATAGCCATTCTTATGACTATAAGATGAAATATTGAAGTAGGTTTGATTTGTTTTCCAGATGACTAAGGATATCAAACATTTCTTTGTGTTTTATAGCAACTTGAGTTTCTTCTTTTGAGAAGTCTCTGTTTAGATATGCATCCCATTCTTTAACTGGGTTATTTATTTTATTCATATTCATTTTTGAGTTCTTTATATATTTTGAATATTATCCCTATATTTAATATGTAGTGGGTAGAAATATTTTTTCATCCTATAGGCTGCTGCTTTGTTCAAATGATGGTGTCCTTTGCTGTGTAGAAGCTTTTCAGTTTTATGAGGTCCCATTTATCAATTGTTGATCTTAGTGCTTGTGCTAATGGCATTCTTTTTAGAAATTAGTCAAGAGCACTCCCCACATTATCTTATGTCAGGTTCAGAGCATTTATGTTGAAGTCCTTGATTCCTTTGGAGTTGAGTTTAGTGTAGGATGATGAGTATGGAACTATTTATAGTTTTTCATAAGCAGACATTCAGTTTGACCAGCTCTATTTGTTGAAGATGATGTCTTGTTCCTGGCTTCATTGTAAAAAGTCAGGTGTTCATATGTGTATAAATTTAAGTCTTGGTCTTCAAGTCTATTCCATCGATCAGTGTGTCTGGTTTTGTGTCACTATCACATGGGTTTTATTACTATTGCTCCATAGTACAGTTTATTTTATTGATTTATATTTTTTGTTGTTTCTATTTTATTGATCCCAGGCCTGAGTTTGATTTTTTTCTTGCCATCTACTCCTTTTTGGTCTAATTTATTCATTTGGTTCTAGAGCTTTTAGGCGTGCTGTTAAATCACTAGTATAAGATCTCTCTAGTTCTTAAGTGGCATTTTGTACTATAAACTTGCCTCTTAAAACCACATTCTTTGTTCCCATAAGTTTGCGTATGTGTCCATTCATTTGCATTGAATTCCAGAAAGTCTTTAATTTCTTTCTTGACTCAGTTTTCACTAGTAGAAAGCTGATCAGTTTCCAAGAGTTTGTAAGCTTTCCTGTTGTTGTTGATTCCCAGAATTAATATATGCTAGTCTGATATATGCAAGGGATTATTTCAATTTTCTTATATTTGTAGAGACTTGTTATTTTGTCTGACTTGTTTATGTTTTTTGGTCAGTCTTGGAGAAAGTTCAATGAGGTGCTGAGAAGAATGTATATTCTTTTGTGTTTAAGTAAAATGTTCTATAAATATCCTTTGGTTTATAATGTCAGTTCCCTTGAGCATTTCTGCTTAGTTTTTGACTTAATGATCTGTCTATTGGCTGGAGCAATGTATTGAAGTCTCCCACTGTCAGTGTGTAAAGGTCAATATGTGATTTAAGCTATAGAAATGTTTATTTTGCAAACTTGGGTGGAACATAGACTTTAATAATTTAAATGTCCTCTTGGTGAATTTTTTTCTTGGTATATGAGGTATTCTTCCCTATTTCTTCTGATTAATTTAGACTTGAAGTCTATTTTGTAAGATATTAAAAGGCCATATGAATTTGCTTGTTAGGTCCATTTGCTAGGTATATATTTTTTCCATCCTGTTACCCTGAGGTGAGGCCTATTTTAATGCTCTTGTGTGTTTCTTGAATGCAGCTGAAGGATGGATCCTGTTTTTGTATTTATTCAGTTAGTTTATGTCTATTATTTGGGGAATTAAGACCATTGATACTAAGAGATATTAATGATCAGTATTTGTTGATTTTTATTATTTTGGTGTTATAGTGTGCGTCTTTGTGCATTTCTCCTCTATTTATTTCCTGTTCTGTGATTATTTATTTTTTGTGTTTTCTTGGGTATGGTTAATCTCTTTAAGTTGAAGTTTCCCTTTTAGTGCC
Organism: Micromys minutus; assembly: GCF_963924665.1. Lineage (NCBI taxonomy): Eukaryota > Metazoa > Chordata > Mammalia > Rodentia > Muridae > Micromys > Micromys minutus. The sequence goes on along the minus strand of NC_137972.1, from coordinate 44,344,452 downwards.
TCTGTAGAGCTGGGTATATAGATAGATATTGCTTTGATTTGTTTTTATCTCATTTTATTTGTTTTATCTTGTTTATTGTCTATTGTGATAGTTTTGCTAAGTTTGGTACTCTGGGATGGCATCTGTATCTCTTCAAGTCTGTAGTGCATCTTCTAGACCTTTTTGAATTTCAAAGTCTCCAGTGAGGAGACATGGGTTATTTATATTCTAATAATGCCCCTATATGTTACTTGTTTTTTTTTCCTTGAAGTTTTTAATATTTTTCTTTATTCTGTAGGTTTGGTGTTTTGATTATTATGGACTATGTACCATGTCTGAGAGTCACTTTTCCATATCTTGTATTCTGTTGATGACTCTTGTTTCTGAAGTTCCTGTTCAAGAACTTAAAATTTTCATTTCTATATTTCCCTCAGTTTGGTTCTTCTTTATTGAATCTATTCACATCTTTAGATTTTGAACTGTTTGCTTTTTCAATTTTCTTCTACTCTTTGTTTCTGTTTTCATAGATTTCTTTAAGAGGTTTCATTCATTTCCTTTTAAAGAACAGCTATTATGTTCATAGTGGGTAGTTTAAGGTATTTTTCTTCAAATGTGTTATAAGTCTCAGGGCCTACTGTGGTAGAGTTGCTGGGCTCTAGTGAAGGCTGTTATTAATTGTGTTTTTATGCAGATACTGTGCTGGCTGTTACCGATTGTGTTTTTATGCAGGTATCTTGGTTTGGGGATGATGACAACTCTAGGTACTGATATTTGACCTTCCTTTTATTCAGTGGATGTTTTCTTATTTGGTTTTTGTTTTCTCTCTGGTTCTTAGGAAGGTGTGGTGGCTGTGTGAGTGCCTGGTACTGAATTCTTTTGGGACCCCGATAGGTATGACTAGTAGGGGTTCTAGGTAAACACATTTTTAGGGATTGGAGCTGACAGTTAAGAATGGGAATGGTCTAGGGAGATGAGGGCACAAGGGTTTACATTGGAGGGAGAAAAACCAGGGTATTCCATCAGGATCTTCTTAGTCTCCTGGGAATGAAGGAAGGGTGTGAGGAGAGGCAGCAACTAATAGCCTGCTACAGAGTTAGGGATGAAACTGGGGTACTGGATTTGGAGGAGAGGAGAGAGATGGCCTGCTTGCTTCACTGGCAGGCTTAGATGGCAGGTTCCCAGGGAATTCCTGATAGAGTTGGGGTCCAGGAGAACAGGATGAGTGGGGAGGAAGCTTAGAAGAGAAGAACTGCGTGATACCTGGAAATAGGAGCTAAGAGGAGGGGGAGGGCCTAGCTGGTGGTCTGCTACAGAGCTGAGGATAAGACTAGGGATTGGGTTCAGTTGAGAGGTGAAAATCTTCAGTTATCTTAGCTCCTTTCCTGGCCAGAGTGGTCTGTTGGTTCCCAGAAAATGCCTAACAGAGTTGGGGGCTGGAATAAAGGAAAAGTTTTAGAGGAGAAGATCTGTGCAATTCACTGGAGATGGGAAGAAAGAGAAGTTACAACAGTTGGTATGTTACAAAGCTGAGGGTGAGACTAAGATATTGGACTTGCAGAAGAGTTGAAGATCTACCTGATTCCACAGATGGAATCACTCCAAATATTAAGGTAGATTGATTTGTGTCAACTTGATACAAACTTGATAAAGTCATCTGAAAGAAGAAAACCTCAAGTGAGAAAATGGCTCCATGAGACTTCACTGTGGGCAAGTCTGTAGGACCTTATCTTAATTAATGATTGATAGGAGAGGCCCAGCCCATTGTGGATGGTATTATCACTGAATTGGTAGTTTTGGATTCTATAAGAAACTAGAAACAACCTAGACGTCCTCCAACTGAAAAGTGCAAAAAGGAAATGTGGTACATTTATAAAATGGAATGTTGCTTAGTTATTATAAACAATGACATCATTAAATTTGCGGGCAAATGGAGGTATTTAGAAAAGATCATCCTGATTGAGGTAACCTAGCTCCAGAAAGACAAGCATTGTGTGTACACAGTTATAAAGTGAATATTAGCCATAAAGTAAAGGATAACTTTGGTATAATCCACAGATCCAAAGAAGCTAAGTAATATGGAAGGCCCAAGGGTTAGGGGTGGGATACTTGAATTTCACTGAAAAGGTAGAATAAAATAGATATGAAGAGTTATGGAGAGAGGAAGGGGGCTGTGTTGGAGAAGGGTGGGAATGGGAACAGAAGGAATCAGGTGGGGGAGGGGAAGGAAGAAAATACTGGGAGAGATGACGTAAATTTATGGGGACTGGGCATCTCTGGAACAAGCTAGAAACCTAGGACAGTGGAAACTTCTAGGAATCTTTAAGGGTGATCCCAGAAAAGACTCCTAGCAATGGGGAATATGGAGCCTGAAACAAGCCACAAAACCTTCCACTCACAGTTTGATCTACTTACAAGGCATGCTGGGGTAACGATGAAGCAGAAATTGAGGGAATAGCCAACCAAAAACTGATCTAGCTTAAGATCCACACCATGAGAAGGAACCCACCCTTGGCACTGCAGGAGAGTAGCAAAGCTGTCATTAGAGAGGCTTCATCCAGCAACCAACCGATGGAAACAGATGCAGACACCCATGGCCAAACATTAGATGGATCTTTGGGAATCCTTTAGAGAAGGGGGAGGAGGGATTGAAAGAGCCAGAGAGGTCAAGAACACCACAAGAAAACCTTCAGAATCAACTAACCAGGACCCATGGGGGACCACAGAGATTGAACAACAACCAGAGATCATTCATGGGGCTGTTCTAGACCCTCTGCACATATGTAACTAGACCCTCTGCACATATGTAACTAGACCCTCTGCACATATGTAACTAGCCTCTGCACATATGTAACTAGACCCTCTACACATATATAGCAGTTGTGCATCTTGGTCTTCATAGGGGATGCTAACAGAGGGAGCAGGGCTGTCTCTAACTCTGCTGCCTACCTTGGATCCCTTTCCCCTAACTGGGCTGCCTTGTTTAGCCTCAATAGGAGAAGATGCACCTAGTATCACTGCAACTTGATATGCAGAGGCTGGTGGATATTCATCAAAACACTCCCCACTGCTTGTCTGAGGAGAAATGGGGAGGGATAGATGGGGAGAGGAGAGGACAGGAGAGAGAGATGGGAGAGAGAGGGGGGGGAGGGAGGGAGAGAGGGAGGGAAGGAGAAAGAGAGAGAGGGACAGAGAGACTGGGAGTAGAGGAGGGAGCAGAAGTTTTGAGCAGGATGTAAAATAAATTTTAAAAAACTTAATAAAAGAGAAAGAAAGAACTTTGAAAGAAAGCAGACTAGGCAACCATGATGAGAGAGCTAGTAAGTAGCACCCCTCAGTGACCTCTGCATCAGCTTCTGAATCCAGGTTCCTGCTCTGAGTTCCTGTCCTGGCTTCCTTCAGTGATGAACAGTAATGTGGAAATGTAAGCAAATAAACTCTTTCCTCCTTGAGTTGCTTTCGGTTGTGGTGTTTTATCACAGCAACAGTCACCCTAAGACATCAGGGAATCTGTAATTTTTGTTTTCTGAAATCTTCTTTGGCTTATTTCATGTGGACTGTGAGCCCCAAAACTCATAAAAAAGCCAAAAAAAAAAAAAAAAAAACAGAGTGAAGAATGTGAAAGCGGGAAGAAACAATTCCAGTGTAAATGTGTGAGGCTGTCACTCAGGGAAATGGGGGCTTGATTAATTCAGGCCATTTGAGACATGTGTGTCATGCTTCTAAATCATATACTCCAAAGGTGGGGACTGGAGAGTTTATCCAGTTCAGCTTCTTTTGAGGAGTGAGCGGCTCTGGGGACGTTAAATCCCTCATAGATCTGGGCTTGCTGTGGGTTATGTAGACTGCAGGAGTGCCAGAGACATGATACAGTGTGGTACAGACATGAGGTCAGTGTCACCTGTCTGCATAGGGTGGATAAAGCTGTCCTCTACAGCTGTGCCTAGAATAGGAAACAGACCTGGCAGATGGAACCCTGCACAAAATGTCATTTGTTAGTATAAGGATTCTCTTTTAAGCCTCACTGAAGAAGGTGTTCTCAAACATACCAATCTATTTTCCTGGTTGAAGAGTACACCTAGATCATGCCAAGAGATGCTTCACCACAGTCAAAGCCTCTCGAGGGAAATACAAAGTAAAACCATTGTGGTTCTAGTGACGTGCAGCTTCAAAGCTATTTCTTCAGCAATTCAGTTATACTCAGATGGGTGTTCCTAGACAAAATACTTCAAACCTCACAGGTTGTGTGGCACACATACGGTTGAGGCTGATTCTGTCTCTTAAATTATACCCTTTACTGCAGACTAAGTGAGGCAAAATGGCTGTTATTTGATGGGATTTAGAAATATGTGGGTGGCTTGCAATTTCTTATGACAGTGAGCAAAGAAAATTGTTACTATAGCAATGCACACAGCTGACAATGCTGTAAGGAACCAAGGGAGCTGCTATGATGGTGACAACATTGAGAATGAGGTCAGCAAACCAGCTCAGTCATTGGGCTGCCGTTTCCTCCTTCCAGACCTGTTGATAATGGCATTTTCCAACAATGACAAGGAAACCGGGTGATCAGACGCTCTGGGGATGAGTATTTAGGTTTTTTAATTCCAGCCAGGTAAGCATTGCAGCTCATCTATGAGCCAAGGGTCAAGAATATTTTCTGGGGAAAAATAATAGGTGGGAGGGAGGGAAAGAGGAATGAGCACTGGTTAATATGACCAAGTTAAGAAATTGGAGAGGCTAGGAGGTTGTGTGATGAGTTGCTTGCAAGCTGAAGAACCTAGGAGCTCAGAGGAGTTGAAATCCAAAGGAGTTTCAGAAGCAGAAAAACAGCTGGCATGAAGGCTAAAGTTCTGAGATCTTGGGATGGGATGGTCTAGCACAAAATGCCGGAGCAGCTGGTTTTCAGTGACAAGAGAAGAGAGATGTCCTGGCTGTGGGAGACAGTGAATTACTTTTCACCTGTTTTATCTCTTATCTGCAAATGTTATCATCCCCCACCACAGGATCTACAATCATCCAGAGATAAGCTTTTTTTTTCATGCTTGTGAGGGAGTTTCTGCATTCTAATTGAAGCAGAAAGGATTCACCCTGACTGTGAATGGTACCATCCTATGGGCCGGGGCCGTGGATTGAATCAAAAGAAGGTGAGCAGAGCAAGAGGAAAGCATTCATTCATCTCTGCTTTCATGCTTTTCCTCCCTTGAGAGACTGCACCCTGAAACTGAGCCGAAATAAAGCCTTCTTCTTTCTTGAAATTATGTTTCTTAAGTATTATGTCACAGCAACCAGAAAACTGTCCCTTAATTGATTCAAATGAGCACCAAACTCTCTCAGAAACACTCTACTTTAACATCTTTTCATCATGGTTTGAGCTTTGTTCAAGACTCATTAAAAATATTTCACTAAAGCTACATGATGAAAAATGTGTCATTTACAAACAATGTGTTCCAGTACTGACTATTTATTGATGCATAATGAGTCATCTCAAACACAGACACTTCAAACAACAGGAGCAGCTTCATGGATCCACAAGGAAGGCAGGATATAGTGGATATACCCTTGTATCTTCCACTGACTTTCATCAGGGGAAGCTCAAGGCTGGGATAGATAAGCCATTCCACATGTATAAATTTCTCTTCTGACAGTCAGCTAGGCCGTGAGGAAACACTGCTGGAGAAAACACCTGGATATGGCTTCTTCAAGTGGTTGGAGCTTACTCATGGTAGCTCCAAAAAGGTCTAATTAGCAGAGAAATCGAGTAGTGAGAAGAGGATTCGGTGACAAGAAGGGAAGGGGAAGAGGAGAGGGGCAGGAGTCAAGCTAAAACTAACTTGCTTTCTCTAAAAGCAAACAAACTTCACAACTTCTGTTTCATTCCACTTATTAGCCAACAAGACTAGTTCCTGTTTAAGAAGGGGTAATTAGATTCCCCATTTTTGTGGGATATACATTTAGAAATATATGACATTTTAGTACTACCACACTATGCTGAGGACTTCCCTTCTCCTCATCCAGCTATGATAACATTTGTTATGGGAATGATCTGAGATCTGGTCTATTTTCTAGAGCATCTCTGGCCAACGGAACTTTCAGTGATGATGTAAGTGTTCTCAGTTCAGTTCACTACACCGGTGGTTATTAAGCATTTTCAGTATGGCTGAAGCTAAATGTGAATATAATTTTCAGTCAGTCCAAGTTTAGGTAGGTACATATGTACAGGCATTACTCTGTTAGACAATCCAGTCCCTGAACAAGTAAAAGGACAGTTTGTATTAATCATGTTTGCTGCTGTTGCAAGAAACCCAAGCAAACAGCTTAAGGGAGAATAGTCAATCTGGGCCCATGGTTTCTGAGGCTTAAATCCATGACCTGTTAGTTCCATTGCTGTGGACAGAGGTGAGTTTTAAACATTATGGAGGAATATGATAAAAGAAAGTTGCTCCACTCATGTCAGCCAGGAAGTAGGGCAGAGGATCAGGGAAGAGACTAGAGATGAGATAGAGCTTTAAAAACCATCTTAGTAGTTCACTTCCTCCAACCAGATTTCTCTATCCAAAGTTGCTATTAGCACCCAACAAACAGCCCATTAAGTTATGAATCCATTATTCAGCTAAACCATTGATTAGGTCAGCCTTTTTACAAAAGCACTTCTCCCGGTGAACATTGCTGTGAGGACCAAGTCTTTAACAAAAGAACTATTCAGGACTGCCCTATCTCTTTGTATCATAACAGAGTACAAATTCCAGCAGTGATGTAAGCAGGTACTAAGCATTGGGCCATCTTGTAGCACAATATTCCAATTACAGACAGTATGCTTCCTGTTTGTATTCGGCCCGGCATGTTCAAAAGACTCAAATAGGATGAGTTGGATTAGGATGTCCCATAGAGTAGATGTTTCCTAACATGTGGATGTGGAAAAGCAGGATCATCACCAGGGAGAAGTATCAGAATGGCTCCTCAGGTGGGCAAGTTGCTGGAACTGTTTAGACCTGCAGGTCATTGCTCAACACTCTATCTCTTCACACATAGTCCCTAGCCAACTTCTTTTGGCCTGAAGCATCAGGCATCTTCAAGGCTGGCTCCCAGAGGATGAGAACTCCTGGAATTCCTGTGTGTACCTGTCTCCATGCCTGCTCTTTCTGGCTTCATCCTTACTCTGATCCTCTTTGGTTCTGGGATTGAAAGTTTTGAGTTGTGGGGTCAGAAGGTTGAAAACTGTTTGGCCATCTTACCAAGATAATGAACAATAACAACCTTCCAATAGACTTCTAGATCTAACCTACTATGTGTAAGTCTCTTTCTTAGACATGACAGCAGGGCTGAATCTCCTTGGAATGTTATCATGGAGCCAGCTTGTTTAATAGGCAGCTAACATTTATGGAGTCTTTACTATGTGCCAGATGCCGAGCTATTATTTTGATGAATAGAATCTCATTTGATTCTTTTATAACATTATGATACATATATTCTGAAGCATATTTTATAGAGGTGTGAGGGATATTATTTTCATCTCCACCTGGCCAGGAAACTAAGGCTCAGGGGTAAAACTTCTTGCTCAAAGTACAGCATCTATGAAATGGCTGACCGAAGTTCACACTCAGCATGACTCACTAGTGCTTCTGTACCTTCCAATATTCTCAGTCTTTCCCGCTTTGTTCTGGATGTGTACCTGTAGCCTTGTGTACAGGAAGCGAGTGTTTCACTACTGAGCTGCATTGTCAGGCATCACATGACAGTAGTCTCAATTATTTGGCACACTCTGTTTAAAAAAACAGACTGGTTCCTTGCTGGCAAGATTTAACAGAGTTCAAATGGCACATTAAGAGATGAGCTTTGGGTCACATCAGAGTGCTAATGCTTGTCAGAGCCACAGACAGGCTAGTATGCCAAGTAAAAAGTCACTGTGTGGTGCCGGTACAATTAGAACACATGCCAGGTAGCTGGAAAAGATTCAGAGGTAAGTGAGAGGCTCCTTTTAAAGTAGCAGACCATTTGGGCAATGTTGAGTCCTGCCAACATACCCTACCTGGGAAGGAATGTTCCAGGAGGTGTACATGTTTCAACTGTCTGAGCTCATCGGAAAGCCTTGAGGAGTTGCATTCAAATGCCAACACAAACCTTCCTGGGTGGGTAAGCAAATTCTAATAATCAAGAAATATAAGAGAATGGCTTTGATTACCCATAAGGAAAAAGGGCATCTCTTCTGAGGCTAAACAGACAGATAAACAATTTAATGAGATGTTTGTTTGACTGAAATATAATGTAGGAAGGTTGATTGCTTAAGCCTTGAGTTCAGAAACTGGATTTTGATTCTGATACTCTTATTCTGAGTAAGTGCCCCTGGACAGTGAACTTAATTTCTTTCTGTTCTAATCTTCAGTAGAAGAGTAGAAACCATAAAATCTGTCTTATAGACTACTCATGAGTATTGTATGAAATTCTTCATATAAAATGCTTAGTGCAGTGCTTGGAACACACTACATTCAAGAAATGGCATCTGCTTTCATTATTTAAAAAAACAGTATGGGGTATAAAAATCTGTTGGCAGTTGGTGGCAGTAGGAGCCTCAAAAGTGTATTTTAACTCTCTGTGCCCTGGTTTCTTCATCTACTGAATTGAGTTAAAAGTAAGTCCTCATTTCTCACACCTATTAAGAAGGCTACCACAAACACAAACAAGCAAAGAAAACAACAACAACAACAACAACAACAACAAAAATCAGACAGTGATCAGTGTTGGCAAGGATGCAGAGAAAAACGAACTCCAATGCACTGTTATTTGATTGGTAAAATGGTGCAACCTTAATGAGGAACCCTGCGTTGGTGTCTCAAAAATTGGCTCCTAGATGGGAAGTTGGCTCAGTGGATAAGGATTTTTGTGCAAACATGAAGATCTAAGTTAAAATCCCTGCTATCCATATGAAGGGTTAGGCATGGCTTTATGTGTATGTATGTGCAACTCTGGCATGGGGGTGGGAGAGGGGTGGGCAAGGACAGAGACAATTTTGATCACCCGAATGGTCATCTTAGCCAAAATGATGAACTTTGGTTCAGTGAGAGGCCCCATGTCAAGGACATAATGTAGAGAGTGAGAGAAAGTGGCCCTGCTGTGGTCTTTGTATGTAGGTCAATGACAAAGCACACCCATACACTCGTTCCCAGCCACCCAGATGATAACATACGTAATATATATAATTTAATCCAGCAACTCCACCTCCGGCCATACACATGATAAAACTAAAGCTAAGAACTAGACATATTTTAAAATATGTCTATTATAGACTTATTCATAGGAGTCAACAGGTGTAAGCAACCCAAGTGCCCAATGACAGATGGATAGCTAAACAACATGTGTGGGCATCCAATGGACTAGTTTTTAAAAGCAAGAAATTTTGACATAAGGCCCAACAAAGGCAAAGAAGGTGAATCTCGGTGTTAACTTTATATTTAACTCTTGATTGGCATGGTGCATGTGAAGCAAGTTCATCAGCAAAGGCAAACATATTCTTACTCTCATATACTGTATCTGGAGAAACTGTATTTATAAGCAAAGAGAACAGAGTGAGGGTTGCCAGTGACCAAGAAAGGAGGCCCAGAGAGTTGTGTACTTGGTGCATAGCTTTAGTTTTGCAAGATGAAAAATCTCTTAGAGGTAGAAGGTGGAATTGTGTCATGACACCATGAATGTACTGAATGCCACTGAAGGGGACAATTAAAAGTTGTTAAGACAGATGCTGAAGAAATGACTCAGCAGTTAAGTGTGTATACTGCTTTTGCAGAGGATCTGAGTTCCCTTCCCAGTATCCATAGCTGGCAGCTTACAACCTACTGCAATTCCAGCTGCAGGAAATCTGACTAGTTCTTTTGGTCTCCAAAGGCACCTGTATTCATGTGGACGGTGCCAGGCATAGACATAGACATATATAAACATAATCAAAACTATAATAAATCTTGAAAAAATGGCTAAAATAGCAAACTTAGGATCATGTTCTGCTGATCTGCAGGGGACATTTGGAGTGTTCCCAGGCAATGATTGAAGAGGTTTGCTGTGTCAGTGATGGAGAGGATCCTGGTTTCTGGTGTCATAATTTATTAACACCTTTGCTGAGGCTCCAGCCCTGTGGATGGCCTTACACATTCATATTTATTCACACTTTCCTGTGGCAGGATAATAATCATTCAAGTGCTAAGTAGAAGAGTAGCACCCAGTCTGAGGAAAGACTTAGAAAGATAAAATATTCTATCTCATCATTGACAAAACTTAAGAAGAAACTCTGCAACCAAGGTTGTAAGAAATTGTTCACGTTAAAAGTAACAATGATAACTTTCAAGTAAGAAGCTAAGCTAGTGGACCCATCAGCTTCTGAGACATTGCATATTTCCGCTGATAATACTTACTGTCACTGGACAGGAAAAGGGAACTAACTGAAAAGCTAACTCAACTTTGTATGTTTCAAAAACTGAGTCTTTGGGATTCCTAGAGAGTCAATGTCACTGTGACTAAAGCTGCCACTTGAGATGGAAGACTTTAGAATTTAAGGTAAGCACTTCTAATTCATGTTGACAGATGATAAAGTTGAAGAAGAAGGGTATAGAGTCAAAGTCAAGATCTCAGACTCATCCACATCTTACTATCCATGTGATCTTGTGTAGCTCCTTCTTAGACACCACTTTCTTCCCACAAACTAAATATTATCACAGAATCCAGATCCCAGTGATCTGGGCTTTGATCTTAGAGAACAGGCAGATTGATAGATAATAGCTATATGATAATTGGAACATAACCTAGACCACTGTTCTCCTAATGTTCTTCCTAATGCTGTGGCCCCCTAATATAGTTCCTCACGTTGTGGTGACCACCAGAACCATAAAATTATTCTATTGCTATCTCATAACTGTAATTTTGCTATTGTGAATCATAATATAAATATCTGATATGCTGGATGTCTGATATGCAACCCCCAAAGGGGTTGTGATGGGATGAGAACTGCTCATCTAGACTATTAAATAATATTACATGATAAACTAGGTAATAGTCAAGGAACTCAAAGAAGCCCTGACCATGCTTGCCTATTGTCACAGCTGCCAGTCTTCTCTGACAACCTTGTACCTAGTACTATGAAGGGCCACTGCATGTGTGATTCTGTTAGTTACAATCCTTTCTGCTTGTTTTTTGTCTGCTCCAGTGCACTGGGAGCTACCTGGGGTGGGTTCCTGCTTAATTCATTCACTAATTTGGAACATGTGGAGCTCAAACAATATTTGCTCAATAAGCCAATGACTGAATTGGAGTCGTCCCACATTAATAGTGGAGATGTGCTTTAACATGGCAGCCCTATTTTTTGCAGCCACTATATTGTGAATTGGCTTAACTTTTCCTTACCTGCCTGATTCCCCCCCCCCTGCACCCTAAGGAGTCAAATGTCCTTTATATTGCTTGTACTTCATGGATTTTTCAGCTTTAATGTACAACTATTACAGGGTACTGGAAATATACTTTTCTGACTGACTGAAAAGAATACATGTAAGTATTAGAATTGTTTCCCTGGGAATTTGGAAACATACAACTCTTTATATCCCATTAGATCCTTTCATATGAATTCCAAAAAATCAATTCATCAATATATCCACCATTAAGTCATCCTTGGGCATCTGCAGAGTCAAGTGAGGAACCTGAGATTCACCAGCAGAGAAAACAGATAAGGCTTTTTACATGTAATGGTGCATAATCTTGATAGTGAAAAGCAAACAGGGTTGACTATAGCATATACCACGGTCACTTTAGTTGGCTTTGTTTTCTTTATTTAGCACAATATATGTTTGGATAGTAAAAGATCAGTGAACATCTGTAGTGGTTTGAACAAGTTTGAGTCTCATAAATTCATATGTTTGAATGTTTGGTCAAAAGGAATGGTACCATTAGGAGGTGTGGTCTTGTTGTAGGAAGTGCATCACTGTGAGGGTGGGCCTTGAAGTCTCCTATGCTCAGACCCTACCGAGTGTGGAATCTAGTCTCCTCTTGGCTGCCTTTGGATCAAAAAAATAGAACTTGTGGCTCCCTTAGCACTATGTCTGTCTGTAGGCTGCCTTGCTTTCTGCTATGATGGTAATAGATTAGACCCCTGAAACTGCAAGCCGGCTCCAATGAAATGTTTCCTGTTATAAGAGTTGCCCTGGTTATGGTTTCTCTTCACAGCAATAAAACCGTATTACAGAAGGATTACCCCTACTCAGCTGATACAAAGAGTGCTACAAACATGCTTATGACAAATCTGAGATAGAGAAACTTATAAAGAAGGAATGTTTACTCTGGTTCACAGTTCAGAAAGTTTATTTAAGTCTAGAGCTGGTTGGTTCCATTGCTCTTACATCTTTGGTGAAGCATGCTATCATGAGAGTAGTATGTGACTGAGGAAGCTACTCACTGCATAGTGTCAAGGAAACAAAACAGGAGAGTAGGAAGTGGGCCTTCAGGTGCCCTTAGATTTCACCTCTCAAGTATAATAGGGAGAGCTCCAACAAGGCCTGTAGGTTCTGTCACTATGAAACAGAACCAAAGGCTGCAGGCCCAGCTCACAGGCTTATGAGAGGCACTTCCCCAAGTCACAGCTGTCCTAATAACTAGAGACAGTCAGTTCAAATTGAAAACAAACACCTGAGGTTAGAATAACCTCAGATTTACCAAAAACTTGCAAAGATGACAGGACTGAAGACCTCTGATCCAATTTTCACTAAAGTTAATATCTTGCAGCTATTGTGTCATATTGGTCAAGTGTCATATTAAATAACCAAAAGTTACCATTAAACTGCGTTTGGATTTTCCCACTGTTACTAGAAATGACTCTTTTTACTCATGAAATAAATATAACATTTAGTATTACTTATGTTCCAGATGAAGCCTTATAAACTAGAAATAAATTCTTTAAAGCAAAGAGGATCAGGAAGAGGAAGAAGAGAAGAAAAGAAAGTAAAAAGAGGAGAGAAAAGGGAAAAGATACCAGCACACAAGATGATTACATTTTTTGGAATGGCTTTGTTCCAGTATAAACATGTACTTTTAAAAATCTATTAAAATATAACATCTAAATTAAAACTAGCTGAATGCTCATGACTGTTTATTCATTTCAAAACAGTCCATAACATTTCACAGAGTCACAGATGCAGAAGAATTATTTAGAAGGAAAGCATTAACTTTTAGATATTAAAGAACATACCAAATATAAATAGAACATTCCATCATAGAGCACCTAGATTGCTTACTGAAGTACCCATTCAAAATACAAGAAATACCATACTGGTTTTCAGTAATAAATATGCACTTGACAAACAAAATTCTCAAAACTGCTGAGAGAAACTTTTCTCCTGCAAACTTTCAAACATTGGGCAGAGCTAGGGGCTGCTTGTAAAAACATTTCACACCTAGCAGTCCAAGATTTTTTCTGCTAAAATTAGCAAGCCATTTATTTTTACAGGGAAATTATAGCTCTTTAAAAGAGAAATGTTGATTAGCCCCAGATTTCTATATCCTGTGTCTCTGTTCCTCAGGTCCTCTTTCGTTCCTTCCCTCTGTCCCTCCTTCCCTCCCTTTTTTCTTTCCCTCTCCTACCTTTTCCTTATTTTCTCTCCCTCCCTTCTTTCCTTCCATCTCTTCTTCCTCATTACAACTTTTATTTCCTTCCTTCCCTTATCCCTTTCATCGTCCCTATAATGCTGGGGTTCACATTCAGGGTGTCACAGGCTAGACAAGTTCTCTACCACAGATCTATATCCCCAGCTCACCTCACATACTTTATCTTTGTGCTGTAGTTTGGATTTTAGATCTTAAAAGTACCCCAAAGCCTATTGTAATGATTCTCAGTCATTGTTATTAATGGGAGGTGAGGTAATAATTAGGAGATGGAGTCTAGTGAAAGCAAGTTAGGTCACAAGGGCATGCCACTGAAGATCTCTCTCTCTCTCTCTCTCTCCTCTTTCACTCTCTCTCCTCCTTTCCCTCTCTTCTTTCCTCTCTCACCTCCCTTCCTACATTTTTCCCTTTGTTTTCCACGAGGTAAACAGTTGAGATACCACACGTTCCCTGCTGTAATATACTGCCTTGCCACAGATCCAATGACAGTGGGTCCAAGAGAGCATTGATAGAAGCAAGTCAAAATAAACCTTTTCTCTCTGTAAGTTAATGTCTTGGACATTTTTTTCCGCCATGATAAAAAGGTGACTAACAGGATCTATAAGCTGATCTTGCATGGAAATGCAGCCTCTCTTTTTTTTAGACAGTTGGCAGTGGGAACAATAGTTTTTCTTTTGCATTTGGCCTGATTAGCATTGTCGTTAACATGGGATGTTTTAGATGTGTATCTGTAAAAGTATTGGGTATGAAGTTTTCACATTAGCTGCAGAATAACCTGGATCTACTTTGGGAATTTAGGAGGTTTGAAATGTGAGCTTTCTTACATGTTTGTGTGATCATAAAGCAAACAATGTAATGCTTCTGAAGCTCATCTTACCACTGTATAAAGTGAATAGATTAATTAATACCCATCTTTCTAGACAAATGGCGAGTTAGTAATATTTAAGCATATAACAGGGTTTGGAGTCCAGTGAGGGCTTTGTAATTTCAATCACTACTAATGTAGTTATTAGACCATCACCCTAAGGAAAAATGCTTAGGAAGTAGCAGGTTTCAAGAAGGTAGACAAGATCCTGAATGGGGTGCTACTCATGGTAGTTTAAATATGTTGCCTATAGAAGGATATTATACAGTATGAGCCTGCAAAGCATATTTCATCAAGAGACTGATTTTCTATAGTCTACCTGCATTTCTTTATTGTAGCTGCCAAAACATATAGTGATCCTTAGTATTCATGGGGTATATGTTTTGAGACACAGTGTACATCTAAAACTTGGGAGAGCCTAGGACCCTTCGCATACTATTTTCCTAGTCATACCCATCACTTACAAGAAGATTTGTAATTAAGCTTCATAGTGTTAATAGCAATAGATAATAATAAAGTAAAAACAATTAGAACAACATACTGCAATAAAAATAATCTGCAACTTAACTAATGGCTTTTTAATTATTTTTTAAATTATGCTTACATGTGCGGGTCTGTTGTAGGTGTGGATATGTCTGTGCTAGTGCTCCTAGAGGCCAGAGGCATCAGATGTTCTAGAACTGGAGTTAAAGGAGGATGTGGGGGTTGGGGACTCAGCTTGGGTCCTCTGCCAGAACACTAACCACTTGATCCTCTCTCCAGTTTGCAACTGGTAAGTTCTTAAGTATATTTTTATTTATTTATTTTGTGTAGTGTGGGCAGTGGGGGAGGGCTGAACATGTCATGATGTGCATGTGGAGGTAAGCGGATAACTTGGACAGGTTGGCTTTGTCCTTCCCTATGTGGGTCCCAGGAATTTAACTAGGTTGTCAGACTTCAGTGGAAAGCCCGTTACCTGCTGAGGCACATTTCTTGTCTATTAATTAATTAATTAATTAATTAATTAATTAGAGACGGAATTGCCTATAGCCCATTACTGCCTCCAACTCAGTCTGTAGCTAAGGTTCACCTTGACTTCCTTACTTTCCTTCTTCTACCCTCCAAGTGCTTAGGTGTTTACTTCTGGGATTTATCATGTAATATTATTAAGGTATGTTTGGTGGCAGGTAACAGAGAAATAGTTTATAACAGATGTAATGACTCAAAGAGTTCATGAATATAAATAACCATGGGCAAATACAGTATCTGTTACTGTGGAAGGCAAATATCTAGGTTTTCTGAGGTGGATTCCTTTAAGATATTTGACAATGAAATTCTATCTTCTTGTTTTACCTCATGCTTCTTGGCTAATGGCTGTCTTCGAAGTCAGTGGTATGGCGCCTTTCTCTACTCACACTCCTAATTCTTCATTACATCTGTTCACAAACTCTGGACTTTCTGCTTCTCCTTTAGAAAAACCAACACAGCTAGATTACCATGTCTCTTCCCACACTTATTGCCTTAAAGGTTTGGTGCATCAGAACATGAATGCCTTAGGAGATGTGGGGCTGTGGGAATATCCTGCCTAATGTTCTGAGAAATCTGGGTTTTGAAGAAACCAACTAAGGAAAAAAAAAAAAAAAACCCTCCATTCTTCTTGGTAAGGAATGCATTGGAGGGAGAAATAATACTAATATCCAGTTATAACATTCAGGTAAATGATAAATAGTTCTGTCAGCCTGGGTATCAACATGGATTAGATGCAAAGGCTGCTGTGTCATAGTGTTGCTTATGTTCAAGTTCCCCTAGATGTAACAGTTTGATTCTACATCACAAACCCAAGATTCTACCCTTCAGTTCACCACTTACCTAGGTATTGTGTTACCTTAAAACACTTACAGGAAAACTGAAAAT
Organism: Micromys minutus; assembly: GCF_963924665.1. Taxonomy (NCBI): domain Eukaryota; kingdom Metazoa; phylum Chordata; class Mammalia; order Rodentia; family Muridae; genus Micromys; species Micromys minutus. The sequence continues at coordinate 44,328,092 of NC_137972.1, read as the reverse complement.
AATTCACTAAAAGGCAGATACAGATCACGGTCACACGGACATTATTACTTATATTATTTTATTTTATTTTAGTATTATTCATTGCTGCCAATCACTCTCCCTGATGTATAAATTCATCTTTATTGTCAGTGATTGTGTATGGGAATAAATGCACTATCTGTGTATAGGGTTTTTCTATCACCCTCAACTTCAGACATCTGTGGGGTCTCTTAAGACATGTTCACTGTGGTGCTCAGGAGCTACTACAATTGTGCAAAATGTAGAACGGGCGATAAGACAGTATCTGGAATTCGTGGAAAGAGGGAAGCAGCCCAGGTTCTTGAGGGAGAGGGTCGTGTTAACATGGATGGTGTATATTCTCTCACTTTTGACATCCCCAGCTCCTGTCATTCTGAGAACACAGATAGAAGAACCTGAAGCTGAGAAGTCTTTTCAGTCTGAGGTTACAGAGTTGACAGGTAGCAGGTCCCTTTAAGGTCACTAACAGTTTGCCTGCAAAGCTCTTTGTCAGGCCTTGTCTCTGCTCTCTTCATTTCCACACTCTGCTTTGTCTCACTTTTTTTTCCTGTTAAATTCTGGGGTGGCTGTTTATGTAAAAAAAAAAAAAAAAAAACTATTTTTTTTTTCTACCACATAAACTTCCAATTGCTGCACTGAAGCCCAAACTCAGCTCAGTGGATTCAAACCACCAGAAATTATCATTTGACGATTTCTGTGGTTAGTGTTTCAGAGGTGCTTTTTCTGAGTAATGGTAACCTGGGGTCTCTTAAGTCAGCAGGAATAGCTGTCATCAGAAGAGTGACTAAGTTGAAGGGAATATTTGTTTCGAGAGAGGATCTCACATAGCCCAGGTTGGCCTCAATCTGGTTACATAGCTAAGGATAACTTGGCATTATAAAAATACACTTGTTTGATATATACACTGTTACTCTGTCTTGGTCCAGAGATAAACTTAGCTCTGACATTAGTCCCACTATTAGAACTTCTCATATCTTTATCCAGATCTATCTTCGTGATGCCCTAGGCTGTCTGGACCAGAGCTATTTTCCTTGTGTGTATGATTAGCTGAAGGATGGAAGATGAGCAAGGAAGGGATGGTCATCTCTCCAAAGGGAAGGGAAGCTTAAACTGACATAAAGGACCAGTTCATGTCTAAGAGGAAAGAAATAAATGAATGATGGGGATCCTATAGGAATGTGTCCAATGCTGGTGAGCTGGCTAGTGTTTTTGTAAATGTGACAGAAGCTAGATTTTTCTGGGAAGAAAAAAAATCACAATTAAGAAAATACCTCTGTTAAGATCAGGCTGTAGGTAAGACTGTGTACCATTTTCTTGATTAATAATTGATATTTAGTGGGGTTCAGCCCACTATGGGTGGTGCCAATCCTGGGTAAGTGGTTCTGGGTTGGATATAAAGCAGGCTGAATAGGCCTCAGGGACTAAGCAGCCTTCCTTCTGCTTCAGTTTCTACCTCCAGGTTCAAGCCTTTGGTTCCTGCCATGACTTACTTTGATGATGGTCGGTGTGTGCTGAAATAAACTCTTCCCTCTATAAGTTGCCTGTGGTCATGGTACTTAGTCCCAGCAACAGAAAATCTAAGATAGCTCACAAAAGAGTAGATAAAAATTCAGAAGACCTTCAACTTTACTTATTTACTTGTTATGAATTGCCTGTTGTCCTTAATAATGAAGAAATATTTAGGGGAGTTCAAACTAATTAGGAATTTCTTCTGGTGATTGGGGCATAGGGCTGTATGGAAGCTCTGGCTGATCAAGGTAGATGAAACTTCAATACATTGTATATTACCACCCCCAAGCAAAACTTCCACCCTCTGGTCTTGAGTGGGATGCTGGAGTTACAGCTCTGTCCTCGGTGAAGGAGAAGAACAAGAAAAAGGGCAGAGGCCCTTCCACTAGCTCCTGGCCTCAATTTCTGCATGTCTTACCACCTGTAAAGGAGGAAGCAAATATAGATTTATAAGCTGAGCACACAGTTCATGGCTCAGGCACAAGGGAACAAAGGATGCACAAATAGAAGCTCTGCCAAACCTATGGCAGTGGAAGTAAGGAAAGTAATTATCCTTTTCAGACCATTCACAGTGTACTGGCTGTGCTAAGACAACTTCATTAAGCAACCCCAGGAGCATCTGAAATAAGAAATGGTTACAGATAAAGCAACTGGGCTTCCAGATGTGCTGTACATGGTGGGGGGTTGATGTAATTAGTAGCTGGGTCAGTGTTTCCAGAAGCTGCTGACCTGTCTTGGGACAGGAGACAAGACTGTCTTTTTGAATCATCTCTTTTGAGTTTCTATTGTATTAGTCTTCTGAGGCACAATTTCTACAGACCAACACGGAGTCCTAGCATGAACTTCTGCTGTCATTACTAAACTGTAAATACATAATTAAACAGCAAAGTGTTGGTGTGGAAGAGGGTGATAACAGCTTTAGTTTTGCTCCATTCTTACATGTTTAGCTGGATATCCGTTGTGAGGGAGCCTGTGACGGGTGAGATGTTCACATTGAAGCTGTGTTTTGAACACCAATCAAGGTTGCCTCACATATATGTGCTCCTTCCCTTGGTCACATATTTTGCCACGTCAAAACAAGAAATCATACCTATTCTTTTAAACCTGACAATTTTTTAATACAAACAAAATGCTTGTCAATTTTCTACTATCTTCCTAATTCATTTTTCTTATCAGTACAATTAGGCTCCGCAATGAATGAGTGAGGTTTTCAGAGTATAATACTTGCTGATGGGAAATGTGTAAGTCAAGCAAGATTAGACATAATGCTATGATCTTTGAAGGATATGAGAGCAAAATGGCATGTTTCCTCAGACCTATGAGTAAAGCAAGTCACACCTAGGAGACTTAACTCTGGATCAAATACTCAAAGCCTGGATCAAACACTGACAGTCACTGTCTTTCTGACCACATTCCCAGTGCTGAGCTAACAAGATGAATTCCTGCCAACTCATTTAGCTCTTTCATATATATATGAAAGAAGATCTGAATCTTGTTCTTTTAACATTTTCTTCTAAATGGCAGAGGGCAGAACATTCTACCTTCCCCAGCCAATGATAATTTGCATAGCTGCTAAACTAGGTATACAGTAGACACCCAAAGACTTCTGTAGTCTATGCAAGCAAACACATTAGTTAGCTTAGCTTCTTCTCATTGTGAGGAGATGCCTGAACCATACTGTTTGAGAAGAAAAGGGGGTATATGTCTCTCACTGTTTGTACGATCAAGAGATGACACCAGTGCCAGCTCAGTTCTGATGACAGCATTTTGAGCTGAATCATGTCCAGTCTCATAGCCATGGAGGAAGAATGGAAGTATTCTTAAGAAACAAACAATCACACCTTAACACAGGAAGCTAGAGAGATCTGGGTGGAACAAGGCTAAGACTTTAACAGTAATACTTTGACCTGAACTACCAAATAGTTGTATGAGAACACCTTAACTCTATGGGAGTGGTGCCTCAGTTAACCTCACCACCCATTCCTACTCTTTATTCCCAACACTGCCTGTTACCTCAGGGGCAAAATCTGTAACAGTTATCTGGGGAAAGGTAGTTTCCAACATTCAAGCCATAGTAGTGAATAAAAGGGTAGTAGATTCCCTAGTTATGTCTCAAGTCTGAGGATCTAACTAAGACCATGACTGTGGCTCTTACCTTACTACCATTCTTAACCTTTCACACCTGCTCTCCATATCTATTGGCTTCACAAAATGATCAACAATTTTTGTGACCTTCACCATCCTTTTTTGACAGGTTAATAACAGCCTTGGCTAAGGTTGGCTTGACCTTGTGGCCATTTTCCCCCAGTTCTAGCTGTGCCAGTGTTTGCTTGTCTCTTTCCTTCTCTGAGTTTATATCTATGACTTCTGGGCTTTCCTTCAATATCTGTATATTTTGTCTATTGAACATACCTATGTAATTCTTTTCCTTTAAGCATTTACTCTGTGCTGGCATTGTGCTAGATACCTGAGTGGTCACTGGGTCATTTCATTGCCAAGATAACTGTTTGAATTAGGTATATTTATTCCCATTTTACAAATTAGCAGAGAGAGATAACATGTTGCCCATGTCTAGTTGAATGCAGACAGGATCTAACCCAAGCACACATCATTCTTTTTCTTACAATGACCTGTCTGCTCATTGCTTTTCCTATCTCTGCCTGCCTTTCTGCTTCATGTAGTTCTTTCTGACCACTTCCTCAAGCTCCTGTCCTCTGTGAAATGGAACTATCATATCTCTATCTTTAGTACACTGTCAGCATCTGGCTCAGTCCCATGTCTGTCACTCAAATCCACATTTAAGCTATCACCTTCTCATCCCTGCTGGATTGCTCCCTGCTGGTTTCTACACACCTCTATTCTTCCTGCCTACACGGTGGCCACAGTGCTATTTCTCTGAAGAAATTAACCTTCTGTCAGATGCTGAAATGGCTTCTTTTTCACCCTAGTCTACACCAAGACACACATAAAGGCCAGGCACATCCGAATGTATCTTCTCACGTCCCTTGTCACCATTTATGGATCTCTTTCTGATTTCATTACTTACTCTACTCCAGCTACACTGACATGTGTTGCTGATAGAATATTGCAGGTAGAGTTGCTGCAGGCTTTTCCTTGGCTGGTTTGCCTAGAGTGCTCTTCCTTTGACAGGCACAGAGTCCTTTTTCCCTCCTTCTCCTTCAGTGTATACTCTGACAGTTTCTCAGTGAGCCCCCTTTAAATGTTGTGCCATTTCTAATCTATGTTGTCTTGCCATATTTTCTGTTACCACAGCATCTCCCATCATTTAATTAACTCTACACTTAGCTTTTTGCTCTAATAGTTTAAGGTTTATCACAAATAGCAATGCTTTGATTACAGAGCAAATATATACTCTCAAATACTCCAGTGTTGGGGGCTTGGTTCTTGGTGATGTTCAAAGGTAGAACCTAACTGGAGATTAAAAAAAAGTTGAACCTTGCCTTCTCTGTAACTTCCTAATCTGCTATGTAATGATTTTTCATCTCACACATCCCACTACAGCACCATCCTCTACGGAAACCTCCGCCAGAGCTGAGCTGATAGGCTATCAGGACCTCTAGCTTCCAGAACTGTGAGCTAAATAATAGTTATTAAGCAATATTTGGCATTTTTTATTGCAATGAAAACTCATAAACACAGCAGGACAACAGGGGTTCCTGCCCATTTTGGTCACTGATAAATCTCGAACATCTACGGCAGATTCTGATACATAGAAGGTCCTCAGGAAGTTACTGCTAAGGGATTTGAACATCTCACTCCAAATGATCTTTTCCTGTTTCACCCAGTGAAATAAACTGTCTTAGGACTTTATTGCTGTGAAGAGACACCATGACAAAGGCAACTCTTATGAAGGCAAATGTTTAATGGGGGCTCACAGTTCCAGAGGTTTAGTCCATTATCTTCATGGTGGATTAATGGCAGCATGCAGGCAGATATGATGATGGAAAAGGGGCTGAGAGTTCTACATCTTGATCTGTAGGAAGCAGAGGGGGACTGGATTCTACATCAGGCAAAGCTTGAGCTTAGGAGACCTCGAAGTTTACCACCACAGGGACACACTTTCTTCATCGAGGCTGCATCTACTCCAACAAGGCCACATTTCCTAATAATGACACTCCCTATGGGTCAAGCATTCACACATATGAGTCTATGGGGCCATTTCTGTACAAACCAACACATAGACAAGGATTGAAACATTCCTTTTATCATATTTGCTAGTTTCTTTTGTTATTGTTCTGACCAAGTACCCAGAAGAAGCAACTTACAAAAGAATAAGTTTATTTGGTCCACATTGTAGCTATTGCCAAAGAGCAGAGAACAGACAGGAAGTGGATCAGGGTTGTCAAACCTCAAGGTCCAGCCAGGTGGGACCCACATTTTCCAATGAAGCAACACCTCTTGAAGGCTCAGCAGACTTCCCAAACAGCAGCACCTGCTGAGGTCCACGTGTTCAAACATATGAGTCAATGGAAAGCTTTCATGCACACACTGCTTGCTGAGTTCCAGAGAGGAACTCGAGTCTTCACAGAAGCATGCAAATTGTAGACACAGAGAGTAGTGAATTTGTGGAAACGCCACTCAAGCACCAGCACAGGACACCTGGAGTTCAGCTCCAGCTTTTTCAGCAACTGGAGCCAAAATGCTTTCATTGCTCATTTTGGCTTTGATTTTTTAATAAAGCAAGTTTTAAAATGTCAATAGTATCCTGTCTTATACTAATAATCTCTTCTCAGCCTTCTCCCACATGGGACTAAAGAGGTTCATAATATGGTATACACAACTCTACAATTCTAAGATCCAAATAGTTAAAGGATAGTTGAAGAAAATGACATGAAGGAATAATAATTAAAAAAAAAAAAGCTAGTCCACATCTGTCAGGAAGTTCTGCTCATCTTTAGTAACAGACCACACACTGAGCTCTGATCTTCCAGAGCTAAGGTCAAGAGCACTTGTAATTGGTTGCAAGGGTCACAGTGTGCATAAGATGAAAGACTTGAGATTGTGAAATTTCATAGGAGACAGGCTGTCTTATTGTTCACTCATTTCTGGAACTTTATCTGTTTACAGGAAGGAATAAATGAATTAAATATCTATCTATCTATCATCTATCTATCTCTATATCTATGTATCTATTTAGAATATATATATATTGATAACTACTTACTCCTTTGAGGACACAGAAAGTTGTCTCTTTTCTTCCTCTCCTTCTTTTAAATTTTAAAAACAGATTTTAATGCATTTTATTTTTAATGTGTGCTGGTGTTTTACACTTATGTGTGCATGTGTGTGTACCACATATGTACTTGGTGCCCTCAGAGGTCAGAAGTGTATGTAGGATTTCCTGGACTTGAAGTTACAAATAAATATGAACCCCAATATGAATGCTGGGAATTGAATCTGGGATCTATGGAAGAGCATTAAATGCGGAGCCATCTCTCCAGCCTCTAAATTTTCTTTCTAACACTTGGTTTTATAGATGAACCACATGGAGAAAACTTCAAATCTACCATCTTATATTGGAAGTATATACATATGTACACATACACATGGATACACATAGATGGGTATATATATGTATATATATGTATGTATACAAATATAGTAAATATATGCACATTTGTATAAGCACATATATTTTCATGCATATATGTATATGTTAGTATGTATATAAATACATCAGTAAATATGTATACATATACATTTGCATATAGTGTGTCTGTGCATATAATGGTGTACCTACTTATATGTGTGGATATATAGATTTCTTACCATGCCAAGATGACATTATAAATGTACAAATACTTGTGAAAACTATTTTGACTTTCTATTAAACATACATATGCAAACACACACAAAAACACACAAAACACCAAACAACACTCCAATTTTCAAGCAGTTTTGTTCTGTGTAAATAAAGTGTTATTTATAAAGCAGTCTGTCTTTCCTATGCTGAACTTTTTATCCACTGGATGCTTGCAAACACTTGGAGGCTGAAAGATCAACTTCATTAATGTGTCTGTCTTTCGAATAACTTAATTGTGGGTGATGACAGGTTATGCCCTGTATGGTAGCTTTTTACTGCTGTGAGCTTGTACCTCATTTGTCTTTAATCTTTAATTCAACCAGTCTAGTGGCCTCTTGGTCACTGGCTTCGTCATTCTTAGGGAATTAGTCTTCTCTTATCTCATCCATCTCCATCCTCTATTCACTGTTGGACTTTGCTATTATTTACTTTACCCACAATTGCCCATCGATCCTATAGATTTTTTTTTTCGAGTTTTTCGGACTTCTGTCCATTGATTCCACCACTTCTTTTTCTTCTGAGAAACTTGTCATTTCCTGTTTTCCCTCAACCCCAGGTCTCCAAAGTTGGTCACTTGCATTCCTCATTGAACAGACTATAGATTCCTCTCACCTTACCTGGCATCCTCATCTCTTGTTATATGCAGCTCAAACTTCTTTGTGTTGTATACTTCAGTGCTATTCTGAATGTGTTCATAGAACATATAACAGTGCTTGAATGGTTCCCCCTGATATTTAAAGCTCCCAAGACCAAATGAGATGTACTGCTTATATTTCCTTAGGTTGCTTTCTTATATGTACAAGTAACTCTCTTGTACTTATGAAAGTTGCTTCTCCCCTCCTGCCCTGCATTCCTTCCATCTTCCCTTCTTGTGCTGAAGATTGTAGCTAGGGCTCTGTGCATGTTTTCAAAGTACTCATCAACAACCCAAACCTATTGCAAACTTATGGCTCTTTAATCCTGCTGCTGAAGAAAACTCTCCCATTTTTTTATTCATATATGGGAGCTCTCGCTTTGATATCTAATCTTCCAGTCTCAGCATTTCTGTGGTGGAACCTCTCCCTTCTCATATCTTTAATAAAGTACTTCCCTACCACCATTGTCCCTGTTCCCTCCTATACCAACTATCAATGTTCTCCATTCATCCACCCATTCTCTCTTTGCAAGCTCTTTTTTTTTTCACAGCTTCCAACCATGTCCACTCCTCTTTGAAAATCATCCTGAGGTCTCATTTTCCACCATCTGTCACTATTCAAATTCTCTGTGCTCATTTGTACAAAAATACTCAATGGAATCAACTTATCTCTCCCCTTTCACATGCTGTTTTTTCCCGTCTTTCCGATCACAATGAAGTGTCACTCCCATTCTCTAGAATTCTTCAACATAGATGTGTCAGTCAGCAGCAGGTTTCTTTTGTACAAACTCTCTGCTCATCCCTTGTCTTACTCCATGCCTGAGCAGCATCAGGCAGAGTTCGCTCTTTAGACGCCTGGTATTTGTTCTTTCTTTTCT
>NC_137972.1:44239947-44319029 GCF_963924665.1 Micromys minutus | reverse complement strand
GATTCTGCTCAGTCTTCCCACCCACAATTCATTTCATACTCATTCAATTAAAATGTATATAAACTGTGATATTCTTGATTTTTTTCAACCTCACAAACACCACATTGATTCATCAATCCACCAGCAAGAACAGTTTGAGCTAATTTGAATATATAACCCAGACTTTGCCATTTAATATCTTACAACCTGCACCATAGTTTGAAGTATCATCATTGTGAGCTTTGACTCTTTAGGTGGTGGCTTTCTCACAAATTAGTTCTCTAGTAAGGGCTTTAGAATATAATTATTCTATAGCTCTTCATCCTTAGTGAAAACACTTTATTATTCTCCTGTCACATTTGGAATTAAACACAACCATCACTGCTTCCTAGGATGCTTTCTCTTCTGTGTGTCTCATCCACCATTTTTCTCTTCACTCAGTTTACTTCACCACCTTAGGTTCATGACAATGACCTGCCCCTTCTGCTCTGGGGCCTTTGCATTTGCTGCTCAGTTACCTACAGCCTTTCTCTAGTCCCTGTTCATGTGACCTGCCTACTCACTTTGTTCATTTTTGTAGATTGTTTCTTCCCTAGAGAGAGGTTCCCTGATACCTTATCTAATGTGTTTTCTAGGTCTTCCTCATCCTTCCGTCTTGCTTCAGCATGTGGGACCTCTTTGCTTCATTCACCATGGAATGTCTACCATTTAGACCAGTTCACAGCACAATAGAGCTCTAAGTGATATTGAAATATCAATTGGTAGTAGACATCGGGCAGTGTGCTGTGCATCCAAGGATGACTGAGACCATTCCTGATGCCAGGAAGCCTGTGGTCATGTGTAGTCATGCCTGAAATGTGCCCCTGCTCAGGACGAGCAAGTTGGCATCATCTGGGAGCTTAGGAGGATGAAACTCTCAGGCCCCACCTGAGTTAGCTACCAGTAGGGTGGGGACAGCAGCCTGTGTTGGAACAAGCCCTATTGGCAGATCTGATGCATGTGGGAGCCCGAGATTCGATGGTCTAATGGGAGAGACAGACTTCAGATAAGCAGTTTCAGTACCGCTCAGCAAATGCTAGAGATTATTGGTAAAGGCAAGCCCTTGGAGCAGGCAAATCCTTCTAGCACAGTGCCCTTTCCCATTTTCCAATACTGATCGATATCCTTCTTTTGTCTGTTTGCTTGTTTGTTTTCAGGTGGGACTTTATATACCCCAGGCTGGCCTGGAATTTGCTATGTAGGCTGTATAGCTAAGGTTGTCCTTAAACTCTTGATTTTCCTGCTTTCTTTCATGTTGCAAAAGCTGGGGTTAAAAATGTGCATGCCATCGTCCTTGACCAATGCTGTTCTAAAGTGAATAAAGTTATACTGTGTACAGAGGAGAAAACAAAAAACAAAACAAAAATGAAAGCAGAATAGCAGGTCCAGGGCCAAGGGAGCCATATCCTGGCTTAACCAGTTTTCTAAATCCAGTTGAACAAGGCTGTAACTCTCTGGAGGCTGGCCCAAGCTGCCTGCTGTTGAAACTACTGAGTCTCTAGACGGATGGAAACAACAGACCCAGTGTTGCCTGGTGAAAGCCAGCAGAGGCCTAGACAATAGAGGCCACTCACACTACAAGGATTTAATACAGAGACCAGATCAAAACCTCAGTGGAAAGTTAAAGTTGATCCAAGAACAGGGCAGGCAGATTTTGGCCCCACTCTGTCTTTGCTGACCACGTGTGAGCAGCTTGGCCTGAGGTTCCAGGCAGCTAACAAGAGCTGCTGTCAGGCAGGATTTTAGCCAACACCAGGGGGCTGTTTTGCTGCTACTGCCCTGTCAAACACTGGTTGGCTTGCCCAGGACTTGGATTTTAGCTTCAGATAAGAGAAAAACCTCCTGGACTGTCCCAACTTATACCCATGATCTGTGTGAGAGTTTGTCCGGAAGACCATGGAATTGTTATCAGGGAATACATCAACAGGAAGCTCTTAGAAAATTAGGTAGACCTTAATCTTATTTTAGAAATTGGAGTCACGGCAAGAAAAATTTTTTAAAAAGTGCAAAACTGGAGAGAGGGTGGAAGTGGGGAGAAGAGATGGGTAGGAAAAAGGAAAGAGAAAGAAGTAGGGAGTGAGAGGGGAGGAGAGAAAAGGGGAGAAGGGAAGAAGGGAGAAGAGGAGCTCAATCCAGATTTATTGCAGTGAGACTATTGGCTATTTCAAATCTTCCAGGATAGGCAGAAGCCCATATGAAAACAGTTAAGAGCTATTCAAAGAGAATCCAATATGTTAAGAACATGATAGGGGAGACCGAATGGAAAATTCTGTAATTGCTGTGTTCATATTTCATGGTAAAATATATTCAAGATTAACTGTATTCTAATAGAATAGTACATTTATCCAAAACAGTTGGGGGCAGCATGGTTGGGTGGGAAGAAGATAGTGTGTTCACAGAATTCCCTGCCCTATATGAAGAGTTTTAAATTTCTTCTCTCATAGCTACCAGCCCTGAAATCAGTATCTCCAGGAAAGAAAGTTGATCAGCAGCCCTGTCCTTGCTCAGGTGGGGTGTGCTGACCACCCTGGGAGCTGGGAGGGTCTGATCTGTCCCCTAAGGCGCTCTGTGGCTTTCACAGCGATCCACTGAATTTGGAAACCAGTCAGTTTTTCTTGAAATATATACAACATTAAACCACAGGCTGAGTTTTAGGTATGTTGTAAACATTCTCGCAGTGAGAGTGAAAATAGTCCCCTTTGATTCACAGCTTGACAGTTCTTGCTCTTAAGAGTGGCTAAGAGGAGCAAAGAATCTGGGGATAGAGAGGATGGGGTGGGGGTGTGAGGAAGGAGGAAGAACGGTAGGAGCTGAAGAAAGAAGAGAGAGGATGAAGAGAAAGAGTGAAGGAGCAAGAGGAGGTGTGGGAAGAGGAATAGAGAAGGGAGTGAAGCTGGAAGAGAGAGGAAGAGGAGGGAAGAGGGAAAGAAGAAAGAGGCTGGGGAGAAGAGGAGCAAGGAGAGAGAAGGAGGAGAAGGAAAAGCAGGGGGCAGAAGAACCTGAAGAGAAGGAAGAGAGGCTAGGAAAAGGAGGAGGGGGAGAAGTGGATGAAAAGAGGAGTAGTATAGGAAGGAGGAAGAGGAGAAGGAGGAGAAGGAGGAGGGAGAGGAGAAGGAGGAGAGAGAGAAGGAGGAGGAGGAGGAAGAAGAGGAGGAGGAAGAGGAGGAGAAAGAGGAGGAGGAGGATTCATCTTGTCAGTTGTGGTCCTCTGTCTTGGAGGGAAGGAGTTTTATGCTAACAAGGAGCCTGACATACCTTGGACTGTTTGACCTGCTAAAATGTTCAGATTTTCAAGGTAAAGTTTCTAGCAAGATGATCTGGGAATAAAGATGCCTGGGCTATTTGAGGACAAGGAATGGTGGCAGAGGCACTGGCTGGCCGCCTGCCTCGTCTTCTGACCTCACCACTTCACTTGGATTTTGGGTTCATGAAGTTATGAGCACAAGACAGGAAATAAAGTCTCAGCAGACAACCAGAGTGAATTTCCTAGCAAGACTATTTAGCCTGGCCTTCCCCTGAAGAGAAAAGGGATTTTCCAGTGTTGCCTAATTCTCAGTGAATTTTACATTTGGGGATAGAATGACAACCAGGGTCCCGTTATATGTGGCAAAGAAGAAACGCCAAAGAAGAAATGTCTACGGTATTTAGGATCTACATATGCAAGGGAAAGATATTTAAAAGAAATGCTGCTAATTTCATTAATATTTTAATGTCAAGCTTTTTCATTGAGTTAGTTACTGACATTTCTGTCTTATTGCCTTCTGCTATACTTCATTACATATTTACAGCTTTACAGATATTTTTAAAAATAGCACTTGTAAGTGAATTTTGAAAATGCAGTGAAGCATACATAGCACGTTGGGTAAATTGCCCACTTTGTAAGTACAAGGGCCCCAGTTTAACTCCAAGAACCCAGCTAAAACTTCCAGGCCTGGAGGAGTCCTTTTGTAATCAAGCAGAGTCAGGAGAATCTCTGGGAATGTAGCTCATCAAAAAGACAGGTGAGTCCCAGGCCAATGAACTTGTCCTACAGGAGGCAGACAGCCTTCACTAGGATGACACCCATGGTTATTTTTTGCTCATCTCTGAATGAACACACATGAATTAAAAATATAAATTCCTGAGGTTTTCCTTATATTCCCATTTCCCTGAGCAATTGCTGCCTGTTAAAGTGCCTTGTTCTTGGCTCCACCTATCTTCTTTACTTTACTTAATGATATAGACACAGGGATTTTATGGGTCTTCAAAAAAAATTCCGGATTTTCTGCTTTAATTAGCTCCTTGGATCTAAATTCAAGTTTCATACTCTGATAATTGATGAAATTCGGAAAAATTGTGTATTTCTTGAAAGTTAGTCTTCTCATGAATAAATTAATTATATATACTAAGCGGGGTTGTTATTTTGATGAAATAGGTTGATTTAAATTAAATTGAAAATTAAAAATACATTTGGAAGAAATTTAAAATTTTCAAAGGTTGAATATTTAGAACGAGCCCCATCATTGTGCCCGGAATATTGTAATTACCATAGACATGGTATGCACTGGTTATACTTCAATTATCCAATGTTTATCCATTGACTATTCAGTATTACAGTCTCTCTGATTTTATAACTATAGTCTTTTTTTGCCTGAATGTTACTCACTTCTTGGCTTAATTAAACACATTCTTCAGGTCTGAACTCAAGTGCCATTTCCTGTTGAAGTTTCCCTGTGGCCCCAGAACAGACCAGCTCCTTAATGTGCTGAGTTCATTTTTTAAATTATATTTACCAGAGTTTGTAATTATGCACTTGGCTTTTATTATTTGATAAATCTCCCTTATGGACCATGTACCCCATAAGAGCTTAAAGGTAAGGAGAATAAGGTAAATTTTGTCCACTACAATATTCTCAGGGACTTGCAGAGATATGCTCATGAAATAGTGACTGCCTGAACCAACAAATAAATGTGCCATCACTGTTCTGAGAATTATGGAGTCAAAAATTAATATTCCCTTTTTGTATTGGGCTTAGAGCCAATGAAAAGTTGAGATCTGGTGCAGAATGAAATTCTGCACAAGCCAGGGATGGGCAAAAGTCCTGCTAAAAATGATGACAATTCAGACTCACATAGTCAATTGGTCTAATTATTGGATCTGGCAGCTGCCAAGCAGCTTAAGACCATGGTCCAACCCAGTAAGAAGCTGCCTAATATTAAGCAGGGTAATAAGCCTTACTCCCTTCAGTAAATTGTGTATTGTGTTTGGAGACCTGATCTCCCTCTGTCTCTGTCTGTCTGTCTGACTCTTCCTCAATAATTTACCAGTAGTACTTTTATAAAACCTTCTCTTTTCCTGCAAAATAATTTTGCATTCACTCATGAACTCAGACACATCTGTGTTTCTGTTTCCTAGGGTTTGGGCGAGTCTGCTGTTTTGAATAAAACTTCATTGCATCTTCGAGTCTTGGTTGGTATTGACACACACATGCAATCCAAATACATAGTGTGCACGGCAGTGGAGACCAAATCTCCTCTGACCTGGAACTCATATCCATTTCTACTTCCTTTTGAACATAAGGGCAGCTGCTTATAGTAACAAACACCATCCATTTGCATTTGATAAGGAGAATAGTGGCTACAAACAATAGTGAAATCATGGTGGATGTCAATCCCATCGTCACTGCATCTGGGCTGTGCACTTCGGCTGTTCCCCTCACTCAGGCTCCAGAAAGCTCATCTCCCAGTTTTCTGCCATAGGCTTAAGTCTTGGTTAAAATTTTAGTTCTCCCAGTTGAGGCCACAACACACGCTTTTTGTAATTTCTTTCCCCTTCACGGGCACTGAGCCCCCTTCCTGGGTTTCCTTTACAAAGCTGGAAACTGTCCCAGGAATGGACAGATGCTTTGAGCCGTGACTTCTTTAAGGATGGTAGCAAATTTCACTCCCAGTCCTGGGTCCACTTTATTCCTAAGTCACAGAAAACAGGCCCCAGATTTTCTTAAATGATGAGTGAATTTATAATTTCATGTAATTCCTCCTTGCCCAGTGGCTGTCAGGGGCAAGTGGAAAATGGATACTATCAAGTCTAGTCAAAGACACTCTCCTCCAAAAAGCCTGATAGCATCTGTGTTTGTTTAACCCGTGTAGAAGATTGAATAGGTATGGTCACCATAGAGCCATTATGTGTGAATGCTTGGTCCTTGGGGAGTGGCACTATTAGTAGGTCTGACCTTGTTGGAGTAGATGTGGCTTTGCTGGAGGAAGTGTGTCACCGTAATGGCAGGTTTTGAGGTCTCTTATTTGCTCAGGCTACAGCCGGTTTGTGACAAACAGTTTCTGTGTGCTGCCTGTGGAACAAGACCTAGAACTCTCAGCTCCCTCTCCAGCAGCATGCCAGTGTGTGTGCTACCACGGTCCGTGCCTTGATGATAATGGACTAAACTTCTGAACTGTAAGCCAGCTCCAATTGAATGTTTCCTTTCTAAGAGTTGCTGTAGTCATGATGTCTCTCTACAGCAATAAAAGCCAAACTAATACAACCCCTAAAGAGCCAAACCAAGTCACATGACCACTGTGGTATAAAAGTGCTTGCTGATTGGCTTGCAGCTGAATTACTGAACCAATCACTCTGAAGGCAGGATTGGTTTATTTAAATAATTTACACCAGCAGTTCCTGCTTCTCTATGGCATTAGCACTCAATAAAGTTAAAATTGTTCCAATGATTTGGAAAAAGTAATATCATCTTACACAGTAAGGAACTGTCCTTTGATCTAAAGAAATTCTTTAAAAAAAACCAATTTTACCAAGATATAATTTACAAACTACAAAACAGATGCATTTAAAGGGCCACAATCCAATACATCTTCCCTTGTATAATTAGCATTACCACAACTTTAGAACACTTTCATGGACAATTCTTTGATTCTTCTCCTAAAAACCAAACAAACCGGCATTGAATTACTTAGCTTAGGGAACTACCCATCCCTCTGCTTTCTGTTCCTAGATTTAAAAAAAAAAAATTCTGGATATCTGATGTAAATAGAATGGAATACTGTATCTCCTTTGGTGACTTGCTTCATTTAATTAGCATGATATTTGCAAACTTTACTCTGTAAATGTGAATTTACATTTTTGTAAACTTCAGAAGTACCATTGCTTTTCAATTACAAATGATACTTTGTTGTATATATAAACAAAACGTTAAAAATCCTCTCTCTCTCTCTCTCTCTCTCTCTCTCTCTCTCTCTCTCTCTCTCTCTCTCTCTCTCTCTCTCGCTCTCTCTCCCTCCCTCCCTCCCTCCCTCTCTCTCTCTCTCTCTCTCTCTCTCTCTCTCTGTGTGTGTGTGTGTGTGTGTGTGTGTGTTTGGTCTTAGAGGTGGATAGTAGATGTACATGTTTGTGTGGATGTGTGCAGGGTACACATGCATGAATGTATGAATAGAGTCAAGGTTGGCATCAGTGCTTTTGATAACCATTTACCTTACAGTTTTAAAGTGTGTGTCTCCAGTTAGAATGGCTAAGATAAAAAACTCAGGTGACAGCAGATGCTGGCAAGGATACAGAGAAAGAGGAATACTCCTCCACTGTTGGTGGGGTTGTAAGCTGTTACAACCACTCTGGAAATTAGTCTGGCGGCTTCTCTGAAAATTGAACATAGTACTACCTGAAAATGCAGCTATTCCACTCCTGGGCATATACCCCAAAGATGCTCCAACATCTAACAAGGACACATGCTCTATCATGTTTTTAGCAGTCAGATGTCCATCAGTGTGGTACATTGCACAGTGGAGTACTACTCAGCTATTAGAAACAATGGCTTCATGAAATTCGTAGGCAATTGGATGGAACTAGAGACTATCATCCTGAGTGAGGTAACCCAGTCACAAAAGAACACACATGGTATGCACTCACTGATAAGCGTATACTAGCCCCAGAAATCTCGGAATACCCAATACCCAAGAAACAATTCACAGACATTATGAAGCTCAAAAGCTCAAAAAGAAGGAAGGCCTCAGTCCTTCTTAGAAAAGAGAACAAAACTCTCATGGGAGGAAATGCAAGGTCATATAGAGGAGCAGGGATAGAAGAAATGATCTCTCAGAAGCTGCCTCACCTGGGGATCCACCACATATGCAGTCACCGAATCTAAGCACTACAGCTGATTCTCAAAAAGTACTTACTGGCAGGAACCAGGCAGAGATGTCTCTCCAGGGACTATGCTATAGTCATATAGATGCAGCTAAGCATGCTTGCAGCTAACCATTGGTCTGAACTTGGGGATCCCAATGAGGTTGCTAAAGAAAGGACCTAAGGAGCTGAAAGGAGTTGCAACCTCATGGGAAGAAAACAACATTTTCAACCAAACAAACCCTCCAAAACTCCCATGGAGTAAAACACCAACTTTTTGCGCACTTTGAGAGACCTATTGATCGAGTTGCATATGTAGCTGAATATAGCAGTGTCTGGCATCAATGTGAGAAGAGGCTTTTGTTCCAGAGAGAGCAAGTTTTCCCAATGTAGGGGAATGCCAAGGCAATGGGGCAGAGAGGGGGTTCAGAAGGGAGTGCACTTTTGTGAAGGCAACTGGAGGAGAAGGAGGAATGGGAGCAGAGCAGGGTAGAGGGATAACATCTCAAATGTAAATACAGAGTATCTAATAATAAAAGAGAAAAATAAGAAAAAAAGTGTGTGTGTGTGTGTGTGTGTGTGTGTGTGTGTGTGTGAGCCTGCATGCTTGTGTGTATGTGTGTTATACATGTACATATTATTCATGTGTGGGTGCACATGTTCTTGTGTGTGTATCTGCTTGTGTGTAAAAATGCAGAGTCCTGAGGTCTAAATGGTGTATCTTTCTCAATAGGATTAGCTCTACCTTCTGTGTTTGAAACAGGGTCATTCTGTGTGCCGCATGCTCCTCACTGATTGGACTAGATTGGCAGGTGAGCAGGCCCCTGATTTCTCTTGGAGCTTTTTGCTTCTCCCTCTCTATGCCTTGAGACTATAGGCATATATAATTTCTTTTGGCTTTTTATGTGGGAGCTAAGGATTGATATTCAGCTCTTCATACATGTATAGTAAGAATCTTAACTACTGAGCCATCTTCTCAGCTCCCAGAGAAATCATAAATTTAATTCCTCTATCAGTTGATGAACATCTTTCACTTTTCAGCTATCTGGATTGCTTTTGGTACTGATGCGCACATTTCACACAAGCATACAATTATATCTCCTTTTAACACACATATCCAGGAGCACAACTGCGGGTTCAGAGTGTGACCTTAAACTTTGGAGGGATTTCTGAATTGTGTTCCTGAGCAGTTAGTTGTCACTCTTCTATGTGATGAAAATATAGCTGTTTATATTCAGTGACCATGATTCCCATAAACACCTAAAAAGCATTGCTTGTAATACTACACTGCTCTTTCCAAGAATACAGCCAAAAAAAGAAGGGATTGTATTCTTGTTTGCAACATTACTAGGAATTGTTTGCCATTTCAGAAAAAAAATTAAAGTAAACTAAACAATCAAAACAGTGCAAGCAGACTATTTGCTATATCTGACTGATGAACAAGACACACATGCCAGACTGTATCTGCATTTTCATCCAGGAGAAGTTTACTTCCTCACTGGTAATTTGAACACCCGCCCCAAGCCAATGTTTAGTGTCTGGGGAGAATTTATCACTGGCATCTCCAGGTAGAGTCCTGGATGCCTGATCCACCTCTAGTCTCAGTGCGACTAGTGCTTAGGACTGGCCCCTACTCATGGTTCTCCAGCTCCAACTGTGCACTGGTTTCATGGACAGAAATACATTCCATAAATATATTATGTACTTGAGGGAAGCTGTGCCTAGGCATTTTGTAGCTCAAAATCATGTGATCTTATTAGAAGCAACTGCAAGTTACCTTTTGTATAACTATGGAATTATGGGTAATTCTATTCCACATTTAGATTATTTTACCTCTGAATTCCACCTCTGCATAATACTGGGAGATGCTACCCACTGAAGTTGCTAGAATGGCAGCTAGCTAGACTCCTTGGTGCTGGAGCAAGCTCAGCTTCTTTTAAGATATACAGGCCCTCTATAATAGACACCAGAATGATCTGGGATCCTGGAAGGAAAAAGAAAGAGGGGATGCTGTATAGTTATTGTTGATGAACAAAATTTTAAACATTTTCTAAGACCTTGATTTACAAGCCTGTACTTTTCTCTTCTTCCATCCTCCCCATCACTCCTCTTCCTTTCTTTTCTCTGATATTTTTATAGAGCTTACTATTTACAATAAACATACTGACAAATGAAACCAAGGCTAGTAATAACTTCAATGGCCAGAAACAGTCTAGAACCTTCTCAGACATGAACAAGGGCTGTTTCCAATATCTCTTATCAGCAGATGTTGCTGATAAGCTTTGCCCATCTTAGAATATAAAACTAGATAGAGAAAATAGATTGTATACAGCCTGCATATGGGCCACAGAAGCTCCATACAACAGCTGTCATGAGTTGGGTCAGAGCTAAAACCATTTCCTACCTCTGGGAAAACAGTGCTCTGAACTCTTCATATGTTCAGTGTGGAACAGCACATTTCTTCACTGGACTGTAAAGAAGGCCATACCTAGTCTTTGCAGAGTTCCATGCACGTATGTGTTCTTTGCATACATAGGAACCCCAGCATGACTATGTGCATTGTATGTGAAAATCATAATCCTAGTGAACTAGAAAGGTGGTTAAGTTGGTAGAACCCATGTTATAAAAGCAAGACATGATGGTGCACACTCATAATTCCAGAACTGGCCAGGCAGACACAGGTGTATCCCTAGGGATCACTGGCCAGCCAGACTAAACTACGAGGCCAGTGAGAGACCCTGTCAAAAAATAAGGTGGATAGTGCTTGAGGAACATGTCTTCTGCTTCTTGTACATGAATACACAGAGCTGAACATATACACACAAATATCTCTCTGTCTCCGTGTCTGTCTCTTTCTCAAGTTCTGCCTGCAGGAGGTAGTGAGTGTCTGGGAACCAGTGTTTTAAAGAAGATATTTTCTTCCTTCTTCCTTTAGACTGAGTGATTCAGGTTTTTGTTTTTCCCCTGACTGAGGCAAGAGCTGGAGACGTGAACATTGCCTGGATATCCTGCTGCAGTGAGCTTGCTGGGATCCCTGTGTCAGCTCAGCTTTCTGACTGCTTACAGAGGGCTAGAAAGTTGGCTCTTCTGGGGCTGGCTGACATTCCCCTGCAATGGAATTTCCTTTGCTGCAGAACCTGCGGCCAGCAGCATGCTGTGCACAGATTTTGTTTTTATTCAATAAGTTTTCCTTGAGCTGGACTGGATCGAGCCATAGTCAGGAATGGAGCCTGGAGGCTCTGCCAACACGTCAGCTGCAAAGCAGACATCCTGAAGGGTTTACAGTGTGGAAAACAACATGCCTACTGTGGCCTGTGGAAGGGCATAGAGTTATTGATCATTCATTCCAGCTACATGGTGAGATATGCTTCTTGTGCCCTGGCAGAGGAGTTCATGTTGATAAAAACCAGGACTGGAAGAAGTGATGGATGTATTTAGATATGTGGCTAACTCCCAGTGAGCTGAGGTCTTTGTGTTTCCAATAGACTTTGACACAGGAGAGGGAACACACTAGAAGAAGAAATTGCAGGAGGAGGGAAGGTTTGCCTTCTCCACCCCCAACGCCAAAGGCATTTTGAACTAGAAAGAAAGCAGGTCCTGAGGATACAAAACACTGATGAGCTGTGGAGAACAGCCATTTTAGCTGAGGTTGCTGGTGGGTGGGGAGAGATGACCCAGATTCAGGACGGTGAATCAGAGGCAAGTCTGAAAGGAGATACATCTTTGGTGTCAGATGGCTGTTTTGCCTTTTTCTGTCTGAGAATGGGAGTGCTTCTTTCAAAAGGAGCAAGTCACACATAGCAGTGTTATATAGAAAGCTTAAGAGAGAGAGAAGAGTTCTAATGAAGGCCACAGGTAGCTTCAGAAAGAGCTTAAGGCCATCTTAGTGACAGATGGCCATGTACCCATGATTGTGACAGACATTGCCCAGCAAACTGCTCTTTTCAACTCTAGGCAGCCATTAGCAATAGATCAGAGTTAACACTGAAGCTAAAGAGAAATGGAGGCTAGGAGCTATCTCAGTTGGTAAAACACTTGGGGCACAACCACGGGGACCTACATTTTTGAACTCCAGCACTTCTAAAATACTAAGATGGGCTGCTGGTGCATGTCTGTAATCTCAGAGTTGGGGAACAGAGCCAGGAAGATTCTGGCAGGTTGCTGGTCAGGAAGTCCAGTGGACTTGGCCAGCTCTATGTTCAGGGAGAAAACTTGTCTCAAAATATAGAGTGAAAGTGATTGATGAAGACACCTGATATTGACATTTGGCCTCTGAAAATGTTCATGAATATATTCACATACACAGTTACAGACAGATGCACATGTGTGTATGAACACACACACACACACACACACACACACACACACCCCTTTCCATCTTATTTTTTCCAGGAGCCTTAGGAGTGGGGATGGGCTGTAGATGTATCAGCCGGGGCTAGGTATCTATCTTATGGTCACTTGTTCTCCAGATTTAAATGGCTTGTGGATTTCAGTGACAGTTTCCATACCCAGTGTGTATTCTCAAAGATTCCCCAGTCTCTTCTTGATTTCTTATGACCTGCTTCTTTCATGAGGCTGTGAGCTTGGTGTTTTCAGTAGACATCTATGTAGCCCCTGTGTATATGAGTATTTGGGTGGGCATTCAGGGCCCACTTTTTGGGCTTTTTTTTTTTTCAGGAGTTTGTCAAAAGCTATATGTCAAATAAAAAACCACAATCCTTTCTTTCCTTAAATAATACCAAATCCTCTGGGCAAAACTCAGACTTGCCTATGAGTATCTCTGGGGGTATACATTTGAATAATAGCAACAGTTGTCACATTGATATGTTGTTATGCTGTAGGCTCTGAGCTCAGGCCCTCAATAAGATTATGCCATTAAATCTTTGAATGGTTTCAGCATAATTTTCCAGAAAAGAACATTGAGGTTCACAGGAGTTGAGCAACTTCCCCGAGGTCATAAAGCTGGGGACTGGGCCAAGCTACTATTCTTATTCAAGGAGTCAGACATTCCAACGTTAGTTTGAAGCTTGCACTGAGCTTCTAGAGGTCACTGAGACCCTCCCCCCTTCCTCAGTCTGGTGAATAAGGGAAGATGTGAAGGCTCAGAGCAGACAGACTTCATTCCCTAAATTGCTGGTTGTGGAGACTTCTGCCATCCACCACCTCCTCTCTCTCTGTTTGGCAACGGTGGGCTGTGTGGAGGGGAAGCATGCAGAAATTGTAAGCTGACACCTCACCACCTCACTGCTGTGACTTATGAGCACACATCAGACACACAGTTGCCAAACACCCTCGCATGACACTCATTTTCCTCAAGTCCCAGCTGCCTGAGGGTCCTGAAAGAAAAGCTGGGGCCAGCTCTGGGGTCAGTCGAGCAAACAGATGGAGATAAGGGAAGGGACACTCGATCAGGCCTCCGCATCTGCTGGGCCTGCCATGGCTGCTTGGGCTGCCAGATGTCTTGACCCGGCTAATCCTGGTGGCCATCCTTATACCGGCTGTGCTTTGTCACTATTCCTGGTGGTCATCCTCATGCTGGCTCTGCTATGTCACTCATGCCCACCCCAGGGTGACTTCTGCTTACAGATGCTCTTATTGAGAAAGTCAAGCTGACTGGGTCCTAACTGGTGTTTTTTACATTCTGGCTTTGAGCCTACATTTGGCAGACAGTTTTTGTATGGCCAGCTTCTGGGTATTGTAAAGATAACATTCATGTGTCTGTGTATCTATGTATTAATCCTCCCATGTTTTATCACTTGACAAGAACAGTGCACACTAACTTTGTGACACTAACTAAACTTTTAGGGATTTCACGATAACTGCATGAAAGATACAGGTCTGTTTGAGGGAGGAGCTCTGTGTCCATAAGCAGACTTCATCTACTCATCTACCTCTCTAACAGTTACTAGGCACTTAAGATTGTCAATCAACCTTCCTTAGATGAGCCCCTGCCAAGCCAGAAAGAAAAAACAATTTTATTAGTGCTCTAATCACACATGCACGCTACAGGAGGAAAAATAAACTTGGCACAAGTTGATTAGTAAAATTTCAATTGGAGCAAAGCTGCATTCAAGAAGGGTGGACTACGGGGTAGTTAAAAGCTTAATTCCATCAGACCTCTACTGAGATCAGAGGGAGGAGACAGGGAGGTGAGACAGCCTAGAGTCAGGTTGGGGAAGAAGGGTTTTTTTCTGAGTTTCGCTGGAAGGCCTAGAAGTATCTGAAACAAAGAAATGATGCAAACATAAATGTTTTTTCAAAATGTTTCCCCTATTTTAGAGGCCATTTTAGATAGAACCATGAATGGAAAAACTAGAGAATAAACTGTCACTATACTCTGGAAAAGGAAAATGATTGCACCAACAAAGGAGAAAGTCAAGGTATTCCGCACATTACTTCCTGTTATGGAGGGCCCAAATTGGCTAATACCCTGCATGACCCAAGTTCTCCAACACAAGTTTAAACGTTCTAAAAACAATTTAATACAAAATTTTACTTTTGTAGGGTATAAGATGGATGTCAAGCCCAAAGACCTGTGTTTGATTCCAGAATCAGAGTTGGTAGAAGGAAGTGATGGATTCCTTAAAGATGTCCTCTGACCTGCACATGAACATACATGCATGCCCACATGTACCTGTCCACACATTCATGCATCATAGGAAGTAACTGTGCACACATTCATGCATTATAGGAAGTAAGAGTGTAAGTAAATATACATTTTCTACGAGAATATTCTATGGCATGTTGATCATAACAGAAAAAGATTACATTCTCAGTTTCTTGAATATTGAATGTAGGAACCCTTTTAACAAACCACAATTTGGTTAATAGTATTATTTTTATAAAATAATTATTTATATAAATAATTATAAAATAAAAATATAAATAAAATAATAAAAATAAATCTTTATAAAAATTTATTAGAATTATAAAATTTTAATAAAAATATAATAAATATATTTGAATATGGTAAACATTTATAAGTAAAAAGTAGAACATACAAATCAAAATGGATAACATGTCTTTTTAACTACATCATCAATGAAAAGATCTATGAAGTGACCAACAGCATTAGCAAAGCACTTCCTCAGGTGCTAGAAATGGTTGGTCATTATCAGCCTCATAGCTGTCATAAAAATGGTTTTAGTTTGTTTCTACTATATACTAGATTATTACTAGAATAATTATAGTATATAATATATAAATTAGCATATCACTACAATTAAAAAGATTTTAAGAATTGTCTTTACATGTAGGTAGGTAGAAAGTAAAAACAGTGAGTGTTAAATATAAATTTTAAAATAGAAACTGTACATATATATACATACATGTATATATGTATTATGCTTAAACATAATTATCTTCAACAATGATCCTTGGAATATTGAACACATATATGTCTATGTGTGTTTTAAATTTAATTTAATATTTCTATTATTTATTTGAGAATTTCATAAAATATATTTTGATCATATTGACTCCAATTCCCCTTTGATCTACCCTCTCTTCCCTACCCCTCTTCATTTCTTGATCTTTTCCGTTTTCTATGCCTTTGTGCTTTTGTTTATGTCCTTTATTTATTTTCTTTTGGAAGGTCTTTTCTATTCCTATTTTTAAACTTAAATTTATTTTTCCATAACTGGGTTGACTACATCATTTTTCCATTAAATTTTATTCATGTTTGCAAATGATAGGAGACAATGCAATCAAGGTGCATACTGGTGTCTCTGATGAGTCTGTACATCTGGTCAACCTACTACTGTCCCTTCCTCTGTATACATTTTTTCCTGGAATTTTTTTTCTGCCATTCCAAACTCTGATTTTCCTTACCCTTTGCCTTGGTCTATAACTACAGGTGTCACTTCAGGTTTTGTTCCATTCCAGTTATCTACTGATGTCTTTGGCTGCAATTGACCATATAGACATTACAGTTATTTTGAGCAGACAATGCATTGTTTCCTGACTTGCCTCATGCCAATACCCATGTAATGTTTCCTACATTTATAAAGGTTCCATAAGTAAAAAGATATGTAATATTCTATGGGAAGAGAGCTGGTTGAAAGCATGCACCCAGGAAGTTTTGGCTAGTGAAAACATTGCGAGACCCGAACAGATTTCCAGTTTACCAGGAGACAACAAGCTCTGCAGATTTACTCAAATTTAGTTGGGAAATTGGGAACAAATGCTTCCGGAGCCTCACTTGAGGGGGCTTTACCTTCTTATAGGCTGCATAGCATATTCAAGGACTTTATACACAAGACTTGGAAGTGAAAGTCAGATGTGATTAAAAATATACATCTTACAGATGTCTGGATGCTGTTCAAATCCCCCAAAGTGTGATAGAAAATGCAATTGCTTTCCAGAGTTTTAGGGAAGGAAAACAAAACAAAAAACTGAGAAGCCATCCTGGCCCCTTGGTGGCGTTATAGAAGGAGTATGTTTAAGTGACATTTTGAATTTGTAGTGTTGTCTCAGCTGCTTGTTTTCCTTTCGCACGGTGCTGCTCACAGCCGAAGATCCCAAAATGCAGCAACTGTAAGAACATGTGACTTGTCCCAGGAGATGAAAGTCCTTATTATTTTTAGCATATGTTAAGTAAGTCTAGGTGAGTACAACATAAATGTAAGCACAATTTATGGGCATAAGAAAAACATAAAATCCTGAGACTCCCTCCTTAAATCCAAAAATAGGACAAAATTCTCTTAGCATTTTCTACATTGTTTTTTTCAAAAGGATTTTAATTTTGCTTACTTATCTTCCCTTTCCTTTTATAAGTACTCTCTAACTACAACCAGCTGTCTGGCTTTGTTTATAATAACCTGTTTACTTATCATCAATTTAAACACATGATCTGAACATCTGTCTCCTAACCTTTATTTGCTTTTGCTCTTCGTGTTAGCTTGAACTTGAAGTCAACATCTTTTTCTCTGCAGCTCTGAGGAATTGCTGAGACCCCAAGGGTGTTTCCTTGTAAGGGGCTTTCGAGGTATGTTTAGGTTAAAATTTTATGTACTTACCCAATACTAATTTAGTATTGGGGAAAAGGAAGGAAGGAAGGAAGAAAAGAAGTAAGGAAAAAAGAAAAGAAGGGAGGAAGAAGAAAGACAGAAGGAACAAAAAAAAACAAGAAAAGATTTGTCTGTGTTACACAGGAAGAGAGAGAACTCTGAAAGTTGCTTTGTTTTGCCACAAAAAGACAGGCTATCAATTTTCAGAAATGTGCATTCCCATGACAACTGCTCACGTCTGCTGAGACGTCTTCTTTGAACTTAAATTCCAGAAAGTAGTTTCTCAGTTATTTCAAAAAAAGTTGAAGATTAAAGTTAATAATAGCATATGTATTATTTAAGTAACAATAGACTGAACTTTTTTTTACTCCAACAATTCTATTTTATAAAGAGTAGTAAGGAAGCAACACCGAGTCAATGAAAAAGCCTTAAATGCAACCTACACAAATACATGTTTTGATTGACTACTTTTAAAAATCATGAACTTATATGTTTGCCTATAAAATATGTCCATGTGTTTGTACTTATTTATGTCCTTGTGCATCAGTTTGCGAGTTTTAAGATAGGTTATTTACATATGCCCATAGACGAGTGAAACAGTGAGAACCTGGCACATCTCTAACAGGACTGATTATTTGTGACAAAATGTTTTCATTAAACAGATAGACACTAGAGTATTTCTTCCCATCTCATAAATTTCCTTTTGGCTTTGTTCCTTCTTCCACTCCAGCTTTAGTTACTGACCAACCAAAATTCTTGTGCAAATAAAACTCTGGCCACACAAGCATAAACCACATGCCCAACACACACCCATACATAGTGAACCTTAATCTGTTTCCCAGCAGCATTTAATAGCTAGGTCTTTGAGAAAGGGCTCTTGTTACTAAGACTGGCTGGTATGTATGCCTTATATCCCTCCCATGATCAACATGCATAAATCACCCTGCATAGGTTAGCTGAAATAACTGATTAAAAAAGACCACAAAAAATTTTTTAAGTCATTAGTTGCTCTTGTATATTTATAGTATGAAGACATGGGAAGATTGGGCCTCGGGTCATCTAGATCAAGGATTATTACCTAGATGGCAATCTGAATTGTTTCACATGCCTGACAGATATTTGGTTTTCCTGACCTTTCCATTAAATATTTGTGTGAGTGTGTATACATACCTGTGCAAGTTTGAAGATGTATATATGTCTGCTTGTATGTGGGATTAGAGATTAATCTCCAGGGGTATTCTTCTGGTGTCTTCCATCCTTTGTTTGAGACAAGGTCTCTCATTTATACATAGGCCATGTTAGCTAGCCCATACACTTACAGGAATTTCTCTATCTTACCTCATACATCAATGTTGCTGGCATTACAACAACTGCATTTTGAGTATTGATTTCAGCTCCTCAGTTTAAACTCCAGTACTTTACTGATTAAACTATGTTTTCAGCTCCTGCCTTGTTTTTGTTGAGATATGATATGAAACATAGACTAATCTCAGATCTTTGATTCTCCAACTTCTGCCTCTTGAGTGCTGAGAATACAAATCTGTATCATTGTGCTTGGATACAATAATTAGATAGATGGTCAAATTCAGCAGGATGAGGTGGTCCACAAGAATGATCCTGATTCCTAAATGCCTTAGATGATACTTATTATGGGAAATATGGGAAGCAAAAGTCAAGACCTGAGTTACATTTGTGATTCATATATGAAGAGCCCCAGCATTACTTGGAAGCATGTTAGGACAGCATCTAAGATTCCATCAAAGTTGATGTCACATGGAACAGAACTACTTTGGCTAAAACTTACAAAGCTTACAAAATTCACTTGTATCACCCTAAAATCAATTTTTATTATATTTTATTAAAATGTTGCCATGAAATATATACATACATACATACATACATACACACATACACACACACACATATACACACACATACACACAAAATATGCCATGGTATATATTATATGTAATATTATATATGTTATATATAATATCTTATATATACAATATGTATAAACATAATATATTATTTAATAAATTATACAATTATATATACACATTACATATAACATATGTAAGTATATATATTAAATATATATGCATATATATATATAAATTTCCCTTTATTAAAAATGGGATATGAGCGTGTATGAGTGCCTTGTACTCCAGTAAGCTAAGGAGGGCATCACTGTATCTCCTGAAGGTGGAATTACTAGCAAGTGTGGACTGCCATTTGGGTGTTTGGAACCAAACCCAAGTATTCTGCAAGAACAACAAGAACTTTTAGTCAATGTGCAATCTCTGCAGTCATTTCCTATTCTTTCATATTTTAAATCTTATTTTAGAGATTATGATTTCATAATGTTGAACCTATTGGCTGAGAAACATTGTCCAGATAGATTATTTTATTCATGGTGTTGGCCTACTATGTGATTGAAAGCCCTATTCTTTGGGACGTGATACTGAAAGGTCCAGGAATCAAAGCAAAACATACCTTTCCTTTCAAGTTATCAGAAAGTCCAGATATGTTGACTAAACCTTGAGTTTGGATATTGAAAATGTTGGGTTTCTATCCTGATTTTTTTATGAAATGAAATTTGTTTTCTTTAACCCTCTGAGGATCAATTTTCTTGTATGTGAAACAGAAAATTTGAGATGATCTGTCTGACACCACAGAGGTTATTGTTAAAAATAGGAATAACCTAGAGACTTGTTTGGCTTTCATTTGTTTTTGTGTATTGATGGGGAACCTAGGGCCTCTCACTTAAATTCCGTGTTTGGGTTTTAACTGAGGGTATAATTTATATACCTTCAAACTTACACTCACCCAGTATGTTGGGCATACTTTGAGCTTAAGGATGGTTTTGGTGGATTTTTAAAAAAAATATTTTACGTGTCAGGAGATTCTTTGGATAGGCACAGTTTATATAAATTCAGAAGGTCTTCAGGGAGATAACATTCAGTTTCACAGAAATCCTGTGTACATGGTTTTCTATGCTTGAATTGTGAAGCTCTCTCATAGATCTGCAATTTCAGTCAGTATTTATGATCCAGTACGTAAGAGCCACTGGACAATTGTGTTACATTAGGATCCTTTAAAAATGGGGATTCAATAAAGTTTATCAAAGAGGAATTAAAGTGGATGACAAATCACAGTGCTCCCAGTTGAGCCTCACACCTAATGTGTGGATTTGTTCAGGTTTAATTAAATAAAGCTTCAGAAAAGAGGACATAAAAATTATCAATGCCAAAACTCCCAGGTTGGAGGTTAGTAGTGAGAAGATGGACAAGGTTACTTCCCATGACGCCTACTCACCTATGCAGATCAGCATTAGAACTGAGCAAGAGTGATAGTCCTCTGTGAACCTAGTGACAGGGCTGCTGAAAACCAGAGTCATCCTCTGCAAAGCAGGAAGAGTTTATAACTGCTGAGCCATAGTGCCACTGTCCTAGCTCACTTCTTGACCTACCTTTCCTTAGAGTATCAGGTAGAACAAATTTAAATATGGAAAAGACAGACACTTGAATACATCCTATGCCATTGACCTGAGATTAGTGATATTCATGGTTTTTAATTTACATAGACAATAATTTGTAGTTAAAAGCAGAACATCATACAAACATATGAAAACATTAATATTCCAACATCTATAAATCTGTATTAATCAGGGTCTTCTAAAAGAACAGATTAATATATAACATAAAAGAGGTATTTATTAGATTTATTAGAAATCAACCTCAACCAGAGTACTCTCTCTTTCTCTGCTGCATAGCTTTGTGGTATCTGAAGGTGTTACACAGGCTGCTCTGAAAGAAACAATATCATTGTTCTTATTTACCGCAGGACCCTGCGTACTACAATACTGACCTGCCTGGCAGAATATTCCTACTAGTGCAATAACAGCCTTTTATAGAACCAAAAAGCACTTGGTTACCTCAAGTTATATAAAAGGCCAGTTTCCAGAGAATAAATCTTATGCTTGTTTCTGTAAACCTGGTAAAAAGCCCGTGGAGATTATAGACTCTGTGTGGATCCTACTGATGTATTAGATTGTCACATTGCTAAACTTGTGTCTATTTATTAATGTTTATAACCATAGATGTACGTTGCTTTCAAGTTTAGTCAGAGATGTGTTGCAGTAAATATTAGAAAGATGGCTTAACCTTTTATCGTCCCTTCGGCCTCATTCCGCTGATGCATTTCTAGAGTGGAGTACACAAACTCTGTCACATGGTCTGCAAGCCGCACTCTCCACAAGGTTCCCTTCCCAGGAGGTTCACTCTGCTCTCCCTGTTGCTTCTGCCCCAGGTGGATATGGCCACCCTGGTATGTTTCTTTACTCCATTGCCCAGCACAAACATGACTCCAAAGCCAGGTAGCTTTTCAAGTGGGTTTATATATTAAATTCTCAATCCACAAACTCTCTACATAATTAAGATTCCATCCAATGGACAATGATACAAACTGCCCTTCTATACAAGATAAAAAGACCTATAGAAACTCTTAAAAATGACCATATCTACCTATTGCCAATTAAGTCCACCTGGATCTAGATCTTCCTTCACCAGCTCCACCTTGATTCCTCCCTGAATCTCTTTTTCTACTCCTCTTCTGGTTTACTAGCCTTTTTTCCCTGCCTACCTCTCCAATGTCCAATCATGTATCACTTTAGCATCAACCCACAGAGATACTCATTTTGCAGCGAGTAGTAGTTAATGTGTATCTGGTAAAAGTACCAGTTATTGACCCCATTCCCACATCAAATTTCAGGGACTGTTATGGAAGAACGGGCAGAACAGATATAAAAGCTGATAGATACAAAAACGGAGTTGTGAAAAAGAGAGTTCTGGGCATGACACTGCTGTTGTACACATCAACTCACAGCAACTGAGGTCACCCATACAAGATCTGCAAGACATTAAGACAGTTAAAATCTATCATGAGTGAATGAGGCTCCTCCCTTAGCAGTTAATGGCTGCTGAGGGAGGGAGACACTCTTCTTTGGGGATATGGCCAGTGCTATTCAGCTCATGTTCAAGCCTCACACCCATACACACATGGGAAACACTGGAGTCAGGAGGTTATTATTAGCAACAAAAATGAGAACATGAATTTGAGAGAGAAACAGGGTGGAGGAAGTTGGGGGAATTAGAGGGACTTAATGGTGGTTGAGTATGATCAAAAATAAATTATGTGCATGTGCAAAATTACCAAATAATGCATTTTAAAAATATTACTTAAAAAAGACACAAAATAAAAAAAACAGGTCTAGAATTTCTTGTGAGGCCATCTGGTAGGATGGCTTGCAGAATTATGAACAATATAATGTATAAATTTTCCAGTTGAAGGGATATGTGCTGCTTAAACCTGGCATAACTTGACTGAACATCAAGATGGAGACAGTATCACATTGAGACATGTTGGCTAAAATGTTTAT
The DNA here is from genome assembly GCF_963924665.1 of Micromys minutus. Lineage (NCBI taxonomy): Eukaryota > Metazoa > Chordata > Mammalia > Rodentia > Muridae > Micromys > Micromys minutus. The sequence goes on along the minus strand of NC_137972.1, from coordinate 44,296,454 downwards.
GTAGATAAGTTATTTATGTAACTGGTGATGAAGAGAAGTTTCTCTCTTCAGGAGAACACTATGCGATAATGACCAAATGATAATCTGGAAACTGCCTCTTGGCAACCCTCTCCATAACAATTAATTCACCCCTCCAACAGTCAGCAGACACTAAATATGGCCTCTAGGGTGTTGACAGCGCCTTTCTTTAAAAGGAATTCAAGAATGAAAGACGAATTCTTGAAATATGAGATGCTTTTCAATTTGTTCATAGTGAAGATGCTTCTAATGAGAAAGAAAAGAAATATTTTCTCATTTTTCTGTCTTCTAATTTGAGATCCTACTTAATTTGAACAAGGGCTGAATTTCCAGTGGGGAAATTCATTGGCTGAAAAATAGAAAATTATTTTGGAGTACAAAAGTTACTTCAAGTGTGGCATACTTTAAAAAAAATCTCAGTTTATAATCAATTACAATGCTAGTTTTAAAGTGTGACTTGTCAACACTGTGGGCATTTTTAATTGCATATATTTGAAATTGATGTGATTATAGTCAAACTTCCTGGGACTTGGTATCTCTTCTATTTTAGATTGGACTTTGATAAGCCCTTTTCAGAATGAATCTTTAGGGCGGGGACTGGCTTCTTGTGAAGTGGTATGTATTTTTGTAAGGGTTAAATTTTTTTTAAAGGACTTACAAGATGTCAATGGGAGAACTTATTAATCTCATGGGGCTTTTTAAAGAATTGTTAATAATGGTATAGAAAGGTTATATATCTACTTCAATCAATCTTTAGTACAAAGATCTTTATACTTATTGCAATTTAAAAACCATAGAAATAGTGGTGCTGAGGAGGGGATAATTCTGATGGTTAAGAGTTCTTGTTCACAAAAATCAGAGATACCCATGAGCATTTCTTCTCTGGGTGTTGTTGTGAAGTTTTAATGTGAAGTGTGATTGTGAAGTTTGGGGGAAAAACTGACTATGCTGAATAAAAGATCACAGGAAAAGGAGTTCAAAAGAAAATAGGGTCATGAATAAACAAACAAGCAAGCAAAGACAAAACATCTAAACAAAGCAGATAGATGGGATAGGGCTTTACACAAAGCATGTTGGTAATGAAGTTTCACAGGAACAAGCATTTATTAAGCTTCTACTGTTTGCTGTATTCTTTACTAGCCTTGTCCATCAAGACATGTAAGAAAATGTCTTACAGTGGATTGATATCACTCAAGTTGATAGAGAAAGAAAACCTAGCTGATGTATTTATAGGAGATAGGAACTGATTTCAAGCACAAAACCCTAAGGGGGACCTTTAGGTGAGCTGCAGGCCTTGGCAAAGGGAAACACGAGGCAATCTTTCCATTTGAGACAAATGGAAAAGAAAGAGGCTAGAAAGGAAATATCCATGGGCTGTGGGATTGCCAAGGAGAACATGACTCACCAAGGAGAGATTTGTTATCTGAGTCTCTTAAGTCCCTTCTTGAAAGGAAACATTTTTCCTGCATGGATTGAACTGGAGAAGAAAATCTGAGGATATGGCTACTCCCTTTTAAGAAGGAGTGATAGACTACCTTCTCTTTCCAGGACCTCAAATGTAAGGCACAGGATTTCTCCACATTGTATTATAGGTATACAAACCCAAGTACTTGGATATTTGGGAGAAGACAGGAAAAACCACACACCTCTTCCTTGAGCCTTAGTCACCCCTGGGATTTGTCCCTTCTTATTTTCTTCCTCCTACACCTTTTAATCCTAGATGTTGAAATCAAAAGCTTACTTTGACTATCAAGCCACAGATACTTCCTGTACTAAGGATCTCTTCTGATTCTCTTAAGATAGATCTAGTTGACCATCTATGCTTCCATAAGACTTTTTATTCTTGCTGTCAAACCAGGGTTTAGATCAAACAAAGCATTACTTTTGCTGCATTTCTGGTGTAGATGTTGGCCTCTTTGCTATGTGTAAGCTTTTTGGGAATAAAACCTTGTTCTTGTCTTATGGTCAGATTATGATTTATTCAAATAACAAGTCACTAAATATTCATGGAGTAAAACCAAATGGATCCATGTGTACAATATACATGAGTTTATATACAGTGAAGACTGCATATGATGCAGTAAGAAACATAAACGTATCTATGATCAATAGAAAGGTAAGTCAGTTGCTACAGTTACTTTTCCCAGTGAAACAGATTTTCCTGAGCTTAATTAAGTCAAATGGTGATACTGATGGTATTACTGAAAGTTAAAGTAAGGGAACACAGTAATATTGTAAATGTCCATTCATGACCTTAGTCTCGTTATCTGTAAAACAGAAATAAACACTTGTTCCCTCTACTCTTTGGCTCACTGTTGGGATCTACTAGCATACTACGAAAATAAGTGTAAGTTATAATGATTTCATGATCCTTAGACTGCCTCCCTAGCACATTGACCATTTCTTAGAAATACAGAAGTCAGCTAAACAATGGTGGCACATGCCTTTAATCTTAGCACTTGGGAGGCAGAGGCAGGCAGATCTCTGAGTTCAAGCCAGCCTGGTCTGTAAAGTAACAGGACAGCCAAAGCTGTTACCAAAGAAACCCCATCTCAAAAAACAAACAGAAAAAAAAGAAGTAAAGGAGGGAAGGAAGAAAAGAAGAAATTAATAAATTCAGAATTCCAGTTCTCTAGGCCCCACTGAATCAGAATTCAACATTTTCAGTTGGTTTTATTTTTGATGTAGATATACAGGAATGGTTCAGAAAATTTACTCTCAAGAGCTATATAATTTTTATGTGGCACTGTCTACTAGGGTTCATGTGTTTTGAAGAAAACGGACACAAGCTCTGTCTAATAAATACAGCTTGAAAGGAAGTGAAGTAGGTAAATGAGGGATGCTGGCATCTCTGTAAGGAAGTAAGTTTCCATTCCTCTGACTGGTAAGATGCAGATCCTTGCTGTAAATCTGCAAGTGGTGTTACCAGTCTGCCCATTTCTTTCCAATATCTTCGTCTTAGGCTTTCCTTCTGTGAACTCTTTGCCACGTGGGTAGTTGATAGTATTCAGCACTGAGTCAGTTTAATTGGCCTAAGATATTATCTCAGGCACCTGTAGTATGCCATAGATTTTTCTAATATAGATTTCATTTTAAAGAGCTAAATGGAGAGTAGAAAAAAGTAGAGATGTCAAAGAGGACCTCAGAAGACTCATCATAGAACCCTGTGTAGATGATCAAGGTTATTAAGGAGGTAGCTTATTGTGAGACTGTAGCTGGGTCACATTTCTCCTTGGGTATTTGTGGATAAGAAGCTAGAGCAGTGATTCTCAACCTGTGGATCATGACCCCAAAGGACCATCAGAAAGTGATACTTATATCACAATTCCTAACAGTGGCAAAATTACAGTTATGAAGTATAAACAAAAACAATTTTATGGTTGGGTGTCACCAAGGCATGACGAACTGTATTAAAGGGCCACAGCATTAGGAAGGTTAAGAGCCACTGGGCAAGAGGAAGGCTGATATCTGCCATGAGAACTATTATAAATTGAATACCTACTGTGTGTTGTGCACAACACTTGGCCTTTTACTTTCACAGATTGTTGTCCCATTTAATCCATATTTACAAAATCTTATTTTAAAAGCACAGAAGCTTAAGTGATGAAATATGCCCATGATCACGGGGCTAGAGAAAAGAGATGCTGAACCTGGTCCTGATGTTGGACAAGTGGAAGAGCTTCATTCTGGCAGAATTTGACATCTGGTTTTGATACCAGGAGAGCATGTACAACAGTGTCAGGGCCTAGGACTTGTTTATTTATAATTCATTTGTACATATCCTAGATTTCACACTTAAAACTCATGATCTAGGATAGCAAATGGGATGCTCTTAAAATTTTATCCTTAATGTTTTTCCTTGAAACTTCATTCTACTGATTTTTGTCTTTCTGGATAATAACAGCTCTAAAATGAAGAAGCCATGTGAAGGTTACAGGACTCTGACATTAAAATCCTCCGTATATTTATATGGAGAGATAGGAATTCTTATGTGCATAAAAGTTATCTGGAAGACCAAGCCATATATTCTTACTTTATATTTTTAACAGAAGATTCGATAGGATAGATAAATTTGAAGACATCTTGGAGTTTATGCAATAAAAAAAGAGAATAGAATATTAATGTATGCTTTCTGATAATGTTTTATGAAAATTGCCATTTCGTCAATTTCTATTAATAAGATGTCTTTAAATTTAGAACATATGGACTACAGGATGATATAATAATATGTGTAATATTAGTATGTAGCATAATAATAGCCCTTTTATCCTTCTTCTGTTCTGGTAGTTGCAATGCTAAGGGCTGAAACATGTGATGGCATACAGCCCAACCCTTTGGGAGCACAGATGTTTTCTGCTAATAGGAGTGATTTTTAAAAATGTCTGTGCCAAAATAACAGAAGAGTGTTTTTTCTTACAAATATGGAATATTAATGCATCTGTTCTAAGGATGTCATGTAATTCTTTCCAGTTCTATGTTAGCATGAAGGCACAGAAGATTTACATTTATAGGGGGAGCTGGGCTCGTTCCAAGATTTTAGGAGCACGGGTTTGATGTGAGCTATGATTTAAAGGGCAGCCTTCGCAGGTTATTCCAGTAGTTCTTCTTGCTGACGAGGTGGGTACAAAGGAAGGGTGTGTGAGCTGTAGGGAAAACTCATGGGTTTATTGGATACAATAATCCATACTGAGGTTTCAGGACAAGCTTAAGTGGATTGTTATGAGACAATGAGAGGTCATCTTTATGGAGGCTAGTACATACTAGCTTTCATGAAAAAATAATGACTAGCATAGTCTCAGTTACACACATCAGTTATAGATAAAAATCCAGGTCAACTCAAGTGTGAACTGTTGGGCTTTGCCTTAGAAGCTACTATCTTCCCCTTCATTTCTGTTTCTGCTTAATTGTTGGAATCTGTGATTTCACAGTAGGTAGGGGAAGTCCTTTAAGATATCTTTAGAAAATGGGATCTTGGGGCTGGGAAGGTGGCTCAGTGGCTAATGTGCTTGCTATATAAATGTATGGAGTAGTGTTTACATTTTCAGAACCCATGGGCTTGGCAAACTGCTCATAATCTACATGCAGGAGGCAGAAATAAGGAATCCTAGAGCAAGCTGTTACTCAGTCCAGCAGTGAGCTCTGGGTTCAAGGACAGACCCTGCCTCCATAGATAGTTTGAAAAAATGATCAAGGACCAGCCAAAGCAGTGAGCTCTGGGTTCAGAGAGAGATGCTGTCTCATGAGGAAAAGAAGTCATCTTGACATCTTGACATCAACCTCAAGCTTCCAAACATGTGGGTCATGTGGGTGTATATGCATATGCACCTGTACACACATCTGTACTCATATATGCACACAATACAGACATATAAAAACAACAAAAAAGGTCTTGGTACAGATCTTTTAAAATGTCCTAAATGCCTGCCAAGAATATTTTTTTTTTTCCTTTTCAGAGTTCTAACAGCTCCAAGAATTTGAAAACCAATGTCTAGAGCATGATGGGAAATATGATAACTAGACCAATGTGTCGTGGGTAAATGTGCCTTAAAGATTAGTCACAGGTTACCTCAGGCTGTGGTTGGCACTTCTGTTCTTAATCAAAATTTTTCTGCTTTAAAGGGCAGCAGTGGTCTTCACTGGAGTCTGATACAGTATCATGAGGGAAAATGATAAAACAGCCTATGAACTCTTTCATCATTAGGTAATTAAGGCTTAAGTTTTATTGTTCATGTGCATCAGCATGGGTGAAATTGTGTCTTCTCAACAGCTGGCTTTGAAATTTTAAATTTCTTATTTTTAAGTAAGGAAAGAAGGTCTTTGTGGAGAAATAACAAGCAACCAGCTGTAGAGTAGGAGAAAGTGTTGGGCTGAGGCAAGATTTCCTGCAGAGGAAAACAGCAAGTTCGTGCTTATTTGAATTAGCAGCTGGAGTCCAGACAAAGGGCCCCAAGGAGGACTGGGTGGTGCCAGTGGGTAGAGAAATGAGAGCGAGGAGAGTGAGAGGGAGAGAGAGAGAGAGAGAGAGAGAGAGAGAGAGAGAGAGAGAGAGAGAGAGAGAGAGAGAGAGAGAGAGAGATATCCAATGGTTACTCACAAGACTGTCGTATGGAAAAAAATATCTTGTGGGAATTTGCAAGATAAATGCTGTGAGGTCTGAGGTTCAAGCATCCTGTTATACACAGTAAACTTCCACAGATCTTTCCCTGTTCCCCAACACTCATGATTACTGTTGACTCTTTGGAGAATGCAGACAAGTGAGTGTCTGCCCTGACAGGGTGTCCAGGAAAAGCAGAGTCCCTGTGGGAGGAAGCTGACATATGGTATACACAAGTGGTGCCTGCTAATTATGGAAAAATGAGCGAGCATGAGGGAGTGAAAGGAAGCAGACAGCCTTCCAGAATTCTCCCACCCCAAGGTAGTTATTGTTAATGCGCTGATGTCTTCTCCATCTTGTTCCAGACTATTGTGTACATTAGCGTGACATCCTCTTATACTTCTCTCAAAAGAGAATGGGATCCATGCATTGGGCTCTTTAAAATTGTTTTCATTTGTTAGACAATATGTTTGAGTTACGTCTTTTGCTATAAGACATCATGGGTAGAAGCTAGTAGAACATTCAAATAGGAAACCCTGATTTCCAGCCACTGTTGCCATAGCTACTGGTGTGATAAATATTCCAAGAGTTAAATATCAAACACTTATCTCTTTATTTTCTTCGAATATGTTTTCTTCCATCCCATCATCCATTTGTCTGTTTATCCATCTAAAAATTGTATTTGTCTTGGGTGACAAAAAACTAGATACATCAATCATTTGTAACTCTCAGTTCTAGGGGTTAGGGAATCTACAGGTTCCAAGTGGTCTGTTTTCTGGCTTCTGCGGTACTTGTAGTCTTAAAAAAGAAAAAAGTTACAAATCTCACAACGGGCTCTCAGTCTTCCTTATTACACCTAAAATTAACCATCTCCCCAAAGTGCTACTTCTACGTTCTATCACATCTAGGTTAAAAGTTCATATTGGGGTGGGAGGAAAGGTACATTTTCTTGATTGTTCATTGATGAGGGAGGGACCAGCCCAGTGTGGTCAGTGCCACCGCTGGGCAGGTGGTCCTGGGTTGAATAAGAAATCTAGTTGAACAAGCCATGTAAAGCAGAGTAGTAAGCAGCATTCATCTATGATCTGTGCTTTAGTTCCTGCCTCCAGACTCCTGCTTGAATTCCTGCTCTGACTTCAGTGATGGGTTGTGAGTGGAACTGTAAGCAAATAAAGCCTTTCCTCCCCGAGCCTCTTTTGCTTAGTGGTTTGTTGTCATCGTGGTGTTGTCGTCATTTGTTTTGTTTTGTTTTTCAGAGAAGCAGGAAGCAAATTGGGACATTGGGGAATGGCTATCTGAGCCAGGATGAGAACTAGGAGATAATACGGTGAGGCAGGAAGGAAGGAGAAAGAACAAAGATACAGAGGATCTAGAAAAGGAAAGAAATGATCAAGAACAAAGGACTAAACAAATCTTAGTGTTATGAGAATAAATGTAGCTGGACGTTGGAAGGAGCTGCCAGTTCAAAGGCTTGAAGTATTTCCTGTCCTCATTACAACTAAAATTACAATTAAGAAGCATTATTCCATATTATGCTTTTCAAAAATTATATCACTCGTATATATTTAAATCGTGGGTTATGGATATTGTATTGAGAAGGTAAAAAAAAAAACCCTGTGAAATAAAAATAAATATTATTTCAACTATGTTTGCTGCTCCTTTTGGCAGCTTATGCCTGAGCTCGCCTCTGGTTTTTATTTAAGGAGATACCTACATTACCAGAGAACAAAGCCACTGAGTACTTTGTTGAGCGGCAGTTCCCTCAGGCATTGAATCATCCCATCTTCCAGCACAGAGAAATGAAGCAACTCAAATTAGCTTCAGAGAGTCCTCAAAACTGATCAGACTCACTAGGCTCCTCCCTCCCCTAGGGAGTAACTCTTAAATAAGACAAGTTACAAAGCAAACTCAAAGCCTGAAAAAAGCAGAGACCAGCAGAATTTCCTAGAAGAGGCTCAACCAACTGAGCCCTCTGGAAAGGCCAAACTGTTCAGTGGCCTGAAGACTGTGCAGTGTGCTCCAGACTCTGTGAGCTGGGGCAAGTTTTGGTGATGCAGCTATATTTGAGTCATTTCTGTACTTATTAGCAATCCTTCATTCACATTTCTGTAACTAATCCCAACAAAACTCATTGGTTCACCAAGCTGAACTTTGGTGGTATTTATACTTAGGTTTATCTTGGACTTCATATCTGGCTGAAATGAGTAGAAATGTATGTGTTGTGTCACCTCAGGAAAAAATATGTTACCTGCATGGCCAGAGTCATACTGAGTTGACTTCATCAAAGGCTCTTCTTACTGGCCACAAAGCTTGGGATCTGTACTTTATGAGGCAGAAAAATAATAGCATTTACAGGTTGGAACAATCTGGACTAAGAGTAAGAATATCGTTATTTAGTTGATAAAACTCTGGTTTTCCTGGGAAAGATTCAGAAGTTAGTCTAATATTTATTATTCTTATTATATTGTTGTTGTTATTGTAATTGATAGTGGGGGTTCCAGGTCCCTTTTATACCAGGCAAATGCTCTACCACTACAGCTCTCTTGTTCTTCTTATTCCTATTGACTGAAAATAAGGATTCCGAGGAAAATATTCGTTAATCAAATGTGCTCTTTAATATTGCGTTCTGTCAACCAGCCCTCATAACCATCTTCAGTGAGCTACACAATGGTAGTTCCATAGCTGTGTTTGGCTTCATGATGTTACACCTTGACTGCATGGGTTAAGAAGCGGTTAACCTTCCTCTTCCCTCTTCATGTACATTCGGGTCACCATTATGTATGTCTGAGAGGGAGGAGTGTCCAAAGCTCCATGTCATCTTTGCTTGCCAGGCACAACCAGGTAGACCAGATTTGTGCTTTGGCTTTGGCTTATATTTTCTCTAATGCTGAGCTTTGTCTCTCTACCTTCAGATTTTTTTCCCACAGAAAGTGAAAAAAAATGTAAAATTGAAAGCCACTGTGATGGTTTGAATGATAATAGTCCCTGTAAGCTCATTTATTTGAGTGTTTATCTCTAGGGAGTGGAACTGTTTGAAAAGGATCAGAAGGAATAACCTTAAAGAAGGGGCTTTCCTGGGGGTAAGTTTTGGGGTTTCAAAAGATTCATGCTATTTCCAGTGTTCTCTTAGCCTAATGCTTGTGAATAAGTCATAAGCTCTTATCTTCTGCTCCAGTAACATGCCTACCTGCTATGATCATGTTTCTAACTCTCCAGAACCATCATCCTCAGATTAAATGTTTTCTTTAATAACTTTCCTTACTTGTAGTATCAATTACAACAATAGAAAGGCAGCCAACATAGTCATTTTATTAAAAAATCTGCTTTCCCAATATTTTTGCACAAATAATGTCTTATTTCCACAAGGAAGCTCAGCAAATCTGATCCTTCTTTGATCATGATTAAGTGACAGATTATCCCACATCTTTAATCTTTTCTCATACAATTCAGTTCTACTAAGTTAGAAACTTAGTCATCCTTTGATATTTGCAAGGTGTGTGTTCCTGGTTCTGTGTATTCTATTCAAAAATGGCACAGAATATTTATCTTAGCCTTATATACCTTCCTGCATACTTTAAATAATCTCTAAATTACTAATTAAACCTAAGACAATATAAAATAGTGAATGTCGTATAAATTGTTGTCATACTTTATTGTTTAGAGAACCATGACAAGAAAAATAGTATACATGTGTACAGCACAGAATTCAAGAAATCTGTTTGGGTCCCAAACAACTGGAACAGGGGCTATTTCAAAAGAAATATTAGAATGTATATGTTGCCTGTACATGGGATATGTACTTCTAACTGTGCTGTTTTGTCTGGCCTCAGTGGGAGAGGATGCTCCTAGCCTCACAAAGACTTGATGTGTCAGGTGGGATGATATTCCCCCCGGGGGGGCATCTGCTTAGAGGGGGGGGGAGGAAAATAGGGGAGCTGGTGACCAGGAGAGGGGCAGTGAGTAGGCTGTAAAGTGAATGAATAAGATAAATAAATAAATGAAATCTGATCTCTGGTAAGTACATAGACTCTGCAGATGAACACTCCAAAGACATGCATAAAAAAAACTGTGTGGCTTTACATGCAGACACTTTTCAAGTGTTTCTCTCCCTTCCTGTCTTCAGAGGACCCAAACATTCACAGATCCTCATGCTTGCAGAAAGGCTAAGCTGGTAACCATCTAAAATGAACAACTTTAGGTTTTTAATTAGGTTCTTTTTAAAATGTGTTTTTAAATTACTGAAGAACTTAATAGGGGAACAAACAAAATGATTGGGTAAGAAGGGCCTCTCTTCAAGCCACCCGAGTCAGGGAGAATTATCAATAGAAACTGAGCAAAATGCTGTGCTCAACTGGATCAATTTGCTTTTGTTCCCCAATTGTTCGTAAGCACAAAATGAGTGTAAGAAATATTTGTCATATTTTGGCCAGCGGTTAATTAGAAGCTGGCATAATTTTGCCATTTTCAAAAACAATTGTACAAGCTAAGTCTTTTCAGTTCAACAATGTGGAAACTCTCTAAAAAATATTAGACATTGGGAATTTCACACCACCTATTTCATCCTTGCTTTTTCCACAGTCTTAGGCACTATTTGAATTATGGCTTAATCTCTTACATTCCCTTTGCTCCTGTCTTCGCAACACTGTCCTTTTCACGTAAAGGGAACATGATCTTTTCCTTTAAAAGTTTGTTTTCAAGTCAGCTCTTTGAGAGTTCCCTGTCAAAACGCTCCAAGCTTTCTGGGGAATAAAACCAAACAAAGGATAAAAGAAAAACAACTACAGCAAGCCTTCCTCCAAGTAGAGTGAGGACAGATGTGAGACACACATTGAAACTGAGGCAGAAGGTGGTCAGAGCACACCAGGAAAGTGCCAAAATGTCACCATTTCACCCTTAAAAGCTGCCTGTTTTGGAAATCAATATTTTGGCTCAAACACCACCTGAGATTTTAAAGTCATATGCTACACTTTGCTTTCTTGCTTACCAGAGTGGCTTGGCAGGCTCAGCTTTGTTTCTCCTGGTCACTCTGGGTGGTCGTATATCATGTCCAAAGTCAAGCATGCTCTATGGATCCTCAGGCTGGGGCCACGCTCAAGGGGCAGTGGCTACCAGGGGTACTTTCTTTCCATAGAGGGGTCAGCAACTCCTGAAGCTCTTAAACAGAACTGTCATGTTTCCACTTTCTCTATGGGTCTTCTGCCTTAATAGACTATATTGAGCTACCCAGACAAAGCTAAGACCAGGGAATATGAAGGAGAGGTAAATAGGACTTCCTTATAGTGGGTTAAGGAATGAAAAAAAATGCAGTGGAGATGAGATGGGGAAGAGATTGTGAGAACAGGAATATCTGAATGTCTGCTGTGAAAAAGTCTTTCATAATTAAGACTTGAACAATGCAATGTCAATAGACATACTCACACAAAGGAGTGAAACTCTGATGGGGTCAGCCCCTAGACAAAGAACTACAGGCAACTAATGACTGTATCACAAGAGAGAATTAGCCTTTCTCACAGATGAAACCCCTAGTTGGTTAGCAAATACATAGAGCAACCCTGAAACACAAAGAACAAAAAAATGACACAGAAGGTTGTACTTAAACATGTATGCTTGCATATACATATGTACACTAACATGCACACACACACACACACACACACACACAAGTACATATATGTAAGAGTAATGTAAGGTCAAATAGAGAAACAGAGATTAAAGAAAAGATCACTCAGAAGCTGCCTCACCTTGGGATCCACTACATATGCAATCACCTAATCCAAGCACTATAGTTGATGCCAAGATGTACTTACTGGCAGGAACAAGACAGAGATGCCCCCTCAGGGACTAGGCTAGAGTCATATAGATACAGCTGAGTATGCTTGCAGCTAACCATTGGTCTGAACTTGGTGACCCCAATGAGGTTGCTAAAGAAAGGACCTAAGGAGCTGAAAGGGGTTGCAACCTCATGCAAAGAACATTATCAACCAACCAACCCCCCCAGAACTCCCATGGAGTAAAACACCAACCTTTGTGTGCTCTTTGAGAGACCTATTGATCAAGTTGCATATGTAGCTGAAGATAGCAGTGTCTGGCATCAATGTGAGAAGAGGCTTTTGTTCAAGAGAGGGCACATTTACCCAATGTAGGGGAATGCCAAGGCAATAGGGCTGAGAGGGTGATCAGGAGGGAGTGCACTTTTGTGATGGCAAATGGAGAGGTAGGGGGGATGGGAGCGGGGTGGGGGAAAGGGATAACATCTCAAATGTAAATACAGAGTATCTAATAAAAATTACATAAAAAAGGAAACTATCAATTTTAGAGTAAGTGTGGGTGACATGGAAGGAGTTGGCAGGAGGGGATTTAGAAGGGACTAGAAGAAAGAAGAAGAAGAAAATGATCTAATTATATTTAATTAAAATTATATATAAAACAAATCTAAAAGGAAAAGTTATAGAAAGTCCTATCTTGATTTGAAGTTACAGTTATATTTCCAACTTTTAAATTTGTATAAAATGTGGCTTGGATCACATAGGCATGGAGAAATGTATCCTTATAAACAGTTAATCAAAGGTCCATGATCAGTAACTACCCGGTGATGTTTATTTATTGTTCAGTTGACAAGTGCGAACTATATATACTTGTGGTGAGAAGTTTGACATTTTTAGTCTGTAATCTGTATGAACATTATACAGTTACATATGTTAACATTAAGAAAAGCTATGTGAGAATAAGTAGTTACTCTTGTATTTTTATGTTCCTATGGATCTAACATTATTTCAAAACAGAAAGGCAAAGAGAAATCTTGGTGGTCATTTTCCAAACTTGATGCAGCATCAGGCCATCTCTGAACTCCTTGAAAATCACTTATGAATGTGCTTACAATTTCTCTGAAGTCACTTCCTACTTGAGTATCACAGCTTGATGTAAGTACATGTTATAAATAAATAAACTAGTTACATCTTATTTGCATTCTAATCACATTTGGAGGTGAGAACACCTAAGATATACGCAATGAGCAATATATAAGCATTTATTACAAGGTTGTTGACTATAGGCTCCATGGTGTACAAATGGAATTCATTTTATGAGTCCCATGTAACTGAATTTTTACTCACTTCTTTTCTTCTCTCCTCCACTGATGGTAACTTTCACTCTGCAATCTGCTCTTTGGGTTTAGCTTTGGTTTCTTAGGTCTGTTTAGACATCGTCAGTGGGAAGACTTTTACTTTTAAAGGCTGATTATTGTTCCATCAGGCATTTGTACTGCATTTTCTCTACCTATTACTTTGTTTATAGACACTGAGTTAATTTTGCTATGGTAGATTCTGCTGTAAAATACACTGGAGGGCTTGCCATACTGACCTCATTTAATAGAATAGATGCCCAGAAGTAGAACTGCTGGATCATGTGGCCATTCTATTCTATGAACTGCCTTGCTAAAAAATTAAAATTCATTTCCTTATCTTCATGAAATTATAATATTACAATACCAAATCTAAATGTGAGCAGGAAAATTGCCATTGCTTTTCTATCTTTTCCTTTTTTTTCTACTCTGTTTGAGAAGTAGTTCGGCTGAAACAAATGAAGGGCACTAATAGCTTCATAAATGTATTTCCCTTTCCATTTGTTTTCTCCCAAGAACATTTCATATGGCTGCGAATACAGAAAATATATATAGATACTGGACATGCACTACTATATGTTATAAATAAATTTTTAAAGTTGGTATATATGCCATTTTACCATTTATTAAATGTTAAACTGTGTAGTAATGAACGGAATGTTCTTGTTTGTTTTTCTATAAACAATTAAATTGTCCAATTACACGGCACTGCAAGACATAACACTTTCAATGTTTGTCAGCGTTTGTTGATATTTTAATTTTGTAATTGCCAATGTCAAGCATGCCATTACACATTAATATGCAGTACAGAAAGGCAGATGTAGAGTTAGGATGACATAAGCAATTGTGGGGAAGTCTTGCCTTAATCCTAAGCCAAAATTCATTTAATAAATTTTTACGAAATCGAAGTCAGCAACTGAAGTAGCATCTTTTAAAACTTAAGCATTCTGGGTATTATTGAGAATTACCTGTTTGTCTGTTATTTTTGCCCATCCTTTTCCTTCCCTCCAAAAGAAGTCATATGCTCTCTCTGTTCTCTTTCCAATTTTTAACCTCTTTTTTTCATCAATTGTTATTGCATGCACACATACACACGCACACACACACACACACACACATATATACATATATTTGTAGATACACCATATGCATATATATTAATATATCTTCATATATTCATAAATGTGGCCTGTTGAGTCCACTTAACATTATTTGTATATATGCTTTATAAACTCATTTTTTTGTACTTGACAACAAATTAGTGTGCTTTTCCCTGTAGCAGTGAGTTTTTGCTATACCGCTTTGGCAGATCACATGTGTGTACCTGCCCAAGAACTATCTTTGGATCAGTGAATAAAAGACACACACACACACACACACACACACACACACACACACCACTAGCTTATTTTTAAATGCCTTGGCTACCTCGAAAGGTTGGGCACTCCGAAACATTTCCCTGCTATCCCAGACCCAATAAGAAAAGTGGCTGGTGGCTACTTACCCGAAATCTCACATGATTGTTTGGCTTTATTTCCTGCTGCTACTACTTTGTTCTTCTTCCCCAAGTCCTTGCAAATCTCTGTATCCTACCCACACAACTCTAAGTATCCAGCCCTGTGCCCAGCCACTTGCCATTGACATCCTTATTGATCGATTAAAAACCAATTGGGTACAAGTACCTTCAGTACCTAGATTTGCATATTCTTGATTAAATCAAAGCATTAGAACCAACCTCCAATCCCTAGGAAAGGCTACTTCTACTCCAAGCTTTACTCAGTTGCTGATAGTTCTGTGTAAGCAGTTGTGGCCTCATGAGCCTTTTCTGATCAAGTTTGGCACATTCATTGGTCTTCTTGTTCAGTTCATGTTGGGCTGTCATGTTGTTGATTTTATGGCTTCTGATCCTATACATCAAAGTTCAGGATTTTCTGGCTCTTACAATCTCTCTGTCTCCTCTTCTACAATGTTTTTTGAGCCTTAGGTGTAGGAATATACACACACTCATATGTGCAGAGTGGTTGGGCTCCAGAGTAGAGTTATGGTTATTGGAGAAGAATCTACAACTAAAAGTTTACAATTTCTAACAATCTGTGAGCATTTGCCTTTATACTCACAGGTAAGTGTAGTCTTCAACCCTCATCAAGAACACTTCCCATCGAAGCTATCAGAGACCATTACAGAAAACCACAACCAATCAATATGCACAGTGATAATTACTTTTGTCCTCCCGTAACATGCATGGCACCTTCTAGAATGGTAAAAGGTAGCTAATAGGAATAAACCTTCCAGATCAGTTCTAAACTAATGGACAACCAAGAGAAATGACAATACTCTGAGATGTTTGGGGTTTAAGTGACTGCATTGAGCAACAGCTGCAAAAGAGATAGCCCATCTCTGGCACTAGATATTTTCATTTACAGCCTGAAGTGTTTATGAGGGCCATTGTCCCTCCTCTCCATTTCATAATGACTAATTTACTACATGTCTAAATTTTAGGAAGTCTGTACGATGGTAGCTTATCATGTGAGCTTTTCAAAGGCATTTAAGTTCATCATTCTTGCTCATGTGACCTCCTTGACGCTTGTCTTCCCATTTCCCAACCTATCCATTCTTCTCGCACTGTTGTCTCCAACTCTCTCTTTACACCACTTGTTATACGCTCCTGAAAGCAACCCCGACTCTATGGCCTTGGTATCTGTGCTGTTTATTTCAGTTTAAGCACACATACCCAAAAATTCACCTACACATGAAACAGAACATAGGGTGCCTACTATTGTGCTACTTCTGAGCAAGAGATGGTGTTTACCCTTGCTTGGAAAGTAAAAAAAAAAAAAAAAAAAAAAAAAATAAAGAAGAGAAAAAGAAAAATTGTTTTTTGTTGACTCACGAAATTCAAGTTTCAGTACCTTATAAAGTGTTATTGATATTTAACCCCATTTATTTATCTACTTATTTTCTATCTGTCATTGAGCTCAGCTGCAGACTTATGCCACAGAGATTGTACACTTCATGAAGATGAAAAGGATTTTCTGTATAATTACTTTGCCAGCTCCTGGACTAAAGAATTCCACGATATAAAATGCCACGGTCCCATGAGGTTCTTCAAAGGTTCTAAGCCTTACAGTTCTGCAACATGAGTCAGAAAGGTGAACATATTGGGTATGGTCATTTGGCTTCCTGGGTCTAAAACATTCTGGAAACACAGATGGAGTGGCCCTTCCCTCCCTCTTAACACTTTCCACAAGTTTAGTTCTGTCACCATTTTCAACAATGGAGATTACAAACAAAAAACAAAAACCTTGTTTCTCTTACAGAGGAGAAGCTCACACCTGCTCCTAGGTGTATCCTAATACTGTGTGGGATGAAACCCCCGTCAGTTCCACCATTTGTGAAACAGATTTCCATACTTATCTTACATCAAATGTTGAGTATTGCCCCAAATTGCCTCCCAAACCCAGGGTGGATAACAATTCACATTTTATAATTTTTTTCCTGTTTTGCCAGATATTTGTTTTGTGCCTATGGTTTTTCAACACTTAATTTTTCCTTTGTAAGCTTGGGTTTTGATTTCATTTTGTTTTATAAAAACAAATGTCATCCCACAAGGGAGACAGCTCTTGTTATAAACACATGTATAGAGGACTGTAAAACTTAATGAAATTCACAACCGAACATTATAATAAAATGGCCTCAGGACAGAAACAATCTAATCAGCCTTCAGTGAGTCCCAGATGATCAGCTACAATTGTACACAGGTGGCTGAGGGGACAGGGCTGTTGGCGTCTTGCCTCAAAACACACAGGGGACATGAGTTTTATGACCCAATTCTGCATGTTCTGTCCTGCTTCACTGTTGCATATTTTTGTCAAACCTTCTCTGGCAATGTAGCTGCTCAGAAATCATAGTCTGCAAATCCCCCTCATTAGGAGAATTTAGCAAATATTTTACTGCCTCAATAAGGACATATTTTTTTGCAAAGCCACATCTAGATGAAGCAAGACCCAAGCTTTGGAGTTTTGCATTTTTGAAAAGGAGAACAAAGGACCAGGGGTGCTCCATTGTCTCTCTCTTTATCTCTCTGCCTCTATCATTCTCTGTCTCTGTCTCTGTGTGTGTATGTCTCTCTTTGTGTGTGCATCTGGATGTGCATATGTGTGCATGTGTGTGTGTGGGGAGGTGGAGGAATGTGTGATTGTGTACATATATGTGTAGAGACAAGAGGTTAATGTTGTGTGTTTTTGCTGTCTTTTCTCAGGTACCATCTAGCTTGCTTTCTGTTTGTTCTCGAGTCTTTAATTGGCCTGGAGTGAAAACATTAGGCTAGGATGGCTAGCCAGGGGGTTCCAGGAACCCACCTATTATATCACCCCAGTATGGGGACTGCTAGTGCATGTCAGCATGCTCAGAAGTGTTGTATGGACTTTGAGGATCAAAATCAGGTCCTCATGCTTACTCAGTAAGCACCTTGCTGCTCAAGCTGTCCTCTATAGTCTTGAAGTCTTGTCTTGCTAATTTGATGGGAGAACAAAAAGTCTTTCCTGCAGTTTTTGCTATGCGTTTTATTGAATAGCACAGAATCAAGAGAAAGGTTGCCTTGATTTTTTTGTTGATGGGATAAAAATATATGAACAGCTTGATGGAGCAAAGACACAGAAACAAACTTTCCCACGTGTTAACTCACATTCAACTCTGACTCCTTTCTCAATGGGTGGCACTAGAACCGCATAAAGAGGAGACAAGTGACCAACCTTAACAGAGAGGTGGGTGAAAAGCAAGTAGAAGAGGCACACCCTTGCCAAGATGCCACCAGAGAGAAAACATCTAACATCATTAGTTTCAGGAAACAATGGTGGTAACAGAAGAATATCTAATTTAGAATAAACATCGATGGACTATTCTGTGAACAAAGACAGTACCTAAGGGAGAAAATTGGTAGAGACAGAACCATACCATGGCCACCAGAGATATCTTCTCCCTCCACCCCATCTTTCCTTCCTCGATTTAATTCCGTTCACCTCCCCGTAACTCCTCTTCCTTCCATTCTCTCCTTTCTTTTTCTTATCTTAGATGACTGTTAGATAGAAAAGTGGTCGAGACAACCCAGGAGCTCAAACTCTAGGAATTGATGATAGTTTAAATACCAACACACAAGGACACTGCAGCGGTGCAACATGTTAATTTACAGAAGACTGTTAACACAGATCTTACTATAGTAAGTGCCTAACTGACCCAAGCCATTATTAATTTGGTTACTTGGCCCACATGCTCATGCACCTACTCAGAACACTATAACCATAAAGCAATTCATGGAGAAGAGATGGTTATGGGAATGGATGCTGACTTATTGCCAGTAACTTATGTTTGGGCAAATCGTTCTTCTCTGTCAGCTTATTTAATTCTTCTTATAATCTCGTGACAACAGATACTATCTCCACAGAGGGTAATACAAATTCTAAACAAACAACAACTCGGAAAGTACCCCTGAGCTATCTGCTGATGGGGCTGGTGTCAGCTATTTTAAAATGTGAGTGTGGAAAAAAGACCTGCCAATGTAGGCCTAATTTTGCCTGCATATCTTGCTAAGTCTGTGATTCCAGGCAATTTAAATTCTTTTCATTTCATTTTCCTCTTGCAAAAAGTGTATAATAATAAAAACGACCACACAACGTGACATTCACGTTAATTGGAATATCAAGACAAGTAGAAGCTCAGAGAAATGCAAAGACCGTGATCTGTGACCTTCTCACTGGGAGGGAACACCTGCATGGCCCTGTGTGTCTATGTCTCATCACAACACTAATGTTGTTGTTCACCTACCCTTTGTTACTACTGGAGAGTGAGCCGCAGGATAGCAGTTGCCACAACTCTATGGACTGTATGTGTTTTCTGCTCCTGGAAGCAAAGCCATATCACATCAGACATATAAGAAATACCGTGTGTGTTTGAAAGCCTAGTAAATATGCTTCTGTTTAAGATGTTAATGTGTATTTAATTGGAGGTAAAAAGTAAAATATTATTATAATATGTTATATCTTAATTTGTCTATGAAATGTTATGTTTTTTAGTATATCTTGAAGAAATGATACTTAATGAAGCACTCTAATCGTCCTCTTTAACTCTAAAAAGGAAAAAAGAGAGGAACATAAAAAGCAAGTTATCCTGGAGAGCAACACTATCATCACCCTGGTACCCTCCATCTTCTTTTATGTGTAAGTAACTGTAACAATATCTCCATTAATTCTTCAAAAAAACGCATAAATGCATACTTTTATTTTTATTTCCTCAAGGAAGAAAATAGAGGATGCTTTAAAAAATGAAGAGTCTTGCTGTAGGTTACATGGTAGATATGGATAAGAAGAAGGCTGGTACACTCAGTCTGACCTTAAAAACATCCTGTTTTAGCATCTTGATTTTACCCTTTACTATAGAAATATTTACTGAATATCTCCCATTAAGTGAGTCCCTATTTTGTACGGAGGAAACAATATTAGACAGAGAATAAGCTCTTTGTGTGTTTGATATATGCATAAATGAATACTTTTCGCCTTGATTGAAATAAATCAGTGACCAGCATATAGAGCAGCCCTATTCCTAAAGAATTACACAGAATAGGGGCTATCAATGAATAATGAATGCAATAAGGAACAGCAGGGAGTGCAGAAGATTATAGGTGTGACAGAATATGGCATGGAAATGGATCAACAATGTCCAAAGGGGGTGCCATTCAATATGGCAGTAAGAATAGGATGTAGCCAAACTCAGACACAGGAAGTGAAGTTGGTGGATGCCGGGAAAGAGAATGCAGGACATTCTGAGTCCTGGGTACTTGTCTTAGATCTCATGGTTTCTACAGTTCTTTGTTCTTCCATTGTGGGTACACCAAGAGAGTCTCATTCATCTCTTTCCAAAGTTGGACATCCTTGGGGATAGAAGAGTATGGTACAGTGGCTGTGTCTACTCTACCCCTGAACATCAGACTCGGTCACGGGTAAGATGATGTGGGTAGCTTGCAAGCCTTAATATCTTTCAGCCATGTAGATGCATGAGCCAAAATGCATTTTTAAAAAAAGAGAAAAAAAGTGTTCTTTAGGAGCAAGCTAAAGACTAAACAAAGCAACCACCAATCCAATTTATATTAAATACATGTATTTGATTCAATTCAATTTCACTTAGTCTAATAAAGTTTGGGTTCAGAAATTACTTGCTATCTTCTAGGCACTGGGGGGCAACATAAAGGAATTTTATGATGTGGAGCAAAAGCTCAGGTATTGCAAAGCCCGAGAGAGCAGAGGTATTCAGATCCAAGGCTGCCAATTATCCTGTGGAAAGCCAGATTCCAATATTAAGGCCTTTGAATCATATGGTGTTTGACAGTTAGTTACCCTACTATTATTATGGTGTGATAACAGAGAGTTTTGAACAAATGGGCATAGATGTATTTCAGTAAAACTTTATTTATAAAAATTGGTAGCAGTCTTGATTTGGTTGGTCGGGAGCGACTTGGTAACATGTAAACCAGACAGCAGTGTTATTAGTTCCAGAGCAGCACTCAGTCTACTGAGTGTCCCTACTTCCAGCCTGCTTCTCCTTCTAGCTCATACTAACAACATTATTAGAACATAAATAGCATGAACTTTTATAAAAAGAATCCCAGCAATCCTGGTTAAAATGATTCAACATGTTGCCTAGGTCATATAGCCATGAAATTGCAAAATGAAAGAAGCCAATCACAGAAAAAGACTCCAAATGTTACACAGCATGCTGGAGCTCACAAAAGATTCAACAGAGTTTCTGAACGGATTTGCAGTTCTCAGCCAAACAGAATGAGGTATTTAGTCACTGAGTCATCTTACAAGGACAATGCCCAGGTCAGTCCTGTGTCTGGAAGGCAGATGTGTTTCCTCAGTTTGGCTTTGCTTGATATGTGTAAGAACATTTCTTCAGAGATGTCTAAGCTGCCTGCCTCATAGCTTCTGCAGCCTTCCAGGGAAAATCATGTTATGAATGATACAAGGAGCATTCAAAGGACTATGGGAAATGACATCACCATACCCTGCCTCATGGAGCATTCAAAGGGCTATGGGAAATGACATCACCATACCCTGCCTCATTGGGATCCTGGCAAGTTCAAGGACGACGTGAGAGGAGGGAAATGTAAAAGGGCTCCTCAATCATATGTAGTCTTGGAAATTATGCAGAGAGGACAATGAGAACACTGTAGTGCCTTCTTCTCTCCATGCTCTGAGCCTCCCCATTCATCTCTTGAGTCCAGAGATAGAACCACTAAGCTTCGTTCTAACTCAGAGCCTTCACATTTCCTAAGTCACAAAGCCATGAAATTGCAGAATCAAGAAGACAATCACAGAAAAAAAATATATGTTTCACACACACACACACACACACACACACACACACACACATACACACACACTATCTATCTATCTATCTATCTATCTATCTATCTATCTATCTATCATCTATCATTTGTGTGTATGGGGGGAAGGAGGGAGGAAGAATGCACATACACAGGCACACATGTACATGCATGTGGAAGCTAATGGTCAATCTTGGGTGATATTCTTCAGGTGCCACACACCTTGGTTTTCAGGACAATAGCTCTCACTTTCACCTGTAATTCACCAATATGGCTAACTACCTGTCAAGTTTTTGTTGTCATTTTAAAGGGTGGCTCTGGGGACTGAACCAAGGGCCTTACACATGCATAACAATTCTTTATAAACTGAATCTCTCCTTGACCGAGTCTTCATATCCTTGAAGAAGGATCCCAGAACTCCTGAGCTCAATTGTGCAATGCCAGGCCTTTTCCTGGAACACTAATCTCTGCTCATTTCATCACTTCAGCCATTACTGTTTGTTGATCTACTAACTTGTTCAGCATCTTATTCCTCCGATAAGGCTGTAAACTCTGGAGGAGCCAAAAACTTGTCTGTCCATTTCTGACTACCCACAGTAGCTAGGATAGAAAGGACACTTATGGCCCAGAGCAACAGCAAAAGCTATCTATGGGGTGTATACCATCTGCAAGGCGTTGTACTGAACCTTTCTTGGAATTCTGTCATTCAACCCTTCAGAGACTCTAAGTCACCAAGGAATGATCATTGCCATCAGTGTTGAGGCTTGAGAAGGTTAGAAAGCAACCCTGTGTAGTCACAGAAATAGAAACACTCTCTTCCAAGCATGTCTGTCTTATTAGGCAGTCACCCAGGCAGAATGCAAAAGCGGAAGACAGATTGCATTCCTGTTGTCCTGAAAGCTAATGAGAAACATTCTAACTAAGGGGCAGATAGCCAGCGGCCTGAAGGTGACCGAGAGCCTGTGCAGTCTCACTACCTGCTGCACAGTCACACAATTGCCATCTGTGGCCAATTCAAAGCAGTGTTCTAGGATGACTGGTGAGAAACATGGATATGTTTCCCCAGAAGCAGAGAGTGTTCGGGGGCAAGGCCTCTCCTGGCATCAGATCATGGAAAGGCAGCTGTGGTCACCTGACTGTACCTGCAAGGAGGTTTTACCTGCAAGGAGGTTCTTCCGGCAAGAGCTTGAAGGCAAGACCGGAAATCTTCATGGGAAGCCTTAGCCTATGGCCCTCCTGCCTATATTATGCTTACTTAGGTAGGACCCTTGTTGCCTCTGCCCTGATTTTGTGGGCTCTAGGAAAAAGTGACACTTTGTAATGTCTTCTCTAGTGCTGTGGCTTCCATTTGTGCTCTTGGACACTTGCTTTGAGCCTCTGGCTTTGATGTCAGGCCTGCTCAGCTGGCTCTGAGAGTGGGTGTGTGACCTGCAGCAAGTGGGAGAAAGGCTTTATGTTTGAACTGCCTGGTGATTGATTAACTCTTTCCACAGCTTCTCTGGCGCAAAATAGAAGGCTTGGCAAAGCGGCTTCCAGATGGCCCCAGGATGCTGGCGGCTCCCTTCCTGAGGTGCTTGGGTGGGGGTTGCTGTTGCTTTTAGCCAGCCAAATTTGACATGTGGCCATAGTCACATGCTAGCTCTAGAAGGCAGCTGCCTGGAGTGCCAATTGGGAGTTTAGGAATGAAGAGTTCACTCTCTGAGCAAGTTGTAATTACAGGATGGCCGTGGTCCCCACAGGGTAAACAAACTAATCCAAACAAAAAGATGAAAATAAATGAAGGTAAGAAATGTTTATAACTTATCTTGGTCTTGCTGTTTCATTTATTTTGTGTTTTGTAAATTCCATTGTCAAATTATAAGAAGGCAGAAGGGGGAAGTGAAGAAGGAATCAAGAGAAAAGGAAGGGTAGAGAAGAAGAGGGAGAAGAAAAGAAGGGAGGGCAGGGAAGGGAAGGGTTGTAATGCTTAGAAGGGTAGGGCAGCATAGGCGAAGGAACAGGAAGAAAGTGGAGGGTAGAGCAGGAAGAGAAGGAAGGGAAGGAAAAGGCAGGAAGTGAAGGGAAGAGTGGGAAGGGACAAGTTGTGCTGTGTTTTATATAAAAAAGAAAGAAGCAAGGACACGTTTGATAGAGACAGGTATGGTGAGGTGGAGGGGTGCCTTGGCAGGCCCATGCTGAAGCATCCCTTCCTCTCTGAGGAACCAGTCATGGGAAGATGGGTTTAGTTAAGAATAGAGTTGATTTAAGGCATAGGACGGGGAGTTAGAAAGGGAGGAGAGGGGTGAGGGTAGAGGGGGAGGCCTGTCAGTAACCTGTGCAGAGAGGGGGAGGGGAAAGGAGAGGGAGGGAGACTGTGGTAATAAAGAGAAGGGACAGAGAGAGTAAGAGAACAAAAGGGTAAGAAGGTAAGAGAGTGAGGAGGGGCAAACAGCCCCTTTTATAGTAAACCAGGCTTACCTGGTTGTTGCCAAGTAACTGTGGGGTGTGGCCTAGAAGGAATGCTAACAAGTTGGGGTGATGGAAAGGGTAGGAAAAGGGAAGGAAGAGAAGGAAAAAAAAAGGGAGTAGAGGCAATGGTGGGAGGGAAGGGTACGACTGGTGGAAGGAGAGAGACGAGAAGAGGAAGGAAAGTTGGGAAGTGAAGGGAAGGAGAGAGGGGGAAAGGAGGAATGAGTGGGTAGAGTCACTAGCTGAAAGAATGAAAATCTTAATTCAGGAACAGTTGGAAGTGCAGAATTATTTGAGGATTCACATACTGAGAGGAGTAATAGAGTGGTAGGAATGTAGCACAAAAATACTGCTGAATCCCATGGAGACAATCCTTGGGGAATTAGCAACTCTTAACACCCACAGAGTAGTTGTCTATTTTGAGACAAGAGCTGTGATGTCTGCCAAGGATAATAGATTGGAAGATCAGTAATAGAAATCTGCAGAGCCACCACAGGGTCATTGCTGGCCACATCCAATGCCACTCTGAGCCTGATGATCAGTTGGCAGAGGAAACTTGCCATCTGCAAGAGTTGGGTCTGAAGGGGCTCTGACCCAATGGACAGGCAGGAGATGCTCTCAGCCATTAGTGCCCAGGCTTGCTTGCATCCTAAACATATGCTCAAGCCAACATGGGACCACAATGTGCTTCTGCACCCAGCTTCCCATGACAAACATGCCTATGAAATTGAGTGCATGTATTTTGTTTTGTTTCGAGGGTTCAGTGTCTGAGGCTGTGTGAAGTGCCATGCCAACTGCTCCCTCAGTTTCAACATTACACACAAGCTTCCTGATGGTGGCTGGCCGAGTGTCTCCATCTCAGCAGCGATCACCATAAACATGCTGAACCTGACGGAGCTACACAACAGACGACAACAAGCTTCGGATCTTCTTGTCCCTCGTCAAAAGAAGCAACAGTGGGTTGGAGAACATGTAACACTCAACCTGTTCTTTCCTAGAAGAATTTGGACAGGCAGGTCTGCTGCTTCACATGTGAGAAAACTAGACTCAGATGAGCAATTGTTATGTAGACTATGAAGTCCCCTGAAGGCTTCTGTGGTTAAGGCTGGCTTTCCATTCAAAGGACATTTGAGAACTGATTGGATCCTAGAAGCTCTGAACTAGGATTAATCCCTTGATGAATTCATAGTATGGTGGATTTATTGGGGAGTGGTAAATAATAGGATGTGGAACCTACTTGGAGAAAATAGGTCAAGTGCCATGTTCTGGAAGGATCCCTCCACTCCCCACCACACACCCTTTCCAGAATCACTCTCTCTGTCTCTCTGGCTTTCCTGTTTGTCACATACTGTACAGTTTTCTCCACCACGTGCTTCCTCTGGAATGATGCTCCAGTTTACTTCAGTCTCAAAGCAGTGCAGTAAAAGGCTTGTGGAACCCAGATCCAGTTTCCTACCTTGAAACCATTTCTCTCAGGTACTTTTCACAGTGACACAAAAATGACCTCCATACCAAACTACAGAGGTTTAAGCAGCAGTGAGAGGGTTCGGGCCGTTTTGGCTGCAGGCCATGCTTAATTCCAAATGTTCCTTTTTACACTCCTGAGCTAAGGGCATTCATTGTTCCTTCTGTCCTTACTGTCAGTGCCAAACTAGATGCATCTTTTCTTGACAGACATCCTTCTTGCTCCCAATTCAACATGGCAGTTCTGGGCACATTTGAGGAGAGGAGGCTAGTGTTGATCCCCCCCTGCCCCTCCCCATCCTCCACCCCCAACCTCCTTTCTTTCCTCCCATAGCCCCTTCAACACACTCAATACCCCTGCCTTATAACCCTCTCAAGTGAAAGTTTCTGTCTTTTTAAGCTTGGAACTGTGGGGATAAATTCCTGGGAAAGTCATGTGCTTTTTATTATTATGTTGTTTATTCGTGTACTCAAAACACATTTATGTTTTTAGGCTATTCGTGGAATAAAACATTCAAATGAGAAAACAAACCAGTGAGTTTGGTAGGCTTCTTAGGGAAACAAAGGGAAGCCTCCTAGGGAGAAACACATTTAACTCTTCTTGTTCCATTTGCTAAGTCTAGATTCCTGTCTGTCCCCCACCGCCTGCTAGGAATTGAAATGGAGCCCAGTTTCTCCATGTGAAAATCATCAGGGCTGAGACTTAGAGTTTGTTGTCACCGGCACAAAGTAAACAAGTTACCCAGAGCTTACTGGAAATGCATGCCAGACAAACAGGGTTAGTGTCTACAGCCTACCCCCACCCATTAACTTTTAATGTGGCACTTCAAAGAAGGGGGAGGTTTGTAAAGATTTGAAGATCTTGAGTACTTTGAACAGGCACTGTACAGCCTTGATACTCCTGCATGGTATATGGAAAGCAGCCTTGGTGTGCTGGTTGGAATGAAAAGAGCTTCCATAGGCTCATAGGAGTGGTCCTATTAGGAAGTATGGTCGGAGTAGGCATGGCAGTGTTGGAGGAAGTGTGTCACTGGTGGGATGGGGCGATTTTTAAGGTCTCATATACTCAGTGTGGCACTGTGTCTTCCTGCTACCTGGAGATCCAGACGTAGAACTCCCAGTTATTTCTCTAGCACCATGTCTGCCTGGACACTGCCATCTTCCCATCATGATGACAATAGACTAAACATCTGAACTGTAAGCCAGTCCCAATTAAACTTGTATGAGTTGCCTTGATCATAGTGACTCTTTGCAGCAATAGAAACCCTAACCAAGACCCTGGGAACATGTGAGGAAAGAATAAGTTTACCTTCCATCCCACTCCCACCAAACTGGAAGTGCTCATAAGATTCCCAGGAAAATCTTCAGACATTTTCTGATGTGAGAAGTACTGCTCTGCTAGACTTTCATTTAGACAATTAACTCTCCAGGACATAGGACTTACATCACCAGGGCAGTACGCAACTTGGCCAGTGTCATCGCTACTTGAGGTGCAAGGTTGACACTTGAACTAGATTGTACCTTCTGAATTGAACTCTTACCTATACCCCTCCCATCAACCCTGTACTGCCTTCAGTTGTTTCCCAGAGAGGTTTAGTTTCAGTGGATGACTGTATGTGGGAGGAGTATGTGTGGGGTGTATGGGTACACATGTTTGTTTAGGCCCATGAATCAGCATGCATGTGTGTATGGAGATCAGAGCCCAACATCTAATGTTTTCCCTTCTTGTTCTCTACATTCTGAGACAGAATCTCTCACTGAACATTTGAAGTTCACTCATTTTGCTCATCTGGCTGGCAACCCCATATCTGCTTATCTCTCTGGACTCAGAACTAAGGTGACAGATACCCAATTCTATTCCTTAGTTTTTATATGGGATTGAATTCAGGTCTACATCTTTGTCCAGCAAGACCTCTACCAACTCGCCAATGACAGCCCTTGTGGCTTTAAGCTCTTTGAGGATAAATATGAGCCCTGAATTTTGAAAAGGGAACTACTTCGGTAAAACTTGGGGGTCCCCAGAAATAGGCACTGAGTCTAGAGAAGGTCTTAACTCATTGGTGCAGCAGAAATTCGAGGCCTAAGGATCTGGCCTGCTCTTTGTGTCCCAGGTCACGGCAGTGTGCCCTGGAGATACATCTGTGCATACTGGAATGTAGGAACATCAGATTCTTCCATCTGTGAAACAATGGTGAAAAATCAGGATATTTGTTCCACACTAAGTCCAAACTCAAAATCAGTGATCTGGAGGCTCATCTTGTCTTACACGTGAACATTATTTGGTTTGCATGATGCTGACATAGCCCATGTTTCAAAATTCCTTTAAGAGTTGTTTAACTTGCCAATATATTTTAAAAACTTTCATTAAGTTTTAATACATTCATATAAACAGGCAAAGCTGAACATTCTCAAGTAATTTCCACAGAGGACATACCTCAGTACTTTTCATCAAGATCAACAACCAGAATAGGACCAGCGCCCCCAGATTTGGCTTATACTTCTACAGTAGAGTAGCTGATGTGATCATTGTAAATGCACTATTTGCCCATCTGTTGGCAACGAGAAGACTTAATGCAAAAATCTAAGAATTGGCTTGAAATATTAAGGCATCTAGGAACACTGGGTTTATGTTCCTACAGGACAGTGATTAGGTAGATGAAGAAGTATTTTCCCTGTTTATAAGAAATAACTTGTTCCATGTCCTACAATCTCCAATCTCCACTACTCCCTATACTTAGGCCCAAATACAACTGTTTTAACCAATGAACTTGCGCGCGCGCGCACACACACACACACACACACACACATATATATATCTTGCATTTGTAATTACTCAAAATAGAGTTTTATCCCCACTCAGATTCTGGCATTTATATTTGCAAGCCTTACCTCTATAGGTGTTTAAGTCTGAAATCTGTCCTAAGAGCCTAAGGATTCTCTGTAAATGTGTCAGTCTCAGATAGTATACCAATAAAACTCACATTTTCTTTTACTCTCACATACCACTGCTCATGTCAGATGTTTGATGTCAACAGGGTGACATATTAATCCTTATGACTGTGACACCATATACTTGGATTAGCATCAGCTTCCAAGGGCTAAGGACTCCCCACGACAGTCCCCCCCTCCAAACACTAATTATTCATTCCATATTGTCACCTTTGCTTCTGATCCACTGACTATAAACTTAAGGTCTCGATGACATCATACTTGGGTTGTGTCATTTATCTGAAAGGTTACAACACTCAAGAAAACACCGGTTAATGCTTATTGCTTTATAATTGAGGGCACAGCCTAAGAACAAGCAATTTGCAGAGATGCATGAGAGGATGGGGGAGTCTTAAAGCTCTCTTTGGGTACACCACTTTCCAGGCCTGGGATCAAGAACTTAAAAACACATCAACTCTCATTGTTCCCAGAGATTAATAGCTTGAGCTATGTTGCAGTAAATATTACATTGATTGTCTAACCTTTTATCAGTCTCCTAGGTCACACTCCATGGACACCACTCTAGTGAGGAGCCAAGCACACACATTCGGTCCCAACACAAGTTGGCACTCTAGGCCACCTCTAAGAACTCAAGCATGGTTAACTCCACTACTCCTGCCCCTGTTGTTTCTGTCCTGGGTGGATACGACCAGTCCTAACAGTTTCTTTCCTCCAGTGCCCGGCACAAACATGACTTCAAAGCCTGATAGCTTTTCATTTAGGTTTATATATTAAATTCTTAATCCACAAACCCTCTACACAATAAGATTACATCCAATAAACAAAGTTATAAACTGCCCTTCTATATGAGATAAAAGAGCTATAGAATCCCTTAAAATATTCATATCTACCTAACACCAATTATGACTACTTGGATTGAGATCTTCCTTCTTTATTCTCCCTCCCTCTCCTTCTGCCTCCTGCCTCTAGTTAATGCTCCTTGACCTTTCCACACCCATCTCTCTTATGTCCAATCATATATCGACTTAACATAAATCTACAGAGCTATGTTTTCACCCATAAGTGAGTAAGGGTGAAAGTCCCAACTGAAGCCCCTAAGGATCACTGTGTTATTCTAGTAACTAGCCCGATCCTGAAGTCACCTTAAGGTTCATTTTAAGTAACCTTGATAGTGTAAACTCAGGTTCTGAGGGAGGTTTATTAGGAATGATTGAAGGCATACCTACTCTTTAGACAATTCCAAAGGCTTTAGAGACTCTGTGTCAAGACTCACAAAGGTCAAATATATTTATTACTATATTATAATATCTCTAATAATTTTTAAGTAAGAAGAATGCTATGCTAACTTTCCCATTCTGACAATTCAGCTTCCAGTGCCAAGGAAGTGATTGTACGTACTTGTCAAATTTCATGGGAAAGGAAGTAGATCCCAATCCTGGCCAGACTTCTTTCTTCTCCCCAGTGTCTTAGTCCATCTTGTGTTACTACAAGAGAATACCAGAGGCTGATTAATTTATACGGAACAGAAATTTACTTCTCACAGTTCTGACACCTTGGAAGTTCAAGGTCAAGGGGTCAGTATCTGGCAAATAACTTTTTATGATATGACTCTATGATGGAAGAGCAAAGAGAAAGCAGGAGAAGAAGGAGGAAGAAATCATTCTTTATAAGAAACCCACAGAGGCAATAAGAGGTCTAGGCCCTAGAAAGCAGAATTACTCTCAGATCAAATGACACTATCTCTATCCCACACTCCATCCTCCATCCCAGGTTTCAAAGATTCTTACAATAAAAATTTAGTTTCCAATATTGGCTTTTTTTGGGGGGGAGCATACATTAAAACCATAACACTGAGCTTGACCTAGAGTTGTGGAATGGTGAAAACCAGCACAGGGAGGGAACAGTGCACAGAGCCTAGTTGGGTTTGTAGGGATGTTCTAAGGATTACCCCTTGTAGTGGTTCTTTCTGTTTTTAATTTGCCCTCAATGTATATACCGGGTTGTATGTACTTACTTGGGATAGATGCTGGCCTGGGGAACTCTAAGATCAAGGGAAGTAAACCAAAAACAGGATAAAGAAGAAAAGATAAAAATAGTAAAATAGAAATTAAGTCAGTTTGGAAAGTGCAAGGCAGGCCCAGCATGAGCCTCATTGGTCTAGGTTTTACATTCTTGGTTTAGGGAGCCCCGCTGGCCTCAAGGAAAACCACTTTGATCCCTCTGAAAGGAAGTGCTTCCTTCCCTGACAAATAACACAAGCATGGCCTGGAATGATCCCCCAGGGTGATACAGGTTGAGACTTAGTTTGAGGTTGTGATTAATGACTCTAGATTAACAAGAAGTTATAGGCCAGATTTTGTCAGCACTAAAGTTAGTATCAATGATAGATTTACTTTCTTTCTAAAGTTTCTAGGTAGTTAGAAATTAAATTTAGGGCTGGATAATGTTAACAAGTGTGTTAGTAAAAGTGGATATCCATGACACACACACACACACACACACACACACACACACACACACACACACACAGGGATTCATCAAACTAAAAAACATCTGCATAGCAAAGGAGCAAAAAGGAAGCCAAACAATAGAAAAGTGTCTCAAACTGTGAGTCAAGGGAGTTAAGAGCATTAATTATTAGTAACTTGACTTGGTTTAGAATTATCTAGGAGACACGCCTCTAGGTGTGTCTAAAAGGGTGTTTCCAGAGAGCTTTAGCCTAGAAGGAAAGAGAGCGTTCAAGGTAGGTGGCACCATGTCCAGGTGTGAGGGCCCAGACTGAACCCAAAAGGAAGAAAGGTAATGCTAACTGAGCATTATAGTTGTACCTGCCTTGGTGATGTGAGCAAGCAGTTACCAACACTCCCACTGTTACAAAGCACTCCACTGCCATGGCCTCCTGACCATTATGGTCTGCCTCCTCTCAAACCTGTGACAATGTAACCATCCTATTCTTAGCTTGCTTCTCATCACATACTCAGTCATAACAACATGAAAAATAAAGACAACTATCCAAAACAGCCCAAGAGCTTGTTTCATTTCATTGTGTAAGAAAAAGACAGACCTGGCTGGTGGTGACACACAGCTTTAATGGTGTGTGAGCTCTGGTGAGGAAGGGGCATGAGAATCTCTGAGTTTAAGGTCAGCATGGTCTACAGAGTTAGGTCCAGGACAGACACAGAGAAATCATGTCTCATAAACCAAAATAAAAAACCAAACCAAAACAACACAAAAGAACCAAACAAAGAATCATACAGAAACTCAAACTAGTTTAAAAGATGGCAAGGAATTTGAGCAGACTTTTCTCCAACCAGGGTACAGAAATTGCCACTAGCTCTGTGAAGAGACACTTACAACCATGATTCATCAGGGAAAACATGGGTAAAAAACTCAATAAGATGTTGTTTTAAATCTATTAGGATGGGTTTAAAACAAACAACAGGCAAAACAAAGGATAATAAGGGTTAATGAGGATGTGTAGAAATGTGTTGGTGTAGTATAATATTGATCTCCCACTGTGTAAAAGCATACATAATACTGTTATGGTAATTTAATTCAACAGCATTTCTCCTGGGGATTTTTCCAGAGAATCTGAGACAAGATCTCAACAGTCAAATCTGTATTCATATTGATTATCAATGCATCCTTCACAAAAGCCATGGTAATAAAGAAACCAACTGAATGCCCACCCGAAGGAGAATGGAGAAATAAGATGTGAGATATGACATAATAGAATATTATTCTGTCCTTAACAAGAAGGAAAAAATTTCACAAGGACCACGACTAATGAAGCATCTGACATTATGCTACATTAAAAAAGTCGGTTAGCTCCCATTGTGTGAATACTCAAACACACAGAAGGAGAGAACAGAATTGGTGGTTGTGGGTGCTGAAGGAGAGAAGTTTTTATTCAGTGGGTATGATATTCAGTTCCAAATAGTGACTGAGTCCTAGAGACTGAGCCTATAATTGACAACAGTGTATAGTATGTTTAAATATTTCCCAAAGAGCTGAACTCAAGTGTCCTCATCAGTCTTCTTTTCTTAATGAAGATGGGACATTCCAGGAATCAGAAAATCATTTCCTCTGTGAGATTTGTCATTCTTCCCAGTTCTTCAATATGCTAGTCAGTTTGTTAGACCTTCCACGACCAACACCACACAGCATTAACCAGACCTTTCCTGTGTATGTCAAGTCTTGTGCTAGGTACACACGAGTTACAGCTCGTGCAACTGCAAATTGATCCTCATAGACACTGGTAAATATTATGGGATTTCCCAGTTTTACTAACGAGGAAATGGAGTCTAAAATTTGTTAGGCAACATGACCAAGGTGCCAAGCTAAGTCACAGTAGCACATGGTAGGATTCCAGCTACACCCTCCTTTTCTTTTAGCCATTATTAAAAAAAGCATTTGCCCTGGGCCATAGGGGCCAACTCCCTTCCTACAAGTTCCTAATCAAGATGACAAAGAAAGATGGAGTCCTAAGCAGGCGAACATTTGGCCTGGCTGGGGCTCTCTTCTATCAAATTGTATGAGGTGTTGTCACATGAATAATTGGCCATCTGGGAGGAAAAAGGAGGCTCTGAACCCTAGTTGTCATCGGAGCCTGATATGTGTTCCTTTGGCCTCTCTTGGTAACTCTTTACCAGGAAGTATCTTGCATCTAAGGTGCACTTTTTATTTCAAAACGATTATTGCTAAAATGATCTGGGTTAGGAATGTGAGAGGATTCTGGTCCCTTGAACATTTGTATGGAAATAAAAAGCAAAGCTGATTTTCTCTACTCCAGCTTAAATAAAACCGCATGATGAGCTCAGCCTGCAGCTTGCACCCTCCCCCACCATCCCTACCTCAACTCTTATGAAAGACCAGCAATTCTTGGAACACCAATTACAAAAGAACTTGCCTGACATCCTGATCCTTACCCTCCCCCTGTCCCCAAATCTTCATAGTCCTTACTATGTGCTGTGTTCTGCCTCTAACTGTTTTCAAAGGTCTTGAGACCCTAAGCGAACTTCCACTAAGTCCGTTTTGTTGAAAACTTAGGAAGTGTGTACATTCTCAAAAATGTAATCAGGATGGTTGGGGGGCTCTGCCCATCAGTGTGTTCTGTTTTACAAGAGTCAGTTGATGTCAAGTAAGTCGTTCACTTTTCTCCCTTTTCTTCCCCAGTCTTTTTATCTTAGAACCAGGAAGTCACATTTTGCCAGCAGACAATGAACTGTAACCACAGAAAGTTGGAGGCGGGTTCAAAGACCAAGATTCATGAGGCTTGAATATGCTTTAACTTTGGCAGAAAGCATTTGCTGCTCTCTCATTTGGGAGGAACGCATCAGTAGAGAGTGGGGTAGATAAGGATGTGACAGGGCCAGCTGTGTCATTGGTGACATGGCCAGTGGGCTGTCTTGTGAGTCTCGTGATGTGATGTATGTGTCAGGGAAAGCAGTCTTGTTCTGGGAGGTTCTGAGCAGGACTGGAAGAAAACTAGGTCTCATTTTCCACTTAGACACTGCTGTGGAAAGAAGTCTCTGCTCCTTGTTCCTATGCCCAGAATAAAGGGGTCACTATTAAGTCCTTCCTTCTGTTTGAATAAGAAGAGCTAACACTGCTCAAAACAATGACCTGGTGATGTTGTTTCACAGTCCCCTTTCTTTTTCCTGAAAACTCTCTTGCCCCTCAGATTTTATCTTTCTCCAATACAGAGACGCTCACAGGCTCTGAAGGTATTGTGGCCTTTCATCTTTCCTAATACGTGTCCATGATGTGTCTTTCCACAGAGACTTTACCTTTCCTCTGAGGATACTTGGGCACTTGAAAACTCCCTGAATGAAAATATCGATTATATATATAAGTGTGTGTGTGTGTGTATTATTTTCTTCAATGCTGCTGTAAAGAGTTTGTCATTCTTCTTATGTTACTTCTCTATTTTTTTGTTTGTTATCATGTGTGTGTGATGTGCCTACAGGGTTATATGCATTTCAGCAGGTGTGTAGGAGCATGTCTGTAGGTGAGCCCTAAGTTTGACACTGAGTACTTTGTCCTCAATCACTCTCTACTTTATTAATCAAGGCAAGGTCTACTAATGAGCCTTTAGTCATCAATTCTGGCTAGTATGGGTACCCACCTTGTCCCAGAGATCTTCTGTCTTTGCCTTCCAAGTGCCAGGATTAAAGGTAGTTGCTGTACTCCTTGCCTTTTCATAGGTTCTGGAGATCTGAACTCAGATCTTCACACTTGTATAAGGAAACATTTTATCCAACAAGACATCTCTCTACTCTGCCCTTTCCCCTATGTATATCAGTATAACAGCACATTCCAAACTAATCACAGACTCCCGTGAATTGGATGATCCTTTTGATCAACCTTGTTCAATTCAACCTGGACAATGGTAGATTTCTCACATCTGCTTTTTCTAATATGGCCATCACTAGACACATTTGGTTGTGATTGAAATGTGACCATTGTACCCAAACAATAATTTTTTT
The DNA here is from genome assembly GCF_963924665.1 of Micromys minutus. NCBI lineage: Eukaryota > Metazoa > Chordata > Mammalia > Rodentia > Muridae > Micromys > Micromys minutus. The sequence continues at coordinate 44,261,496 of NC_137972.1, read as the reverse complement.
GTTTTATTTAATGTTACCTGTCAACTCCTGAAGCTTATAAGACTTGTGACTCCTGTACTAAGGAGTCCAGTGTTAGACTGTAGCCCCCTTGAGGCTTTATTGCCTATGCTTGGCAGTGCCCGGCATGTATAAGGAGGCTCAGTTAATATTCATTTCATTCAACTGCTGGATTTATGTTTGATAATAATGCTATAGAAAGGTATTAGTAACTGCAGCCATTTCATCTTCGTATATAAAACAGGTAGAAAACAAAGCAAATTGAAATCAAGTGACAGCATAATGTGGCTCTGTGATGTTGAGTTCTAGGACCAGGATGTGGGATGCAATCTGTTTGGGATAAATCCTCTGTCCTTCTGCAGGACTTCAGTATATGTGAGTGAATTTTTTATGTAAATAGTTACACATGCAAGATACTGGGGGGGGTAGCATTTTATAGTCAGCTAATTGTCTCCATACAATTAGACACTCAAAGGCTTGCTCCTATAAAAACCAACAGAAAGGAAATAGAAGGATGTGGAGGAGTTAGCACACTGCTTACAGATCATTAGTATTGTGCATATATTTAAAGGCTATGTTGGCTAAATGGATCTCTTTTAAAAGAGAGAGTGTATCATAAAAGAAAGATTACAATAGCCAACAAATTGGGCAGCTGCTACGCTATGTGAGATTGTTAACTTTCAGATGTTGATGGCCTCAAAGTTCAGAGCCACATGGCGGAGGAGATGCTGCCATCTCCTGGTATTGATCTGCAAAGACCCAGCATTGCTGAGGCCCATCAGTTGCTCATTGTTTAAATTCTCATTATTTATAGTTGCATATTAAAAGTAATCCTAAAATTATTCTACTTTGGAAATGAAAACATTACCATGCTTCAGAATTTCCATCTTTGTACCAATAAATATAGCCATCTGGATGTTTTCAAATTCTCATTTAGCTAGATTCATTTAGCTGATTCATGACAAGTGTTCCTTAACAAAGGGCTGTCATTCTATAACAATGATGGAACTGTGCATCTTAGTGGACACTGATCAGGCTTTGTACAGTTGCTGACTTGCTGAATCAAGCCCATTTCTTAATCTTTCTTAGTTCTATACCTGAAACCAGAAGGCCGAGCCAAATTTGGAGCTATTTTATAGAGCCAAATTATTTCACTTGAATAAAAAATCTTGGTCCATTAGCCAGTGCTGTATATCAGAATTCAGAAGCCAGATTCACATCCTGGGTAATTAGAAATAGCCAAAGAGATTAGAGATGTTCATCTCTCATAAGTAGGGTTCTATATAGAAGGTTGCTTTAATTTGTTTTCTCTTTTATATTCAGTTCAGGACCCCAGCCTGTGAGGTGATGTTGTCCTAGTTCTTCAACCATCTAGAAGGCCTTATCTAGAAATTCCTTTACAAACAAAGCCAGAGGTTTATCTCCTAGCTGATTCTAGATCCTCTCAAGCTGTCAGTTGGTACCAACCACCACTCTCCTTTCCCTGCAGGGTTCAGCTGCCTCATTGGGTCATCAATTAACCTCCCATCATCTACTTGGCTATTTTTAAGAAAGATGTCCCTTGGATGTAATCTCTTAGACACATGGTCATTCATTCATGGATTCAACTAATCATTTGATGCTGCTTTGCGTTAGGAAAGGCAAGTAAACAAAGGATAGAACCATGGCCTGGTGTATGTCTCAGATGCATTTTTGACAGTCAGGGCTTGATTTTCTATACTGAGAAACCAAACAGTGCCTCACAGAAGTTGCTAGGCATGCTGTTTTTCTGATAGTGGATGTGTGTGTAACTGTAACAAATGTCTTACCCAAATATCTCAAAACCAGGATTTTATGTATTTTTTGTGATGTTTTGACCAAGCTTTCTTGATTTGTTGGAGTTTTCAATAGTCCTTTAATATTTTCTTTTCATTCAGTTCACATCACTCCCTGTTGGATAACTGGGTCCCAGGTGATACCTGGCGTGGCGTGAAGAGGACAGAGATGTGGAATCGCTAACACATGACTGTCACTTCAAGTGTTGAGACAGTAGTGTGTGCATCTCAAAGATGAATGGGCATTATTCAAGTTAAGAAGTCAGAGGCAATGGGATATGGCAAAGGATTATGGGTACAAAGAACAATGTTTTTGGAAGTCCCAAGGAAGTCCTGGAATAAGATGTCTTAGGTCTATTTTTTACACATGACCAAGCTGAGGTTAACCAATAGTAAATCCAGGACTGATTTCACCACCCGGGAGTTCAGTCACTGTGGCTGGCTGTCTTCCACATGGGGTTAGAAACACATTTATGTCAATGTTTCAAAATGTGAAAGTGCTGTATATATCCACACATAAAAGTAAAGCATACATCCTTTATTATAAAGAAACTGGCCCTGGGATTAAGAATGTTGACAAACATTCTGGGTGTCCTTGCAGGTCTATTATGGTCGGTTTCTCTGGAATATCCTGTGTTCCCTGGGGTTAGCCACCAGACTTCTAGAACTACACTTCAGTTATGCTTTATCTGAACTTGGAACAAAAGGAATAGTACGAAGCTCCTGGCTTCTGTACATCTACAGAATCCTAAATTTGTGGGATGCCCATATTTCATGTGTAGCTTACTCACATCCCCATAAAGGATTAGGAACACAGATGTATCCTTTAGAGTTGGTGAGCATTTGAAGACCGCATTTAGTTTCTAGTGGTCACAAACATCCTCACCTATGTTTCTTATTCTACATATGAAGACATTTGTTGTATTGCCTGTTTTTTCCATGATATCAACTTCAAAAGATTTACAATTACCATGAAGACAAATCTCTCAATATGCCTGGGAGGGGGATTTTAGTTTAGGTTGATAAAGGATTAAAGATCTGCCCCATGTGTAGGTGGTACCATCCCACTGGCTGAAGTCTTAAACTCAAGACAAAGGAGGAAGCATTCAAAAATCTTTGAGGGCTGGCCTTTACCTCTTTCTGTTTTCTGACCGCGGATGTTGAGGTGATCATGACCTTACGCTCTTGTTGTGTGTCCCGTTCCTCTCATTAATGGACCTTCAAACTGTGAGCAAAAGTTAACTCAAGTAGGTTTTTCAAGTGTTGTGTTATAACAACAACAACAACAACAACAACAGTAACTAACAAAGTGTAACTAACATAGGCAGACACTGAGGATCGGAATTATTAGGCCGTAGAACAACTGTAAAAGACAATAGCAAGCACTTTCAAGAGTTAATATTCCAACTTGGGTTTACACCTACAGTTTACAAAAGCCCACCCCTCCTGCAACCTTTATAATGCAATTTAGTACGGTGTATCTTTTCAACCTTAAGCTGTCTGAAAGGTTGAATGCTATCCCACTGTGATTTTGATTTGAGGTTCCTTCACGAGTAGTGATGTTAAGCAACTTTCTGTATATTTATTGGCTGTTTTCCCAGTACTATTTATCAGATGGCCGCGTCTTGGCATATGGTTTAAGGTTAAGCGCCCTAAGGATGAATGCATCTAGTTTCCAAAGACAGTGCACTGCTTTTACAGTTCTCCAAGTTCATGGTTCTCATTACTTCTTTTAACAGAGACACCCTCTAGATTTGTGAGGCTCTGTTTTTTCTCACTAAGTGGCTCTCCTGGGGCAAACTTTCTATATGTGGATTTGGTTCAATAAATGTACAAAATCAAGGACAAACCAAATAGAAAGCCACTAACGGCCATTGGCTGGATCACCAAATGATCTCTTGGATGGTGGTGGGTGAACACTAGCCTAGAAAATATGTGTATCTTCCCACATTACTAAGTAAAACTCTCAATGGACATGTTACTGTGAATTTATGGTGTTCTTTGAGGAGTTTGGGTTAGTTCTGTAATAAAACTCCTGGCTTATGGAGACTTGTGTCTGGTTCCCACACATTTGAGGCTAAAGAGAGCACAACTAAGTTTTCTTAAGGTCAGCTTACTGATGCCTCCAAGGATAAAAGCCACCTTTTGATTGAAGTCTTGCTTTCATCATAGTTTTGGCAAAGGATTCACAAGTTCCATTCCCCCAGGATGATCAACTGGAGTTTTCTTTTGTCTCTTGTTATGAAGAATTCACTTTGGCAGGAATGAAGGCTATTGCAGGCCTTTCTGTTTTAATTTCAAGATTTTACAATCAGACCCAAGAAGACAATTGCAACCAATGAAAACCATCCACTAGGAATAGAGAATAAGATACAAATACATGCAGAATGGCAGCCATGGATAGAAAATAGAAGTCTTGCTTTCAGCCTTTGCCAGAGACAAAGGTTAAATCCACACTCACTACTATTGCTAGCCCTGAGCCACAATGAGATAAAAAGATGCTAGTCTATCAATATAATATCATGGTATCTGTAGGCCTCCAAAGATAAGTTGTCATAAATCTTTGAACAACTTTCTTTATATTACCTACAATTTCAATTGTAAGCAATCACCATTGATTACACTTGTCCTATGGAATGGGAGAGTTTTCTGATGAAATTCAGTTCTGGTGTGTGTGTGTGTGTGTGTGTGTGTGTGTGTGTGTGTGTGTGTGTGTGTTGCTGTGGATACATATATGTGTATGGTTGTGTAGGTGGAGACCATAGATCAACCTTATGTTTCATTCTTCAGGGGACTTATATTTGAGACAGGATTCTTGTTGGACTAGAATGTAGCGAGAAGGCTATTCTGTTTGTCCAATAGGAACTAGAGAGCTGCCTGAGTTTGGATTCCCAGGACTGTGAATAGGTGTTGAGGATCCAAGCTCAGGTCCTCAAACATGATTGGTAAGCACTTTATCAATTGAGCTATTTCACCAACCTCTTTCTTTGATTCTTCTAGCTGCAGAGCTGAAGATGTGCTGACTCCTACCCTTGCTTCAACATTGTTTGTCATCTCCTTCATGGATTCAATGATTCACCCAAGGTTCTTCCAGTACTATTTGCTGGATTGTCTTAGTCAGGGTTTCTATTCCTGCACAAAACATCATAACCAAGAAGCAAGTTGGGGAGGAAAGGGTTTATTCAGCTTACACTGTCCACATTGCAGTTCATCACCAAAGGAAGTCAGGACTGGAACTCAAGCAGGTCAGGAAGCAGGAGCTGATGCAGAGGCCATGGAGGGATGTTACTTACTGGCTTGCTTCTCCTGGCTTGCTCAGCCTGCTTTCTTATAGAACCCAGGACTACCAGCCCAGGGATGGTGCCACCCACAAGAGGTCCTCCCCACTTGATCACTAATTGCAAAAAAATGTTTTACAGATGGATCTCATGGGGGCATTTCCTCAAGGGAGGCTCCTTTCTCTGTGATAACTCCAGCTTGTGTCAAGTTGACACATAAAAGCAGCCAGTACACTGGAGCTTTCTCTTACTTTCAACCTGAATATTGTAACCATGACCCTAAAGATGGGAGATGGGATCCATCCAGCTTATATTGTGCTATAAGGTTGATGACGGACAAAATACCTTAAGGCTTTATATTACAGTAGGAGACACATGCAGTTCCAGAAGAGATCTTTCTATTGGCTCATTTTCTGTCTCCATTACAAGCACCCATTTACTGCTTGTAGTCACAGAGACCCTGGAGAATAGAACACACTGAGCACTGTATGTATGCTCTGAAAAGATAGATGTTGAATTATGTGATTAAATTAAATGATTGGAATTGAAATAGGTATTTTACAGTCTTAAGGATTCTTAGGAAGAACTTAATGGGTAACATCAAAGCATACAGAAGTTTCTTCCTCAGCTATATTCGGAGCCATATGGTCATTGGATACATATGCAATGTTGCTACATTAAATCATGTTTGTTTGTTAATTGTTTTAATCCATCCTATACTTTGGAGAAAAGGTGAAATTTAGTGAGTTCTTTTATGGTTTAAAATTCATTTATGATGACTCAGGGAATCACATACTAGAATCTGGGTCTCCAGCACAGTATAGTTAAGGTGGTAGAATTTTTAAGTTAATATATATAATATATTAGCTATATATATATTATATATATTATATATATTATATAATAATATAATAGTTAAGGTGGTGGAGACCAGTGAGAGGACACTGGGGATACCATGTTCCTTAAGGGACAATGCCAGTCTCAAGTTGAGGTAAACCTCATGAAAGTGAGTTGTTAGACAATACATCCAGTCCTGGTACTTGACTCCTACTGCCCTCAAGATCTCCTTCCATTTTATCACCATTCCACAGAGGAGCCAGGAACCCATTCCCAGGATGCTGGTGCCATGGTCTAGAACCTACAGAACAGTGAATGGAGTAAATCTCTTTCCCTTACGAAGCACCTAGCCTCAGTTATTGTGTGATAGCCACACAAAATAAAGGAATACAAGTTTCTGCTGAATTGCTGTCAATAATAATATGCTTCCTGCTGACATAATCATCTTATCACTACAGTCATAAAAGCCGACTCACTTCTCAGTAGATTGTTCAGTGATTACTTTTATCAGCGATCTTTCCATGTTTTTTCCTCATACATTTTACTATAAGCTTATGTGATCCTTAACTTCTGAAAAGCTGGAATTATGTCAGGTGGATGCCCCCCATTGTTTATTTAAAAAATTGTCGCAGTTTTATGCTTATCTTTATAATGTCTCCCTTCTCCTGGCTTGACTTCACTGTTATTCTTTTGCTAGCTTCTGGGACTGATCTAAGCTCGTTGGCTTTTGCATTCATGTTTTCTTTTCTTGGATATATTTTAACAGTTACACATTCCTCTCCAACAAAAGCATTCATTATACAAATGCTGTTTTCTGGCCAGTTGTTTCCGGTTTCACCGCTCTCTTCCTTCACTAATGGCCGATAGCAGGGTGGCTTACAGTTTCTCTGTGGATATGTTTGTGGGAGACGATGTTTGAGTTGCGTTCTCATTCTATGCACTGTGCTAGAGAACACAGTTGGATGATCTATACTCTTTAATACTTGTTGAGCTTTCTTTTCCACCCCTTGGATGAGGACCTTTTCTTTTTAAATGTTGTATACTCTTTTGAAGAGGTCAAAATTGCTAAAGCCTTGGACATGGATTCTAAAGCGTTACACATACCTGTTAATTGTGTCACAACACTTACATTTGTATTTCTATTTGGGGTGTGGTAGGGTAATTTCTGAAGCAATCATATTTTTTTTGTTTTAAAAGTATTTTAATGATAATTCTCAAAAGCTTTAACTGGTATTTTAGCCCATCACCCTCTAGGGGTACTGGAAATTATATGGGTGATGTGAACCTGTTTAGAAATGGTTCTTTGGAGTAACTCACATCTGTGTTGTTCAGAAATCTGTAGTTTAGTTCACAGGTCAGCAACAGTTGCTCCATCCATTTGCAAACACTTTACAGATAAACCAGCAGTCTAGTTCAGCAGAGTCAGGTTAGCAACAGTGATGATACAACCTAGCAGAGCCAGCCAGGCCTCAGTCTCAGCATAAGTCACCAGGAGGGACCAGAGAAGAATCGCAGGAAAAGTGCTCATCTGTGTTTCACAGTGAAGTGAAAATCAGCAAAACAAGACCAACAAGGATACAGCTAGCTCTATAAGCAAGCCTACCTCTGCCTCCATCACTGTCCATAGAGCTTTATTTTTATTTTCTCTAAACATCACGTGCACTCCCTGGTTCTTGTCCTCTGTGTCTTGTCTCAGTACATGTCTTGTCTCTGCTGACATCACTCAGCCAATCAGCCCAACTCCAAGGAAGCAGCAAGAACCGGTAACACACCACCAGGTTTTTTGATGTGTTTCTTTCTATGATGTCCTGACTAATGAAGTTCAACTACACAGTGTAAGGCAAAACAGTAATTGTGTGTCCTTAGCGAGGCGTCTTTCTTCATGTGTCCTTTCACGTGCTTTCTTCAGCAGAACACCGTTTTCTTCTTTGTGTTTCAGTGAAGCGTTCCTTCACGGGTCTGCCTTAGCATTTTACTTGTGTCCACTTTGTGAAAATACTCCTTTGTGTGTTTGCCGAACATCATCTAACACAACTGACTTTCCAAAGAGCCCTTACATTTCCACTTACCATACAGAATGCAATGGTTTTCTCCTTAAATCCTGAGCTGTGATTACAGTGGTGTTGACCACACTGTTTTCCTGGTAGCTCCTCCTGGAATTCTTGGCCAGAACCTGAATGAAGGTGCGTGGACACCGAGGGAGTAGAAGAAAGGGGGAGTGGCAGTTTAAAAAGATGGTGTTCCTAAAAATATAGGTTAAAATTGAACTTCAGTGAACACTGGGTTTCTTATATAATAAAGGTCTACCACAATTATATGAAATTCTAAGGAACCAAAATATATAAACAAAAAAATTAATAAAATTATAGGCTTGATAATGAAGCAATCATATTAAATATCCCATGACTATAAATTATTTCCCCTTCCTTCCTTCCTTCTTCTTTCCTTTCTTTCTTTTCCTTTGTTTGTTGTGTGTGTGTGTGTGTGTGTGTGTGTGTGTGTGTGTGTTTGTGTGTAGATCCATCCAGGATTCTGTTTGGTGAATGAAAGTTAAGAATAGATACATATTCTCTCATTATTTAGTTTATTTGTATTTTATATGTCTGTGTGAGTATGTGCACATTCATCTGGGTGCCTGTGGAGGCCAGAACTGGATATCAAAAGCCCTAGAACTGAAGTTATGGGTAGTAATAAGCCACACACCACATGGATTCAAAACCTGATAGTGTACAAATATTTTTCCATCCCTAATACTTTCCCTTTTATCATTAACTAACACACGTTCTTATGTGTCATCTCACCTTACTTAGATCCCTTGCTGATTACAGAATTTATTTTTAATATCCAAATCTGAAACCCTTTCCTTTTATTGACAAATATTCATGAATATTTTATAGTCATAAGTATGTTGTTGATTTGTTTCTATGATCATTAAATTTCTCCTATGACTTAAAATTTTTTAAACTGAGCTTTCTTTCGCCGATTCTTTAGACTCAAGAGTATATGAGTATGATTCTCTAACAGCAGGAACAGAACCTAAGATCTTGTTTTCCTTTTCCTAGATGATGTTGGAGGTTCTTTAAAATGGGGTTTTTCTAGGGAAGCACTTTTTCTGAGGCAGAAAAAAAAAAACTAGGCACATAGAGGGAACAGAAGAAAGCCTAAATTTGGAGAGAGAAAATGGTCTGAAATAAGACTATCAGGGTAGGCAGGGTGTCGATCCTATACCACGTTACAAAGCAGGAAAATGAGTGATTTTCTTCTGTTTGAGGGAAGCATTGAGGAACACTGAGCAGGGAAGTGACAAATTTGTAATATGACATTTTATACCATAAAGAACAAGACTGTATAAGATCAGGACTCTGTTGTTAGTCAGCTTGAGAAAGTCTGGTGATTTGGTCTGCAGTGGTCACAGCAGAAGTTGATTAAAGATATAATTTGAATATATTTTTTGAATATATATTTGGAGGTCAGAATAGCAAAGACTTTGGTGGTGGAATCAATGGGTGGATTAAAGAATGAGAAGGAATCAGGGATGATTCCTAGGTTCCTGTCTTGAATGAATGGGTGGAATCTTCCCAAGACAGTCAACTTTTGAGTGCTAGACCAGAGCTAGAATTAGGGATGGCAGTCCACTACTCCCGTTTAAGGCAAATGGCACTTTGTGAAGTTGCCAATGAATTGGATCCCAACCCCCACTGTAAGCTATTCATTGCAGTTTACTAACCAACCTCTGGGACAGGCCTGCCTGGAGTCTCACATGTGGTTTGGAATTATTTTGTCTGCTTTTGGAGTGGTGAGCTCTCTCTCTCTCTCTCTCTCTCTCTCTCTCTCTCTCTCTCTGTGTGTGTGTGTGTGTGGTAGAAGGGTTTTTCTCCATCTTTCTTCTCTCCCTTTTTGCCAGAGTATGTTGTGACTCTTTAGCCACAGAACACAATGACCTCTCAGACCCCAAACCTTTTGAAGCTATCCAGTTGCCTCTACTAATATGCACAAATAGCCTGTTTTCTGCATGTTTCAGTTCTAATTTGCTTCATTATGGAGTAACTTTCACAAGGAGAATAGTTTTTTGTTCTTTTGGCATATACTCTTGTAAGTTTTTAATTGCTCGTAGAATAACATCTAAATGCTAATTAAAAAAAAAGAGGAGAAAAGGTCTGTGTCATCTACTCTCTGTATCTTCTGGTCTCCTCTTTCTTTTCTCTCTGCATTATCTATAGTGGATTTCTCCATGCTTGTGGCCTCAGCTTGCTTTCTCTTGCTATGGGGCTTTTGCATAATCTAGTCACTACTTGCAGAAATCTTTTCTGCTGGATAATTTTGCCAATCCCTACTTAGTCTTAACTATGGCTAAATAAATGTCCTCAAGGACATCTTTGTGTCTAGCCCTAATACTGTTCTTATGCCCCCCAGAGAGGAACATACCTCCTTATCATTAATATTATAAATGAGGATTTAATGAACAACCTAGATTTATTTTTCCTCATTTGCTTATCCATGGCTACTTATTTATCATTTTTCTGCTTTAATGAATTATAAATGCTATTCAGAGAATATACGTGTATGGTCATGTTGTATACTACTGGCTTCTGCTACAACAGGCTTATGGCATAAGCTCATAAATAGTCCTTGAGTCTGTGGGGATGAAGTCAACCCCTGTGAGAATAAGCATCCATGACATTAGCTCACCCAGCTGAGGCCAAGGGGAGTGGCAACTCCTTTTCTTCTCATTCAAGAATGGATGTTGACAAATGATGGATCTTTAGCTAAAAACAGTATGTGCAGAAAGTACCAACCCCAGCTTCCATGTTCTAGATGGGGTAACTTATATTCATTTCTCACATTTGTACTGTGTGTAATAAATATGCTGAATGTCTGAGCTAATGGAACATCTCTATCCAAGTGCACAATCCATCTGATCCCAGCTTTACACTACTTATATCTGTCTTTTTTTTAATTGAACAACTTTATTTTAAAAAACAAAGATAAATGTACAGACTTTAATCATTTATGCATAAAATCATGAGAATACATTTTTGTCAGTACTTGTTGTTTTTAAAGGTTTGATAGTATGCATTAAAATCTTACTAGTTACAATGAGCATAAAGTACATGTAAAACAGGATGTAACCTGGAATTAGTCAAAGTTTTCTTGGTGTGTAAAGATTAATCACAATGGTTTTTAATTTTCTTTTTTCTTTATTTATTTGGCCTTTTTTCCCCTTGAACTTCATATAGTCTGTGAGTTGTTTCTGGGGTGTTCAGAGCTTTCTGGAGTTAATATCCAATGATCAGTGACTGCATATTATGTCTGTTCTTTTGTGACTGGGTTATCTAACTCAGGATGATGTTCTCTAGATGCATCCATTTTCTTTTTTTTTTTAATTGAACAACTTTACTTTAAAAAACAAAGATAAATGTACAGATCTTAAGCATTTTTGCATAAAAGTATGCGAATACATTTTTGTCAGTACTTAGTTTTTTTTAAAGGTGTGATAGTGTGCATTAAGATCTTACTAGTTACAATGAGCATAAAGTACATGTAAAACAAGATGTAACCTGAAATTAGTCAAGGTTTTCTTGGTGTGTAAAGATTAAGCATAATGTTTTTTTTCTTTTTTTTCTTGAACTTCATATAGTCTGTGAATTGTTTCTGGGGTGTTCAGGGTGTTCTGAGGTTAGTATCCAATTATCAGTGACTGCATATTATGTCTGTTCTTTTATGACTGGGTTATCTAACTCAGGATGATATTCTCTAGATGTATCCATTTTCTTAAGAATTTCATAAGGTCATTGTTTCTGATAGCTGACTAGTACTCCATTGTACCCCAATTTTTGTATCCATTCATCTACTGAAGGACATCTGGGTTCTTTCCAGCTTCTGGCTATTATAAATAGATCTGCTATGTACATTGTGGTGCATGTGTCTTTGTTGTATGTTGGAGCTTCTCTGGGGTATATGCCCAGAAGTGGAATAACTGGGTCTTCAGGTAGTGCTATGTCCAATTTTCTGAGGAATCGCCAGACTGATTTCCAGAGTGGTTGTACCAGTTTACAGCCCCACCAACAGTGGAGAAGTGTTCCTCTTTCTCTGCATCCTCGCCAGCATCTGCTGTCATCTGAATTTTTGATCTTAGCCATTCTGGTTGTTGTGAGGTGAAATCTCAGGGTTGTTTTGATTTGCATTTCCCTTATGGCTAATGATGTCAAGCATTTCCTTAGATACTTCTCAGCCATTCAATATTCCTCAACTGAGAATGTGTGGTTTAGTTCTGTACCCTATTCTTTAATAGGGTTGTTTGATTCTCTGGTGTCCCATTTGTCAATAGTTGATCTTAGAGCACGAGCCATTGGTGTTCTGTTCAGGAAATTTTCTCCTGTGCCTATGTATTATAAGGTTTTCCTTACTTTCTCTTCTAATAATTTTAGTATACCTGTTTTAATGTGGAGATCTTTGATCCACTTGCACTTGAGCTTTGTACAAGGAGATAAGAAAGGGTCTATTTTCATTCTTCTGCATGCTGAGTGCCAGTTGGACCAACACCATTTGTTGAAGAGGCTATCTTTTTTCCATTGAATGTTTACAGTTCCTTTGTCAAAAATCAACTGACAATATATGTGAAGGCTCATTTCTGGATCATCCATTTTATTTCAATGATCCAGGTACCTATCTCTGTACCAGTGCCATGCAGTTTTTAGCACAATTGCCTTGTAATATAGCTTGAGGTCAGGGATAGTGATTCCTGCAGATGTTTTCTTGTTGAGGATGGATTTTACTATTCTAGGTCTTTTGTTATTCCAGATGAAATTGCACATTGCTCTTTCTAACTCTATGGAGAATTGGGTTGGAATTTTGATGGGGATTGCATTGAATCTGTAGATTGCTTTTGGTAAGATGGCCATTTTTTACAATGTTGATCCTTCCAATCTATGAGCATGGGAGATCTTTCTATTTTCTGAGGTCTTCCTCAATTTGCTTCTTTAGAGATTTAAGGTTCTTGTTATACAGGTCCTTCACTTGCTTAGTTAGAGTCACACCAAGGTATTTCATATTGTTTGTGACTATTGTGAAGGGTATATTTTCCATAATTTCTTTCTCTGCATGTTTGTCTTTTGAGTAGAGGAAGGCTAGTGATTTATTTGTGTTAATTTTATATCCAGCCACTTTGCTGAACTTATTTATCAGCTGTAGAAGTTCTGTGGTGGAATTTGTGGGGTCACTTACATACACTATCATGTCATCTGCAAACAGTAATCTTTTTACTTCTTCCTTTCCGATTTGTATCCCTTGATTTCCTTTTGCTGTCTAATTGCTCCAGCCATTACTTCCAGTACTATGTTGAATAGGTAAAGGGAGAGTGAGCAGTCTTGTCGAGTCCCTGATTTTTAGTGGGATTGCTTTAAGTTTCTCACCGTTAAGTTTGATGTTGGCTGTTGGTTTGCTGTATATTGCTTTTATTATGCTTAGGTATGGACTTTGGATTCCTGTTCTTTCCAAGACTTTTAACATGAAGGGGTGTTGAATTTTGTCAAATGCTTTCTCAGCATCTAGTGAGATGACCATGTGGTTTTTTTCTTTGAGTTTGTTTATATGGTGGATTACGTTGATGTATTTCTGTATATTAAACCATCCCTGCATTCCAGGGATGAAGCCTCCTTGATCATGGTGAATGATCATTTTGATGTGTTCTTGTACTCGGTTTGCAAGGATTTTGTTGAGTATTTTTACATCAATGTTCATAAGTGAGATTGGTCTGAAGTTCTCTTTTTTTGTAGGTCTTTGTGTGGTTTCGGAACAAGGATTACTGTGGCCTTGAAAAATGAGTGAGGTAGTGTCCCATCTAACTCTATTTTGTGGAATAATTTGGAGACTATTGGTATTAGGTGGTCAATAAATTTCTGATATAATTCGGCACTGAACCTATCTGGAACTGGGCTTTTTTGGGATGGGAGGCTTTTGATGACTGTTTCTATTTCTTTAGGTGTTATGGGATTATTTAGATGGTTTACCTGGTCCTGGTTTAACTTCAGTATCTGGTATCTGTCTGGGAATTCATCCATTTCCTCCAGATTTTCCAGCTTTGTTGAGTATATGATTTTGTAGTAGGATCTGATGATTTCTTGAATTTCCTCAGTTTCAGTTGATATGTCTCCACTTTCTTTTCTGATTTTGTTAATATTTGAATACTCCCTCTTTTCCCTCTAGTTAGTCTGGGCAAGGGTTTATCAATCTTGTTAATTTTCTTAAAGAATCAGCTCTTGGTTTTGTTGATTCTTTGAATGGTTATTTTTGTTTCTATTTGGTCAGTTTCTGCTCTGAGTTTGATTATTTCTTGCTGTCTACTCCTCTTGGATGTATCTGCTTCCTTTTGTTCTAGAGCTTTCAACTGTCTTGTCAAGTTGCTAGCTTTCTCTAGTTTCTTTTTGGAACCACTCAAAGCTATGAGCTTTCTTCTCAGTACTGCTTTCATTGCATCCCATAGGTATGGGTATGTTGTGTTTTTGTTTTCATTAAATTCTAGAAAATCCTTAATTTATTTCTTTGTTTCTTATTTGACCATGCTATCATTTAATAGAGCATTGTTTAGTTTCCATGTGTATATGGGCTTTTTGTTTTCTTTATTGTTATTAAAGACCAACCTTAGACCATGGTTTCCCTGGGGTAAGTTTTTTAGCTTTTCTCTTGCCATCTTGTTGTCTGTGATTGTATGTGGTCTTATTGTCAGTGATTAGTTCCTGTCTTTTCTGTGTACCTGGCCTTGTTCCTGGATGTCCGCTGTTCCCGGTGGCTAATGGCCTGAGTGTTTGTTCTGCATGCAAAGGCCCACTGGGTGGAAACTGAGACCCTAGGGCAGAGTTCCTGCTTCCCTGAACTAATGGGGGGTTTGCTTTCTAGGCGCTCGACCCAGACCTCTCTGCACCCTGGCTACTCACAACGAAGTCTCACCAGGCCTGTGTTCCTGGATCTCAGCTGTTCCTGGTGGCCACTTATATCTGTCTTAATCTCCTTTTACTTCCAGTCAGGTATCCAGGACTGAGCTCAGTGGGCTATCACATGGATTCATGATTTTAATGGTTGGGGTTTGTTTGTTTGTTTATTTATTTATTTATTTATTTATTTATTTATTTATTTATAGTAAAAAAAATCATAGGCTTTTAATTGCTTTATATATTTGCCACATTTTTCACACTCCAATATATTTGGTGGTGGCATGAGATATCTGTAGGTTCCTCATCTGTGGAGTCAACCCACTGTGGATCAACAATACTTGTGGTGAGTATGCTATTTCCATGCCAAAGCTGAGTAGTACTTGCATGTCATTATTCTTTACAAAATACAGTGTGTCATCCCCAGCATTAGCATGTATTAGGTATCACAAGTGATCTAGAGATAATTAAAAGCAGATGAAAGTTTTTGCATACATTCTGTGAAAACACCACACAATTTTGGGTCAGGGATTTGGACATTCTTGGAGGCTGAGGCCCAACTTAGATGGTAAGGAATCCTGAAGCCAATGGCCAGATCAAACTGGAGGATGGATATTCAGCTTCCCAAATTTCCACAATACTTCAGTTTTTCACATTCAAAAATTTCAAACTTGTGTTTGATTTTAAAAATATCCATCTGCAGGCAAATTACATGTACTTTTTAACTTAACCGGTTTTGATAGATGTTCCTGTTGCGTGCAGAATTATCTTTTTCTCATTAGTTTCTTTCTTCTTTTTACCATGAGTACCTTTAGAGGTCATTTATTTTTCTAGTTTTCTCTACAATCAAAACATTGTCAGTTTCCAAACACTGTTCTTTCTCTACTTTAAAAGAACAAGGAGGGGTAGTGTCTAAGATGCCCAATCATTCTGTGGTTATTTTTCAGCCCCTAGATTAAAGTTAACTGCTTCTATGTTCAGATTGTAAAATCTCTAGCTGGGAGGTTTTTCTGCTCTGGGTCCTTTTATGACATTTTGTAAGCATTAACGACATGCCACAGCATTTTTAGAGTACTGTAACATAGAATTATATATTAGAGAAAAATTAAGGCCAACAAGCCTGTAATCAGGTCTTAAGAGAACTGCTGGTTATCTCACAAGCATTTTGAATTTCCATAAAAATTGGCTTGGCATCTTTATATGGGTTTCCAAATACTTTTTTTTCCTCTTTCCACTTAAAAAGATCTCTCTAGCTCATACTCTTTTAGTTTCTATTTTCCATCTCAAGCCAGAGAAGGTAAAGCCAAAACTAGTCTTCCTTCTGAAGACTGGCGTTTATGATATGAAGAGATGTTCCTTTTGTCACCGAATCTTCTAAAATTATCTATATCATTAAAATGTAGAAACAAATGCCTCTTTCCATTGTTAACAAAGAAAGAGCTCAAAGGTGTTTTCTAGTTAAAATGCAAACATATTATTTACCTTGTTGTTGCTTGAACAGCCAGCCAGCAAGAAACCACTTTGGAGGAGTGTTTATTTTGACCCACAGTATGAGGCACCGTCCATCACTGTGGGAAAAGCAGGACTGAAAGAGTATGAGGTGGTTGGTCACTTTGTGTCCACAGTCAGGAAGCAGAGGGAGTTGGATGCTGGTACTCTGTTGGCTCTTCCCATTTTATTCTACATGGGACCCTAGGTTATGGGCTGGTACCATCCACCATCCAGTGTGGGTCTTTCCTCTTCTGTTAAACTCCTCTGGAAATACCCCCAGACACACCCTGAGGTATATCTTTTAGGGAACTCCAATCCAGTAAGTTAATGATGCAGATTAAATGGCACAAGTAAATGATGCTGTATTTCTGCAGAAGAAAGATGGGCTTCAGGAAGGCAGTGGGAAAGCAGTCTTCTAGTTAGAAAAGCATGGTTCCGAGTTACAAAGCTATGTCTGAAGCTTCATAAGCTTACAAAGCTATGTCTGACTAGTGCCTGCCTTCGACAGCACACATTCCAGTGATGTCCATCCCCTACAGTTAAAAAAAAGTCCTTGAGATGACCAACTTACAAATAGCATGGGTTGATTTTGCCTCACAGTTTTGCATGTTTCTCTCCATGGTCAACTGACCCTGTTGCTTTTAGGCCCGAGACAAAAAAAGAAAAAAAAAAAAAACAAAGAAAGAAAAAAAAAGACAATAATAAGGACATATTAATTCAATCCAAGTGCCTTGTGGCCAGGAACAAAAAGGATCCAGGAAAAGATCAATTGACATTCTCCTTGGAAGGTGCACCACCAATGACATAAACACTTAAAGTTTCAGCCACCTTTCAGGGTGCCAAGCTGAGGATCTGTGTTAACACATGCATATTTTGGGCACAGTGTTGATCTAACCACCATAAGTAGAGAACAGGGATCTAACCACTGACCATATGACTTGAAAGAGCTGGGTGTCAGAAAATGCACCGAATGAAATGAAGTACAGCTGACTCTGGCATAGATCCTTGGTCCATTTTATTGTTGTTCAAAAGCTTTTTTTGGGAAGGGGGGCTGGAGTGATGGCTCAGTAGTTAAGCAGTACTTGCTGCTCTTCCAGAGGACCCAAGTTCGGCTCCCAGTACCTACATAGGACAGCTCACCATCACCTGTAAACTTCAGTTTCAAGAATCCCACACCCTTTTATGGTCTTAACTCATACCCACATGCATGTGACATATTAATAGAGATATACACATACACATAGATGAATTTAAATAACTAAAAAACCGTTTATTTATACCTTTGTTATAGAAAACTCACATACACACCGAAGTGAGAAGAGACACATGAAATGGATGTATTTTATAATCACTTAAAAATGTCAAATCATGGTTAATCACATATCCTCTGACTCACTTCCAACTGATCCAACTGACTACTCATTTCTAAATGTTTCATTAAGTACTTCCAAAGGATAAATAGACAGAGGTCTTGCAAGTTATACATATTCACATCGCCAGCATCTCATCTGAAGACAATTTCATGATACTACTTCAGAGGGTAGATTTGAGAAAAATCTTGTCAGAGATACATTCTGATAAGAGTTGAGTGAAAAGAAAGGGACCAAATAAAAAGAAAGCAGACACTGGAGCAGTATACATTGTGTGGGTCAGTGTGTGTGTGTGTAGGGGTGGGAGGTAGGATAGCACGCATATGCACATGTGGGTGTGTGAATGTATGTGCATAAGTGTGAGTGCGTGTGTGTGTGTGTGTGTGTGTGTGTGTGTGTGCATACTTGTGCATGTGCACATTTAATTAAATAAACGCAATGTATTAAGTTTAGCAGAAGTCAGGTCTGTTTGGTGTATATCTGTGATCTTAGCACACGGGAGGCAGAGGTAAGAAAATCATGAGTCCCAGGCCTGCCAAAGCTTCGAAACAAATCTCTGTCTCAAAACCTACAAAAATTTAATTTGCTGTAGGGAGAAAGGGATTCTTCACAATAAATTCTGGTTGTTTCCTATTAAGTAAGAAGCTGACAGAAGAGATTTCTAAGAAAAAAAATTTTGTGCTTTGGGCCAAAAAAAAAAAAAAAAAAAAAAAAAAAAAAAAAAAAAAAAATGTTTGGCCTTTTCTTTCTTAGTTGACAGGGTGAATCCCTGAAGGAGCGAACTTGTTATGTTTTACATAGAGCCACTAACAAATGGCTTGACCTATTAGGACTTAGCCAACGTTAGCCTCCCATGAATTTCTTCATGGAGTTGCTGAATTCACTCAGTGGATGTTGAGGCTCAGCCTGGCTACCCAATCCTATGGCTTGCCAGCCAGACTCCGGAGTTCACAGGCTAGAAATTGTATTTCTCTTTTGAAAGCGCCTCTCTACTGAAGTGTTTTTGAACCAAGAGACCAAAACACCCTCAAAACCACTGAATGAGCTCATAGCACTGTGCTGAGTACCTCTGTGTTGGCTTGTTTCTTCCCTGGGTACAGCTCCTGCAGACAGACGGGAAGAGCGTGAATGCCTCTTTGCTCCAGCCTGCAGCCCAGCTGCCATCTGCAGGCGGGCCCCTCCCCTGGCCATTTGAAATTCAAATTTTTCAAATAGGTCTCATTGTCACCTTTGTCCAGACGCCTCCAAAGTCCAGGCTCATGTCTGTCTGCTGGAAATTATAAAGACCCATATGACTGCGTAGGAAGATAAACTGTGGTGAAATAAAATCCAGGGTGGTAGTTAAATAAATTCAGAAGAAACCAAGACATTTGCTACAAAGCTGAGATTCTGTCCTCACCTCACCTCCCAGGAAGACAGGAAGGCTCAGGAAGAGAATCCACTTGCTAGGAGCCAGCACCCTCGAGCAGTCCATTTCAAGGATGCGCTATGCTCTTTGTACTTAAAACTAATGTAACTTCATTAATTTGCAGACTTTTATCTACCTAGTATTCTAGAAAATTGAAAAGTGCGCTTAAAGCTAAAGCAATTTGGGTAGGTGGGGGCGGTGAGGTGTTGCGTGCGTGCGCATGCGCACTAGAAATGGATGTTGGCTCCTTTCTTTGATCAATTTCTACTTTATATTATTTTTCTCCGTATCTGACGTAAACACACACACTGAACTCATCAATTTGGCCTGACTGCAGTCCCCGGAGACTATCAACTTCCCTATGGGAGTACAGACATGTACCTCTGTCTGGCCTTTTTTTTTTTTTTTTTTTTTTTTTTTTTTTTTTAATACAGTGTTCTGGGGGATGTCACTCAGGTCATTACATGCAGTACTAAGCACTTCACTGACTGAGACATCGCTTCTGTTCAAGTGTAGGGTGTTTTAGCTAACACGAGAACTGTGGGTTCATTTTCTAGTCTAGCAACTTATTTAGTACACGGTCTTGACAAAGTACCTAAGCATCCTTGCACTGCATTTTCAACCTCTGTGAAATGGGAGCATGAGGCTGTGGACCACAGAGTGGTTATGAGGAAAATGCTGAGTGTTTGAAGGACACTCTGTAATAGAAGCTTTAAAAGGAAAAATTCTCTGAGCAGCAATGGAGCTATTCTAGGTAACGGAGAAGGAGCCTACTTGCTGTGAGTCACCTAAATGGGTTTAGGATGGTGCTTTACTTGGTGCCAAAATCTCACAGAAACGAGTTGGGAATGGACGATGTTGGATAAGAAGAAACACAGAACCAAAGCAATCAAGCAATACCAGGTCAAACCATGTGTCCTTGAGCAATGTTAAGCTCCAGAAGGTGATTTTTCCCCCTTTACTAATAAAATGGGGGCAGCAATCAGACCTACCTCAGAGAAATCTCATGAAAACTTGGAGATCTGATGGGAATAGCATTTGGCCCAGTGTCTGGCACACAGGGAGCTCCATAAATTTTATTTCTTTTTCAAAAGACAATTTAGATGTCACTTCCTCAATAAAGATAGTAAAATCCTGATACAGTTTCCTCTCTATCAGCTTTCAGAAGGGTGGTTTTCCCCCTGTCTGTTGTCAGAAGCAATAATGTTTCTGAATAGGAGTAGCTGTAAGATTATCTTGATGTTCTTAGGGTAAGCATTAGTGAAGCGGTAGGTCAGGAAACTTACACAGATACCATCTTACTGAGCATCAGAGGGAGGAATGGGAGATGGGACCGAGAAAGATGCTGTGTGATGTCCTAACAACTCAGAAAAGGCAAGAGGGACTAAGATGGAAAACATAGGATGTGCTCGCACAAGTCCATCTGCGACCTGTTCATTTGTCTACACAGCAAGGCAGAGGAGAAGAATCTAATCATGGCAGGCTTACCCACTGTGCACGTGCTGTGACATCACTGCCATGAACTCACATTGGTCACAACCCATATGTCCTCTGTAGGGGTGCAAGACTTGGTTTCAGAAAGGAGAAACGTGGCTTTTTCTAGAGTGGGAGCTAAGAGAGGGTGGCTCAACACAGTGAGCCATCTAAGTATGGACATAGCTAATCTCACTCTTCACTCAGTGAAGAGATTTGCATCAGGTCTGAGGCTACAAGGGGACCAGTGGAGGCTAAAGAACAAACTTAGAATGGTATACAAATAGCTGTGCTGGGTTTCCAGTACTCTCACAAAGTACCCACAGACAACCAACTTACAAAGTGTTTTTGCAGGCTCATCATTTTGGTCAAGGGATGTTAGACTTCCTGCTTAGGCTAAAGACACATCAGACTAGGAATGTGTGGAAGAGCAAAGGGTTTGTCTTGTGGCTGTGAAATGAAAGAGAAAAGAGACCAGCCATTCCCAACCCCCACGTCCTCTTTACAAACACTTTCCAACAACCTACAACCCCTCTGAGGGTCCCATCACCTTGCAGAAGTGATGCCAGCCAGAGCACTGGGAGCTATTCTAGACTCAACCTATAGCAATGATAAGTTAATGAAACAACTATTATGCACTAAGCACATTCTGAGGTTGTATATTTCCCCCCCCCCAGTGGCTAACTGTAACCTCATAAAGTTAAGCATAACACTAATTCTATTTTGTAGATGAGAAAACTGAGTTTAGTGACCCAAAGTTAGGAGAAAATCTGAAGGCAGGCAGTGTGACTCAGGGGCCCAAGAACTGTTGGTTGAGCATTTTGAAAATATTAAAAAAAATAAGGAGTAAAACCCAGTCAATTAGAAAATCTCATGGATCTTGCACTCAATTCCATGGCATCTGTTTATCTACTTACTCTCAAAACTATGTATATATATATATATATATATATA